>NC_056749.1:134644380-135011880 GCF_019279795.1 Protopterus annectens
TAAAGATGTCAAACATGGGATTATAAATTCTCCACTTGAAGAAGACATATTATTTGTCCCATCTGCTGCTGAGGTCCTGAAAACATTTGATAAGAGAGGAAGTTAATGCAGGGGGTTGCCCAGATTTTTCACCCCCCCCCCCCCCCAAAGTTTTTTTCAAAGTTTTCCTGCCAATTCAGGACCTTTTTACAGAAAACAAAACAAGTAGTCTCAGTAAGTTGTAGGCAAGCAGACTTTCAAAAGAAATTGAAGAAATGTTCTACTGCCAGAGGAAGATGAAATTTGGAGAACACTTCTACACTCTTCCTTTCTCAGTCTCATGTCAAAGTCCCAACATTCAAAATGCTGACCCTTCAGATCCTGATATTCCTCTTTCCTCCTCAGTTTTCTGATAACATTATATTTAAAAAAAATGCTTATCCTCTCATACAAATTGTCAGGAATTTAGACTTTTTAAGATTTTCTGTATCTGGCTTAGATTTTCAGATCTCTGTGCTACCCTTTAGATTTTCTACATCACCAGGGGTACTTACAAAGTGTCTCACACCTGTAATAGCTCATTCAAGGTTGCAAGGCATACACATTTTTCCATATTTAGATGACTGCCTTGTATTTGTAGAGCCTTGAAATGTCAGGCATTTGTTTGCTTTGATAATGGATCTTCTCCAGACTGGAATCCCATTTGAAAATTTTGAAGTCACTCATTCTTTCTCACAAGATAGTGTTTCTAGGATATGTTTTGGATACTGCCCTCAAGAGGAATTTTCCCCCCTCAAGACAAAGTTGGCATCTACATAAAACAGTTCCCAATCTTTCCCAGTCTGTCAGTGACTTCAGCCAGGAACATACCTCTCAACTTCTTAGTAATGGGGGGACAAAGGCCCAAAATAGGATATTGCTCTTACAAACTTAAAAAGTTGGTGGAATAACAAGTTTTGTGAATTTTCTGAAGGATATTAATTCTGAAAAATCAAATGTCTGCCGTTATTTTCTGACTTCAGTTCTCAGTGATTTGCCAGAAAACCACAATTTTATGAGAAACAATACAAAAATATGAGTAAAAAATCTGGAGATTTGAGAGTTATGGCCAAGGAAATATCTCAGGGTTCTAGGTTTTGTGGCATCTGTGATTGTCATGATGCCTCTAGCCAGATGTCACTTGAGGAAGAATACTATGGAACCTCAAATCAATCTGGTCCCAGAACCCCCTATATTTTTAGATTCCTTTGCTGGGATCTGTAAAAAAAGAAAAGTGGCTAAGAGACCAGATATCTTTCAACCATTGTCTTTCCTGCTCCTTACCAGCTCCTGCTCAGTCTGTCACAACAGATGCTTCATCCTTTGCTTTGGGAGCTGCGTCTATGGAGATGAATGTTCAGGGTCTGTATGCCAAGCAGGACAGACCAAAAACACAAATGTCACACACACACACACACACACACACAGACACATATGTATGTATATGTATATATATATATATATATATATATATATATATCTATATATATATATATATATATATAAATATATATATATATATTATCCTTGACAGATTGGTTTGGTTCCCATATCAGAATTGACTCCACTGTTTCTACAGCTCGCACCAGCCAAAACTCTCAAGCTTCCCCTCTACCCACAATCCCTGTATCTCAATTACCTTAGATCTCATTTGCCACTTTTCAAAATGGTTGCTTTTAGCTCTTGCTCTCGAGCTTCAGTGAGTTTAGGTAAACGCTGTTGTTTTTCTCTCATAGTTTTCTTCTATCCTGTTTAAATTGTTCCTTATACTTGGTGTATTCCTTTAAGTATCACTGTTGATACATTTTTTTTTCCTTACACTTTTATGTATTTCCTACTATCAGCATTGATAGTGCCCCTCCCTGTCTCTTGTAGTTCTTATCTCTTTCTTGTACATGCTTGTGTACTTCTCCGGCTATCATTGTTGATAGTCTTTTTCCCCTATTCTTTACTTAAAAACAAGTTTATATATATATATATGTAAATCCTTTCTTTGCCTAGATTTTTTTCTATCTGCAGTGTGTAAGTGGAAAGGAGAAACAAGCTCATCTTAAAAGGTCTGCTTCCTTCAGCCTTTAGCGATGCCTTATCTTCTGTAGAAAAACAAAAACAGACATGTCATCTCCTTCATCCTCATCTTCTTTGGATAAAGGCAAGAAAATAAGTCTCTCTCTTCTAACATCCCTGCTGGTTCCAAAAGCAAAAAATTGAAACCATTGGTTCCAAAAGGATCAATAAAACCGCAGGCCTCTGCTGTTGACACACTGGTGCCGACTTCTATTCCAGCACCGATTGATGTGTCAAGACCCTCAACATCAAAGACCTCAGTACAAGTGATCTCTACTGCTTCACCTGCCATGACCAAGGATAAATTGTCTAGAACTACTTACTCACCTTCTATTGACCCCTTTGCTGGGGTGCTCCCAGAAGTTTTCCTGCAGAGGTCTAAGTCCCCTTCTACTGTATCAGTATGCTCCACCAATATTTCCAAACTTGATGTGGAGAGGCTAGTGAATAAAATTTTATGTGATAGAGGACTTTCTGGCCCCCTTTTGGTTTTGCCCCCCTCGGGTCTTGGCACAGAAACTTCCTTTACCCCACTAAGAACTCCTCCTCTAACCTCCTCTGAGGTCTTAGAGTTGCCTGTTATAGATCTCCTGACACTGACTCTACTGGCTCCAGAGTTATTCATTTCTTCAGAAATAGCAGTTGCTGAGCTCTTCAGTGGCTTTGAAACTGGAGACCTCCCGTAGCCATAGCTACCCTGTCGGTTCCGGGGGGGGCAGGTCTTGACTCCATGTTTTTCACAGCCATCCCTGCTCCTCGGAGCTTCAGCTTGAATTAGTTCAGCTCTAGTTTCTGTCTTGAGAGTTGATTCTTTGGAGTGGGGAGTGACCCCAGTCCCAAGGCAGTCTGTATTGGTTCCAGGCTCCCTTCCTTCTTTTCTGAGGGGGCTGGCCTTCCAGGCTATGGAGAGGGCCCTCTCACTTACACTGATTTTGCCAGCGCGTCCCCCTCAGAACAGGTACCCTCTAGCTTGATTATTCCTCCTGCCTCTCCACTGGGACAGCAGGTGCCGAAGTCTCAGATTTCACAGGCTCAGGTTCTGTCATCTTCTGATACCTCCCCAGATTATGCCCCTTCGGAGGTCCCTCAGAAAAAGAAGTGCAAGTGGAAGCACTTGGCTTCCCCCCAGGAATCAGTTGCCAAGGATACAGATTTCAATGAGGGGGAAGGGTCTCCACAGTCACCTCCTGAAGATGTTTCATTTGGAGACATCTTAAAAGTTTTAAAACAGAGAGATGGCTGGAAGTCCCAAAACCTTTCATCAGAGGAATTTGTTTTTATGCAGGCATTCAGAACCCGCCAGTCTATCTGTTGGGTGGCTTCACCTGCTGATGAACTCATTCAGTTGATTGCACAGCGGGTGTGGAAGGCTCCAGACACCATCAAGCCTATCCCTAAAGGATACTGTCTGCCCCCCGAGGATAAGCAGCTCTGGGTCAAGGGATTAACTGTTGATATCATGGTCATATCAGCTGCCACTAAAAAGGAACTTGCTGAGGAGAGTTCCTCAGTCCATTTGCCCAACAGGGAGTCTCTGGCTATGGACAGATTTGGGAAGTGGGTCCACGCTTCATCTACCTTCGCAATAAAGTCCTTGAACTTCTTAACACATTTTACCAGACTCCAATGGGATCTGATTAAGGAATTGTCCTGGCAGGAGCTGTAACTGAGGGGAGCCCAAGAGAAAGTGGCTTCCCAGCTCGTCACCCTGGAGTCTGTGTCTAACTCGTCCATGAGGCTAATTGGACATACAGAGCAGCGAGTACAGGTGTAACCATAAGGAGACACACATGGATGCAGTTATGTGACTTTGCAGAACCATTTAGGTCTTCTTTCATCAATGCTTCTTTTGACGGAACATCCTTGTTTGGCCCTAAAGTAAGACCCTTTCTGCTGTGGGCATACACTTTTCCACCCCCTAAAGGTAATTTTTCTAGGAACCAGTAGATTGGTGGAAAAATGTGGTTCAAAAAATCCCAGTGGCCTTTCCCAGATGCTTGTAGATGGAGTTCCCCCAGGGGGAAGGGAGGAAACCAATATTAAAGACACTGTCCTTGTGGCAGAGGTGGTCCGCAGAACCAGGGCTTCAGGGATTTCTTCCTAGAGAAGTTCTTTCAGTGCTTCTGAACAGAGGCCTAATTGCTTTCCTCTGGAGGCAGTCAGGGGATGCTTATCCTTGCACCTAAACGCCTGGCTAAATATGACAACAGATTCTTGGGTGCAAAGAATCGTATCCAGAGGCTATATCATTCCCTTTTCTCATCTTCCCCCTGTACAAAATAAAATCCTTGATGTCCCACCCACTCAGAGGGATTCAGCAGTGCAAGAAATTCAAAAACTGCTGGACAGAAGAGTCATCCAAGAAGTCCTGCCAGACTAGAAAGGATCTGGAACCTATTCAGGATTCTTTTTAGTGTCAAAAAAGACAAGGGGACTGGAGACTGATTGTAGATCTCAGTGTGCTGAAGAAGTCAGTTCAGCAAACAAAGTTCCGGGTGGTTATGGTACAGTCTATTCTTCCCTTTCTTAAGAAAGAAAACTTAATGTGCTCTATAGATCTCCAGGATGCATATTACCACATAAAAATGGACAAACGCTCCAGGAAATTCCTCCGCTTCTGACTGGGAGCCACTCATTACCAGTTCAGAGTACTGCCCTTTGGTCTCACCACAGCCCCAGGGTGTTCAAATGCATGGCAGTAGTAGTAGTTCACTTAAGACTGCAAGGATTCCAGGTGTTTCCATACTTGGACGACTGCTCATAACTGCTTCGACCAGGCATCAGTTAAGAGCAGCCAGATATTACACTCTCTGTATCTGTGCTCATCTGGGGATTACAGTAAATCTCAAAAAAATCACATTTGTCGCCAGCTCAGAATTTAGAATTCATTGGGACTGTAATAAATACTCAAACTATAGCATCCCTTCCTCCAGAAAGACTTCAGAGAATAACTGTATACAGGTTCAGAAGATACTCCACAGAAAGAGAGTTCTTGTCCAACTAGTTTTGTGGGCTCTAGGGTTGATGGCAGCATCAATAAGTCTAGTACCTTTAGCCAGATTTCATATGAGAATTTTGCAGTGGCTGCTAGCTTCCCAGTGGTATGTCCTTCACCAACCATTGGTGGATCTAATCCTGATCACCAGTTGTTGCAAGATGGATCTTCTTTGGTGGATGCACTCCGAACAAGTCCTCAATGGCTGTCCCTTTGTCCTTCCAGAGCCCACGGATGCCTCCCAGAAGGGGTGGGGGCCATTATCTGGGCAAGATGGTACAAGGCACTTGGTCCACATTAGAGGCCAACTTGCACATCAATGTCCTGGAGCAAAGAGCGGTGCTTCTTCCATTGCAGACCTTTCAGACAGCTCTTCCTCAGGGGAGTATTGCAATTTAAACAGACAATATGCCAGTGGTTTGGTACATCAACAAACTGGGAGGAACCATGTTTTACCCACTTTGTCGAGAAGCCCTCATAGTGTGGCAGTGGGCGATCTCTTCCAATCGCTTTCTAATAACGCATATTCTGGGGAGTTCCAATGTGATTGCAGACAAGCTGAACAGATGCATCCTTCAGCCTCATGAGTGGTCTCTCAATCCACAAGTGTTTAAGATGATCTTTCGTCATTGAGGTCAACCGTGCTGCAACCTGTTTGCTTCTCCCCTAAACATCAAGTGCAGCATTTATTTTGCCCTGATTCCCCCACCAGGGAAGTCACCCAGAGATGCTGTCCTCCACAACTGCCCCCCCCCCCCCCCAGTCTACTGTATGCCTTTCCCACCTGTTCCTCTTGTTCCAAAATGTTTACAGAAAGTGCTCAGGTTGAAGCACAGTAATCTTCATTGCACCCTTTTAGCCTCAACAGATTTGTTTCCCCTTCCTTTGGCCTTATCTGATTCGGCAACCTTGGATTCTGGACCCGGCCCAGAACTTCTGTCACATCCAGATGGTTTATTCAGCCAAACATTCAGAACCTCAAGCTGACAATGTGGTTCTTCCAATTCCATTAGTTGCCAGGCTAATGTTTCCTCTCCGGTATGCCACATTCTGTTATCGGCTCATAAACTTTCCACTCAAAAACTGTATTCTACTAAATTGAAGAGATGTACCATTTGGGCCCACAAAGAACAGATAAACCCCTACTCTGCTTTCTGTAGAGCATATCTTCTCTTTTCAGTGTTGGATCTTCCCTTTCCACCATCAAACTACAATTAGCTGCAATCTCTAATTTTCACAATGGTATATAAGAACTTTCTTTAGTCTTTTATAGGCTTTGTAAATCGTTCCTAAGAGGCACACTTTTGTTAAAACCCTCTTTCAAAGATTTCACTCCTTCTTGGGATCTGAACTTAGTATTACAGACTGTGATACATTTTCCATTTGTGCCCTCTGTAGAATGTGACCTGAAGTTTTTATCTTGGAAGACATTGTTTCTGGTAGCCATGACCTCCGCCAAAAGGGTTTCAGAGATCCAGGCATTGTCATCTGAATCCCCTTATCTGATTTTTCACAAGGATAGAGTCTCTTTATGGACAAACCCTTCCTTTCTACCCAAGGTGGTATCAGAGGCTAACATCAATCAAGACATTAATTTACCAGTTTTCCTCCCAAATTATTCCAAGAAAGGGGAATAAGCCTTGGATTTACTTGATGTTCATAGACAGGTTTCTACCTTCACAAAACAAAAGACTTCAGAAAATCAAGTCAACTGTTTGTTTCCTTTTCCAGTTCAAAGTTGGGTAAGGCAGTCAGCAAAGTAACTCTGGGCAGATGGTTGAAAGATTGTATTTCAGTTATTTAATAAGAATACATTAACCTTGCCTAGGCCCATGAAAGTAAGATCTATAGCCACTTCGGCAGTTTTCCAGTCCAGAGCTTCCATGGATGATGTATGTGCAGTAGCTACTTGGGCTTCTCCCCATACCTTTATTACTTATTACAAATTGGACTTCGTCTCCTGGGGGAAGAACGTCCTTTGGCTCAGTGGTGCTCAGGAATATCCTTCCATGAGTCTTCCCAGGTTTTTAGGTAGCTGGGGATTCTGTCCCATCTGTCAAGGATAAAATGAAGATTGATAACATCAGATAAAGAAGTTATGTACTTACCATAATGTTCCATCTGTGTTGTCTATCTTCATTTATCCTGGACTTCCCTCCCACCATCCCCCATTTTGGTGGAGCTGATCATACACCTTGAAGGATTATATTTATTCAAGAACAGTAGATATGACTTCCTTCTGGCTTCCTTTTTTATATACGCATATATACATTTTATATATATCTATATATATCTATATATATATATATATATATATATATATATATATATATATATATATATATATATATGTATATATACACACATATACATACACACACACACACACACACACATATATATATATATATATATATATATGTGTGTGTGTGTGTGTGCGTGTGTTTCTGTTTATTTGTTCATAAATGATTTTCTGCAAAATTGATCTGAGGTAATTGACAGAGAGGGATTGTGGGCACAGATGAAGCTTGAGAGTTTTTGGCTAGTGAGAGCTGTAGTAATATCTGAGTATGTTCCGATATCGGAACTGAGCCCATCTGTCAAGGATAAATGAAGACAGACAACAAAGATGGCATGTTATGGTTAAGTGCATAACTTCTTTTTTTACTCCAGCTTTGCATAAATTGCTCAATTTCTGCTGTCCTTCAAATCTTACTCCTCCTCCTATATACATCTACATGTATTGTTCCCACAAAATCCATTTATTTATTTGTAGTTTGCTTCTTCCATTTTCAGAAGATCCCATTTCCAGTTCTTTTGTTTCCTGTACAGTAAAATGCTTGTTATGGCTGTTACAGTTATTGATTTCCATTTTCTAGAAATTGCTTTTTTGTTAGCCAAAAGCATTAAACTTTGTAAGACATTACTATGTCTAGGCAATTTGGATCGCGGTGGTGCAGCGGTTAGTGTTGCTGTATCATAGCAAGAGGCTGTCCGGTTTGATTCTCGGCTGGAGCGCCTTCTGTGTGGTGACTGCATGTCCTTCCCACAGTCGAGTGAAGTTTAAAGACATGCAGGTAGGTGCTTGCGTGAATGGGTGTACCTTCATTGAAGGTTGGGTGTTAGGCTGGCACCTTGGCACCATAAAAATCTACTGCCAATCATAAGCGGACCGATGTTCCGCTGTGGCGACCCTAACCGGGAAAAGCCGAAAGACATTACTTTAGTCCAGCGCAAAAGAATCATTTTCTTAGTTACTACAATTTGTTCCCCTAACATCTCTGTTGAAGTTGAGAATCTCTACATTATAAATAATAAAAATCTATAAATATTCTTTATAAACCCAAATATTTATAGATTTTTATTATTTATAATGTAGAGATTGTCATTTAATATTTCAAGAAAGTTTTTTATAATGTATCATACACGCTTCCTTTTATGTTTAATGAATGAATGAATTGGATAATGCAACTTTTAAAGTGATTAGATTATTGAGGGAATTGGTTTATATATAAAGTTGTTGTGTTATTTGTATGTGGTTTGCTGAGGAAGTTACATAGATAACGAATAAAGTCGAAGTTTGTATATTTTGTGGCTCCAGGTTCTTCGTTTATAGTGTTTGGTCCAGTTCGTATTGAGGCGCTTTTTCCTCTCATTTTTGTTGGTCAAATATTTTATATACACTTATTAAAACATAACCAGAGCTAATCTTTCACTTAAAATTCTCCTATCCCTTTCTCTTTGCCTGTGCTCTATAGGGAAGGCAGTCTCCAACCTGCATTTCAAGCTTCTGCTTGGCGTCATCCCTGATTGTTACTTATTTGCTATCAGTACAGAATCTTACCCTATTAATTGGTGAAATTACGCTGACACTTTATCATCCTCAATACCAGAATGGAGGTTAGATTGAGTGGTATTGTTGTTTATGCCTCACAGGAGTCGAGTATGGATGTTATTACTCCAGGGCAAGCACTGGGTGTGACAATAACCGTTCACTTCCTTCCACAAGCGGAATGCTTCCTGGTGTGGTTTGTAATGGCAAAAGGGTTGGATCCACTGGAGTGGATTAACACAGTGTGACTGAACTGTTGGACTAAATGGGATTCTAATTCGGCATCTGTGGACCAGTCTTACAGATCTCTGGATAACCAATTGGAGTTGTTTGCAGGTTTGGTCCATAAATATAGGAAGTTGCAGTTGGAAAGCATCTAAGAGAGTGTCTGCGGCTACAGATTGTGCCTGAAGGACTACATTTGTGGAAATACCCTTCGGGTTAAGTGAAGGCCTCGAACTTATACTGTGAGTTAGTGGCTCTTTTTAATCTCCATGGTTGTGAACTGTTGGAGCTTCTTATTAAAGACTATAACAGGCAATTGTCTGTGTTGAAAGTAGATACTGATAAACTTGAATGTAGTATGAGTAATGATTTACTGTTTTGTTCCAGACGTGACAATTATAATGTGTTAACTAAAACAGAGAATAATATTTTAGTTATGAAGGACAGGAAAAGTAAAAAATGAATGAGGGACAAAATGGATTATGAGAATGGGAATGCCTAACCTCCACCCCCAGACACAGGTTTAAATGTTAACAGGAATCAGGTGAATAACATCGAAGCTAATGATGAGTTTGATGTTGAATTTGACCATGGTGAAAACCCTTTAGGTCAACTCCCTTTGAGGAGATCTCAGAGATTATTAGAACAGAAGGGGAGGAACGTGATCAACCAGAATTACCTGAATTACAGGCAAACCTTCCATCACCGCCCCCCCCCCCCCCCCCCCAGGGTAGAGGAAAGATCTATTTGAAAATAGTGGATCTAATTTGACTTGCAGTATTGTGACCAACAATATGGGGGACTTCAAGCTTTTTAATTTCAGTACAGCAGAGGTGGATGTCTCTTGCGCCAACTTGTTTGAAAGAGGCCTTACCTTTGTGCCTACTCATAAAACTAGGGTCGACGAGTTTTTAATTCAGTTTAAGCTATTTTCGAAGAAGTTCAATTGTGCCTTTTATTTTAGGAATGAACCAGGGCAAGGGATTGCTAAGATTTATAACAGGAAAGCCAGTGTTTGTAATCCCCCTTCTCATCCCATTGTCTCACTTTTTAAAAAACTTTGTGAGAATGACATTAGGACTTACTTAGTCACCTACCAGTTTACTGGGTTATTTTCACCTTAGTAAAGACGAGAAGATTTTGTTATCTGGTATTTCTAAAAATTAGCAAATTAGAATAATAAAACCGGACAAAGGTGGTGGACTAGTGGTCATTGATGTCAGTGATTATGTGAATAGGATGTTAAGTTTGTTGTACTCCATTGTGTATGAGGAGGTTTCTGTGAATGAATGGAATATTGCTTACAGAAACATTGACCTTTTGTTAGAGGACATATTGTTCATCCGGGAGATTTCTAGTGTTAGTTTTAACTTTGTTACAGTTTTGTAGCCCAAAATCCCCACTATTTGTGGTATTCCAAAAATTCACAAAAAAAATCACTGATCCAACATAGCGTCCAATAGTAGATGCCAAAGCATGTAAAACTTTTTTTGGCAAAGTGCATTGACAGTTGTACCAAGGGCATCTTTGCTGCAAACCCATTTATTCTTAAGGACTCATGGAATTTTTTGACTTGAATTACTAGTGACCTATTTGATGAAAACTTGATATTGGTCATGGTGGATATAAAAGATTTGAATTCACCATCCCCCATGACATTGGAGTTGATTGGTCCTATGAGTACCTTTTATTTTATGAGGGTATTAATAAGAACAAAGCGGACACTCTTAGGGTGTTTATGACTATGGTATTGGAAAACAGTTTTATTACCTTTTGAGAACCAATTATGTAGACAGAAAAAGGGAGTCACTGTGGGAGGCAATGTGTGCCCCCCAGCATTTGCTAATGCTGTTCTGTCTTATTGGGAACTGAATTTTGTGTTTAACTCATGGTTTTGTAATTCATGGGTACTATATCGACGCTTTTTGGATGACATGATTTTCTTTTGGAAAGATAGTGTAGAGAAGTTAGATGAATTTGTAGACTATTTGCACTCTACCACTGAATTCCTACAATTTACCATGGATGTCCGAGGGAGTTCAGCTAACTTTTTAGATCTTACCATTCATATTAACATGAAAGATAGGGTTCTTGAGTCAACTATCTATCGGAAACCCACCTACTCTAACTCTTTTTTGCATTTTGAAAGCATGCACCCTGAGCATCAAAAGAAATCTGTAGTTAAGGGGCAGTTCATCTGGTTGGCTAAAATGGTGACTCAAGGTTTTGAGTTTGAGTATGAAATGGATAAATTGTTTTAACATGAGGGGATACACTGATGAGTTCCTTACCAACATCTTTGAAGAAGTTAGAGATAAAAGGAGAAGGGGCCATTTTGTCCCACTACTTGGGAAGGGCAAGGTGGTTCTTAATAATCAAGGGGTGGAACTCGCTCCTCCACAACCATTTAATAGGGCTTTAGTAGTTACTTACAACACCAATTTTCAGGAATTAAGGACTATTGTGGAAACCTATTGGAAAACGTTTAAGATCGATCAAGAATATTTAGATATTATGGGGCCCAAACCATTGATAGTATACAAAAAAAATTTTGTATGAAGTCTTTATTGGAATGTAAAATCTAAGCTGAACGGGTGGGGAAGATATCTAAATGTGGTCACTGAGCACAGTGTCCATATATTCTTCAGGGATTTAGTGTTTTGGTTGAAGGAATGGGGGTTGCGAGACTGTTTGGGAAATTTTATTGTGGTAGCAAGAGGTTTGTATATCTAGCCCATTGTGGCAACTGCTTGGCTTTCTATATAGGGAAGACCAAGTTAAGTCTTAGGAAAGGAGTCTACCAACACAATTATGACATCACTAGAAAAGATCATAGGAACACCTTCTACAAGCAGACTGTTTGGGAAATTTTATTGTGGTAGCAAGAGGTTTGTATATCTAGCCCATTGTGGCAACTGCTTGGCTTTCTATATAGGGAAGACCAAGTTAAGTCTTAGGAAAGGAGTCTACCAACACAATTATGACATCACTAGAAAAGATCATAGGAACACCTTCTACAAGCATTTATCTAAGAATCCTGGGCATAAATTTAAGTTTATTGTCATAGAACAGTTTAACCTAGGACAGAGGGGTGGCCCTGTGGACGATTACTTGGAATTTCTTGAGTTAAAGTGGCAGCTTAGAACAAATGCCACCCATTATCCAGGATTAAACAAAGCTACTTCTTTATCAAGCATCATTAAATTAAGGGCAGTTGGCTTCCTCTAGGGATGAATTTTGTATAAAATGTTTTATTTAGGATAGTAACAGGTTATTGTTTTAGAAATATACCACTATTGTCTTGTATTCTTATGTATTTTTAACAGTGATTGCTAGTTGTTGATTGTATTCTGTGGTCTGAGTCTTTAAGCAGTGATTATAGTGCTTAATTAATTAATGTTGATGTGTATTTAAGTAGTGGGGGGATGTGTATGTTATTCTGAAGAAGTCTTTGTATTGTCAGGATGAAAGCCCTTAATAAACTGTTATTTTGTGGCTCTGAAGTCTTCACCTTTTATTATTTTACCTTTCTATTGTCTTTTTCATTTTGTTTTTAACTTCCTCTGATTGACTTGTATATTTGTTGTGGAATATTTAATATACACGTACTAAAAACGTAACCAGAGCTGATCTTTCACTTAAAATTCGCCTATCCCTTTCTCTTTGCCTGTGCTCAATAGGGAAGGCAGTCTCCAACCTGCGTTTCAAGCTTCTGCTTGGCATCATCCCAGTTTATTAGTTATTTCCTCCCAGTACAGTCTGCTTTGCTAATTTTTCCAGAAACTACCAGGGCATTTCTATTTTATGTGCTCGCACTTGCAGTCATCTCTGTTGTTAAAATCTGGCTCCCTATTGAAATTTTGGTACTTGAAATACCATGTGCAGACAAGCTGGGGGAAAAAAAAGACCATGAACACAGGAGAAGAAAGAATCTTGAAAATTGCTTTTCTTCTTTAAACTTCTTTTTGCAGGAGGGCAAGCCCCCCCCCCCCACACACACACCCCTGAACTTATACACTAACTCTGACATCACCATACGTTGGAAAAAAGGTAATATTCTGAGAAATGTCAGTATATGTAAGTCTTTTCTTTCCTTCTTTCATTCTCTGTATTTCAGGACTCTCTAGCAGGTCCCGACATTTCAAATGGTTACCGTAAAATCTTTCTCCATTCCCATGTTGGCTTAGTTCTTAAAATGCTGTCTGCTACTTTGTAAATCTAATACTCTTTATGATTATTCTCCTTTAGGGCATGCATCCAGTATCCTACTTTTTCCTTAGTTCATAAACCCCACCACGACATAATTTCTCTTCACTTTGGTTTTAATCTTTTGCTTGTGTTTGAATGTAATACGCTTTCAAATTTGGTAATCCTAAACCAGATTGTTCAATGGTGTGAAACAACTTATTCCACTTAATTCTTTACTTTTTTCCCTCCCAAGTAAATTCCTTCAATTCATTATTAATTATGGCTACATATCCTTAGCTGCCATAGTAGAACCCTTTTAAATCCATATACCTAAATAGTTCATCTTGTCAAGTCCCCACAAATATATTTTTGTTAACCAGTTCATGTGTGGGAGCATAATATACAACTATATAGCCTTTGTTTTATTTTCATTTTATATCCTAAAAAAACTTGAAACTGTCTCAGAGTGTTCCACAACACAGTAATGACCTTTTCTGCATTTATCAAATATAAAATAATTTAATCTGCAGATAAGCCTAATTTTTCTTGATTAACGTATCAGTCATATCATTGAAGTTTTTATTTCAGCCAGTGGCTCTGGGAATGAAGCAAATAACAAAGGGGAAAGAGAAGCCGTCCCACCTGAAAACTTGACTTTGACTCTAAGATATATATATATATATATATATATATATATATATATATATATATATATATATATATATATATATATGGTTCTACCTTACTAGGTCGACACAGCAAGAACATTGACCCAAAAGGCTGACATGTATAAGGTCGACAGTTATGCTAGATTGACATTCCGTGGATGAGGGAATATTCCCTTTCCCTAGAGATTGTGTGGTCTTTGAGTTAGTATATGTACTTAACAGGTGGTGTAGGTGGTGCAGGGGGATTGCCCACTACAAAAAAAACGTTATTTTGTTTTTTGTTGGTTGCATGTGGTGAGGCTTTTACTCATGCATGAGTAGTTGAGTGTTGGCATTTCCATTATTGATGTTTTGTGGTCGATGTTCATACTGTCAACATTGCAGTGTGTTAAAAAGTATTTAGCAGTTATATATATATATATATATATATATATATATATATATATATATGGATCTACATTTATATTGCAAAACCCACAACACCAAACATTATTTTCCTGAGATGAAAATATTTAATACTAAAAATGCCGAAGGACTGAATATATATATATATATATATATATATATATATATATATATATATATATATATATATATATATATATATAGTTGGGGCTGTGTGGGGGCATAGCTCCTCACTCAGGTGGGCTTTACCTAGTCCAGTGTGGTTACATTAAGTTTTGTGCAAGTGTTGCTCAACAAGATTCACTTTTATCCAAAATTATTTCTTTTTAAAAACACCTTTAATGACTTATTTCAAGTGACACAGGCAAACTTTCATTTATGTAAAAATAAGCAAACCTTATTAAACAAGTTCACATTTATGAACATTATACATCACATATATCATTCTGTGCCATGTAATCAAAGACCCATTACATAAATTGTTCATTTTATGCCTTCTCTTAAACCTCATTCCTCCTCTAAAAAAATTTTCTTCATGTATTGTTCCCACAATTTCCATTTTTTCTTTATTATTTAGGCCTACCCTTTTCTAAAGATCCCACTTCCTGTTCTTTTATGTCTGTTACAGTACTTACTACTGCAAGTATAATTGGTTGATTTCCATTTTTTAGTAATTGCTTTATTTTGGTAGCCACCAGAATTAAACTTGTGGCCTTCAGATTATGTATCCCTACTCAGAAAAAAAAGAATTTCCTTAGTTACACTCATTTGTTTTGCCAATATCCCTGACAGAAGTACTCTGTGTGGAATTTTTTAAATCTGCAAAATCATTACACTCTGAGAGCACATGCTCCGGGTACCTCTTTCTTCTCCGCTATACCTCCAGCATTTGCCATCTACCTGAGGAAAAATTTACAACCAGATATACTAATGTCATTAAATATATCAGTTACATCATTAGAAGAAATTGGAAGATATTGTTACTAGATACACAAGTGGCAGAGGTTGTTGGCAATAGACCTACTTTTAGATATAGAAACAGTAAAAGTCTAAAGAGACTATTATGTATTGAAAAATTGAATAGACCTATGTTCGATCTTAGACAGTCTTTGAGACATGGAACATATCCATGTAATAGATGCAATATGTGTAATTTTATTTCTAAAAACCAGCAATTCACTGTACCACATTTGGAATATACATTTACACCTATTTTTTATGCAACGTGTAATTCTAAGAATTTAATATATTTGGCTACCTGTGTTGCATGCGAGGCGTATTATGTAGGGTTAACATCTAGGAGGTTAAAAGATCGCATTTATAACCATAGTTATGACATGAGGAAAATGATTTTAACAAATGCTTTGGCCAAACATAGGTATGCGTTTCATGATCATGACTTTAAATTTAGGGTACTACAGATAGTAAATGAAAGTAAACGCGAAGGCGATAACATAGGCTACTTAGAGCTGGTTGAATTAAATTGGATTCTAAGGCTGAGAGCACATATTGAACCAGGGCTTAATCAGGCAGCAAATATAAAGCCAGTATTGGCTAGGCGCAGATGAATCATGGGCATTGGCCTCCATTAATAATATATTATAACATTTGAGATGTTTTTAACATATGTAGTTAGCTTGTACAAGTGCTTTTTTGATGTGCTGGATATTGAGCTTTGATATGTAATTTTAATTCTTCATGTTATATGCTTCATGTTTGGAACCGTCAAGGAACTATATTTTTAGTTTTAAAGTAATAATTTTATATATATGTTCTTTGCAAAGTTATTTATTTAAATATGTTAATATGGAATTTTTAGCGACATATGAATTGCAAGATTTAAACTTAGTTGTATATAGATATATATATATATATATATATATATATATATATATATATATATATATATATGCATTATACATTTTGCATTTTTGTAGTGAATAAGTACTGAATATAGGTATTCAACAATGATAAGTATCATTTTTATTTTTATTTTCTTTTTTATATTATATTATTCCATTCTGCTATATTTCATTATGCGTTTTATAAGCTTAATGAATTATGTAGCTTTAAATTGAAACAGTGGAATAGTTGATGAGTTATTCTGACTAATTGAGTAATTGTTTAATTGATTTATTAGATAGAATATTTTGTATATAAATATTTGATAAAATGAATTGATTTACAAACCTGAAGAAGCGTACCTTGGCAGTACGTGAAAGCGCTTGTTCCGACAATAAATATAAACATTATTTTTTACTATCGTGGTGACTTCTACTTCATTCTATTTGCTGCTACGTGGATTTATTTTTTCTGGTAGAAGTCTTTGGATGGTAGTATCCTGTTCATACCTAAGGAAAAATTCTTTGGAGTTTCTTTGGGATATAAAGTATCTATGCAAACACTTCCATGCACAAATCCTAAATCTTATAGATTTAGTTGCATATTTGGGAGCCATGGATATGTTGTCTCATTGTTTCTTTGTGAATTGCTTGTCTAATTTCTCTTCCCAATTTTTTTCTGATCTCCTCTGATTGATTCCTATAGTTATCATTAAATATTTTAAATGCCTTACTAATTATCCTTTTTTAACAGCTACTACCATTCTATATTCAATTAAAAATTCAACCACTGCAGGCCTTTCAGTTAGGATTCTCCTATCAGGGGTTAATATCAGAGTACTGGCAACCACTAGTGTACAATCCAAATTTCTTCTTGGCCTCTTGCCATTTTTTTACCTTTCCCTTTCTAATTATTTGTTCCCAGTATATTGGTTCCTTTGCCAGGTTCCACAAATAAATTCCAGCCACCTCTTTCCTATTCTTTGTACCCCTAATTGCAGTTATCCCTATCATCATAATCTCCTTTCTCCATTCCCGTGCTTAGTTATTGAAATATTTTCTGCCCCTTTTTGAAGATAGTATTCTATATGATTGTTGTCATTCTTCTCTCTGTCTACCTGATGAGTAATTATCTAGAGTCTACTTGAGGGATAAAAATATCTGTGTAGATACGTCCAAGCAAAAATCCTAAGTCTTCTAGATTTTGTTGTATATTTGAGAGATATGCATACATCCCTCATTGTTTCTTTGTGAATTGCTTATCCAGTCTCTCTACCCAATCCTCTCTAACCTCCTTTGATCGATTCTTATAGTTATAATGCAATATTTTATATGTACTATTTATTTTTTAATGACAGCTTCTGTTCTAGATTCTTTTAAAAACTCTACCAGTGCTAGTCTTTCATTTAGGACCCCCCTACAGTAGAGAGTCGGTTATCCAAATTAATTGGGACCTAGGATGGTTTGGATAATCAAACTAGCTTGGATAGTCAAACATACATTGATCCGGATAAAAACTTCTAAAATCTTGTTTTTCTGCACACAGGAAATACATTTTTCAACCATTCAGCAATTCCAGTGGACAGTAAAGAATATTTTTCACACACAAATGGGCTACAAGCTAAAAAACGTGCACAAGCAAATGTGTATAATGTTTACATATTCAGACTTTGATTTTTCCTACTGAAAAACTTTGGAAGGCTGTATTCGGATAATTGACATTTTTGATAATCGGCGTTTAGATAATCAACTCTCTACTGTATTTCTTTCTCTTTGCCTATACTGTGATATGAATCCTTGATAGGAAAGGCAATCTCCAACCTGCAGTCCAAATAATTTCTTGGCGTCTTCCCATTTTGTTACCTTTCCCTCTCTAGTTATTTGCTTCTAATACCTTGGTTCCTTTGCCAGTTTTCTCCAATAATTTCCATTCCGCAGTCTACCTTATTCTGTAGGAAGAATCAGCTTATCCCTCTTGACTTTTGCCATCTTCCCCTCCCAGGTATAATCCTTCAGTCATTTATTAATTACTATCCACAACTTCTCCTCTGGTTGATAACAATATGCCTGACCTCTGTATAAGGCTAAAGGGACTAAAAACATCTTAACTGCTTGTATTTTACTATCCATATCCATACAACAGAGCTTCCATTTTCTCTCTTTTTGTATTATCTTTTGTTTAGTCTATTCCCACATATCCTTAGCTGCCACACCAGAATAATATTTAATCCCTATTTCATTTTATCATGTCCCCATATATATGGATATTGCTTAACCAATTTGTGTATGGTTACATAATTTACCACTATTGCCTTTGTTTTAGCTTCATTAATTTTGTATCCTGAAAATATTTGAAACTTTCTCAAAATGTTTCACAACACAGTAATGTCCCTTTCTGGCTTTATCAGTTATAAAATAATATCATCTGCAAATAGAGCCAGCTTTTCTTGACTACCATCCAATTATATCCTTGAATTTCTGAGTCCCTTATTTTCTTTGCAGTGGTTCTAAATATAATGCAAATAAAAGGGAAAGTACACACCCCTACCTGGTTCCTCTACTCAAGCAGAAATTATCAGAGAGGACCCCACCCACTTTAATGTTTGCCTCCGATCCCTCATATATCCTCCTATTCAGCCTTGGAATTTTATCAGGGAATGCAAAGCCTTTCATTGCCCTGCTCATAAGTTCCAGCTTACTCTGTCAAATGCTTTCTCTGCATTAACACCCACCAATAACAGTGGAATTTTTTACAGTCTTCTTCTCTCTGGATCATCACAGTTCTGTTAATGTTGTCAGGAGTTTACCTCCCCTCCACAAAACCATATTGATTCATATCTATCAATTTTGGCATCACCTTTGCCATTCCTTTAGCCTTTATATACAGAAACACTCTATAATCATGGTTTAAACTGGATCATATTGGTCTTTAATATATTTAGGTATTACAGCCACCACAGCTTTTTCTCCAGACTGTAGATGCCTCCCTTCCTTTTAAAACGCTTTTAAACAAAACCTTCCAGACCTTTATCAGTTTCCCTCCTAGCTTCCTGACTTCCACAGGAATACCATCTATTCCTGGGGACTTTCCTGTAGATTTGTTATACATCACCATTTTTATCTCATCTCCCCCTATCTTAACTGTTAGTAATTGTGTCATCTTCTTCTAACCTTGGCATATTTAATTCTTCCATAAACATTTCCATTTATACCTTTTCTTGATTTCCATATTTATTTGCTTTATACAAGCTTTCATAGAGTTTCCAAAATATTTCTAATACCTGTACTGGATCTCTTGTTACCTTTCTTGTTATATGCTCCATAATTTTGGTGACAGCTCTCTCTACTTTCTGTTGCCTGAGTTGTCGTATTAAATGTTTTTACGCTGTAGGTTATTATCAAAAAACAGTTGTTTAACAACAGTCTTTTTAAACTCATGCACATTATTGAGGTAATCCCCTATTTTCTGCATTTGCTCCTTTTCTTTTTCTGTGAGATTCCCCCTATTCTGCAGTACTTTAACATTTGTCAGTCTCTCTAAATAATTATTGTTACTTCTTAACCATATCTCCCTTTTTTATTTCCACCCTATTTTAAACTCCACTCTAATTTTAGTCCCTTCCCTAGTTATATTTTCAGAAGAAAGTTCTATCTTCTCTAATAGCCCCTGAATAATTTCCACTACCCATTCCTTAAATTCCTCTCTTTTCAACAGATAGTTGGGAAAGCACCAGTGTCTCGTTTTTATTTCATTACCTTGTGTTTTTATTTTACTTATTATTGGCATGTGATCTGAATTAGTTATTGGGTGCATGTCAAACCCTTAAATTAAATGTACATGTTCCTGTGAAATGTGAATTCTGTCTAGCCTAGCCCAGTTTTGTATCTTGGGGAATAATATGTAAATTCGCTCCAAATTCCTATTACTGAATTCACATCTTCCATGCCAATGTCTAGTGTCACAAAAGTCTACCCTCCTTTGTTATATTTTCCCTTCTGGGCCCCTCAGACACATCTTCATTGCTGCAAATCAAATTCCAGTCCCCCGCCTATAGGTAATATTCTTTGCTGAAAGCTGATTATTTCTCCCAGAATTTTCTTAAGCTCCATTATAGCAGTTTTAGGTTGAATATAAATACATGCCAGTGTAATCCTTCTCCCTTGCCAGTAGCCCCTTAGTACTACAAATCTACCATTATTATCTGTTTTATCCTCTTCTATCAGTATTTGTACTCCTCTTGCAATTAATATACGTACTTCTCTTGTCCTTTGTCCTAGGTATTCCACTGAATAACCATCTTGAAAACCTTTCTTTATCAAATTCACATGTTCAGTTCTTTTCAAGTGTCTCTCTTGTAGCATAGCTATTTGCACTCTACATTTTAGTATAGTTCAGTACTCTCTTCTTTTTTTTATCTTTGAGACTATTGACATTTAAAAACATTACAGAAAGCATCATTATATTAAAAAGTTATTATTTCTAGCTTTTATCTCTAACAGCTTTTTAGTTAAATGTCTACTTCCAACTTAAGTGTTACATGCATAAAGTGTTTGGTAGGTTGAACCTTTTTGCAGTTTCTTGTCATAACCACTTGAGCCTATTTCACAGCTTACAAAACTGTTTAATTTATTGAAAGCCATCAAAAAAACAAAAAAAAAAACAAATACACACCCCAGTACCTCCTAAAAGATATTAAGTTAATACTCGCACACAAAACTATGTACATCTTTAGATATGGAAGTTTTAACCTCCTAATAAGAATAAATGTCCCAAACTGGCAGCCACTAACATTGAGCTGAGTTAACCTAAAAGAAAGGTTATCCATGCTAAGATGCATGGTCCAGCCTCTGCTTCTACTAATTACTGTCTGGTTTTGTCTTATCTTGCACCTTAATTCTCTCAGAGAACATTATCTCCTGTCTAATTTCTCTTTTTTATGTCCAATTTCTCTTTATCAGATTGTAGCCACTTTCACTTTATCTTATTGTCTGCATGAAGACATGAGGACCAGATACACAATTGCTACTAAGAATACATTTATTTGCTAGAAAAAAGCCTTATAATATTCAGTATTATTTTTCATTTACTTGCTTTCTCTTAAAACTTATTACTAGATCAAGCTAAGGACCTTAATCCAGTCATTATTCTTTTGTCATGTTCTTTTAATCCGACTTTTCTTCTTTTTTTACATTGTAGTGCCCATATTTCTTAAAACCAAACAAGAAAGAGAGAAGAAGGGAGGAAGAAAAACAGGAGTACCTGCTTACAATAGTATTCCCACTGCACTTAAAATTAATTGAGAAAACTTTACTTTATAGCATACAAAGAAAATCATAAACTATAAAAATAGTACTATTAAGAAAAAATATTGTTTTACATACAGTTAACTTTCTACCTCCTCTTCTCCTCCCCTATGTATTTTTCCACACATTAATGACATGAAGTAGGGCATATACTTTGAGTCTCTCACAAGTCCAACAAAGTCCAATATTTCCAAATTTTCTTGTTCTGTCATATGTCAGAACTATAGTCATTGCTTTGTAATCCCACATTTGTCAATTTTCAAGTTATTGGTTTTATTCCTGTTCATCTTCCTCTTCCAAATCCTGTTGTTGCTTCATTTCCAATGTAGTCTTGATTCTTCTAGTCAGCTCTCATGATCCCTTCCTTTTCTCCAAAATTTTATGTTGAAACATTGGAAAAGGTTTCACTGGCACAGTCGCTCTGTGTTCTTTATTACCAGAAGAGCAAGAAGCAGAATCTCCTTCTGTTTCACACCTCACTTTTTGTTGGACAAACTTTTGTATTTCCTCCTAAGCATGTACTTCATAAAAATATGATTTTGTCCCTGCAGGGAAGAATATTTTGAAGATAGCTGAGCACAGCAGTTTGAATCTCACACTTGCTTCTCGATATTCCCTGAATAGTGGAATAGATTTACTCCTCTTTGACTAGTGTGCAATGAGTAATCATTCTCCACAAACACTCTGGTGTCTCCCACTTTTAGTACTTTGTCCTTCTGCCACAGTTTTGTCCAAATCATCTCTTTATGCTGGTAGGATTGCATCTTTACTATTAAAGGTCTGGTTTGCTTTCTCATAGCCAGGTTTGGAGCATACACATGATGTGCCCTTTCAACTAAAACCTCCTGCTGTGGACTACCAGTCCAGTTGCTTATTTGTGCTTTCATAAAATGAATGCAGTCTGTTCGTTCCAGTTTCTTTGGTACAGTTGAAAATCTCAGGTTTTCCCTACTTGCTCTGTCCTCTAGTTCTGTTATTTTTTGAAACTTCTCTTCTTCAGCAGTCTCCTATTCAACCAGCCTTTTTTTCATTTTGACCTCTGATTTTTGCAGTTTTATCACCGCATCTAAATATCTGTTTAAAGATTCTTGTATTTTTTCCAACATTTTATTGTTTGAGTTGATGTGCTCCCATCAGTGGTTCATTTATTTTAACTAGGTCTGTATGCAGTTGTCTTATACTTTCCTCTAGGTTTACTGAAAGTCATGTCTGGAGGTTGCACTGCTTTTTGCAGAACAGCTGCAGAACTTTTTATAGCTGATTTTCTGTCAGGTCCTCTGTATTTCCTTTTTCCTGGCATCCAGGAAGTGCACTTGCTAGCCAATTACTAAAATTTACCCAGAAACACAAACGTCTACTAGTCTTCTCTGCTGAGTTTCTGTTTTCACACTGGGAGAGCTAGAATTAAGCTGTTACTCCATGTGCAGCCATCTTATTAGTCCTCCTGTGGGACACTGCTGATCAACTTCATAGCCTTGAATAAATACCAGTTGCTTTGGTGGCATAAGGGGATTAAGCACTGACTGTGGCCCAGCTTATCAAGTTCAGTTAGCAACTTGGCAACTTATGTAGCAGGAGGGATGGATGTTTCCATCCTGGGAGGGGTGGACAGTTATACAGGCATCTCTTGTTATGATCCGTAGCGGAGACTGAGGATGTTTTTTGGTTAGGAGTTGTGGTCCAGAAGGTAGGCAGGTTGATGGACATGGTTAAGCTTCTGAGAAGGTGGGGCAATATATTGCATATCCCACTGCACACTCATCCTGTGGGTGCAGCCATGATATATCCCATAAAGGGATGGGGGGATCAGAGTAGGTCTTAAAGAAAACAAATGGCAGATGGAAGCCCCCAGGATACCCTTTGGGTTCTGCTCAAGTCCCAGCCTAAATCAAAGTTAAAGGTAACCCAGCAATGGACATGTGGTACTGCAGTAGTAGTGCTGTAGGTTGTAGTAGGGGAGCCAAAAAATATCCTTTCTGAATAAGTACCTGCACCATGTGATTTCTGTCTGTTAGCCAACTTGCTGTTCATCTTGCTACATTAGGATCTATTTTTAATGCATTAAGCTTACTAACTATGGTATCACTTGTCTTGGGTAGGCCAAGGCGTTCACTGTGGACAGTACGACTGGTGTCAACAGCCTGTGTTACTCTTCTGAAGGTAACCAGATTTGTTAGACAGGATCTGCCCATGACAATGCCAAACTGCCATGGGTCTAGCTTGATGATATTTTTAATATTGTAGTTTATCAAGTCATGTACAGTATGTTCAGTGGCTTTGCAAATAAGACTAATTCACGGAGTCAGTGAAGTGACAGAGCCCAGGACCTTGTATAATTGAACATGATGAGCAGTGTTGTAGTTTACACATGGAATTACTTAATTCCATTTAGCTGTGTATCCTGCCATTTATATTTGGATGTGATGAGCTGCACTCTCAATCAGTTGGGCAGGGTCATGGCTTTGTTGGTGTGTCCTAAGAGCTGCCTTTTGAATATAATGAGCAGCAGTGTGTATTGTATCTCTGTTCCAAATGTTCTTCTTAGTTGACTTGGTAACATCTCATGTTTGTTTGTTGTATTTTCCCTTTCAGCCCGTTGTGCCTTAAAACGGTCCTTAGACCAGTTCACTTAAATAAATAGTAATAATTCAGTGACAGTGTACCTGTTTCCCTTTGGCTTGGGTACTGTGGTCATAGTTTTTACAAAATGTCTGGTGCTAGTCATAGTTCACTGCAGGACCATGGGCATCTACATTTAATCCTGCCTGGAAGATTTCTTGATGCTGGCTCATTCCCAGGTGGAGATTTGGAAGACTGTGGAATGTATTCTTGATTGTCTTATCAAAATGGGTTCTCCGTAAATGAACAGAAGTTGAACCAATATCATCTGGAAAGGTAGCCTTCTTTTTGCCTTCATGGACACCAGCACCAGAAACATACCAAAGGTTGGGCTAAAGGGTCAGCCACCCAAGGCATAAGGTGTTGTTTGCACAGTCAGGAAGTGCAGTTCCTGCATTCCTTTTTTCTGTACTGGCATTTCTGAATGCTGGTACATAAGTGTGCTTCAGTGTGTTGTGTGGTAAGCTGTAACTACCCATTTATGGCTTGCTACAATTTAAAAGTAGAAGATATTATATTTATTTTTTTTCTTCTTTTACTTTCTAATTGAAGAGCTGAAGGGGCTGAGGTGAAGAAAGGGCCTTTGTGTTGAATACCAGACTATGGGAGCAAACGTTTCTTTTTCCCCTCTTCAGCTGAAGAGCTGGGGGGGGGGGTGTCAGGCTACCATAACAGGGACCAGCACTAAGCATTTGATGAGCCAGCTATGCTTCTGAACATCTCTGCAGTGGTTTTCTTACCACATGAAAAGGATGAATCACTCTAGATGCTCATACAGAAAATACTGTGGACATCAGAGGTGGCAGAGGTGGAGATGTTCTTTGTTTAGATCACTGTTACAGTAGTCGAGACTACTGCAGCTTTAGCTGCAGAAGGCTCAACATCTGGACCAACTACCAGACCTTCTCAGTCTTCCCCTGCAGGTGTGGCAGGTCTATCCCCCTGGAACATCAGGGCGGACACACACACTATTTTAGATATTTCTTGCTGCAGTTTACAGTGGATGCATCATAATGTTGATGTGCAAAGTCCATTGTGTTTTGGCATGCTGCATACATCAGGACAATTAAGTAACCACCAGGAAATTTCTTATCTTAATTGCTTATTATGTTTTTATTTTCTGTTTTTGCTCTGCTTAGAGTACCTTTTTATCATCTAGCTAGCCTTATGCAAAGCATATGTTAAGGTATGCCAGGGCTTCAGAAAAGTAGATACTCTTGTGGAAGGCAGATCCCCACAAAGACTTCCACACACATTGTGGTTTCTGTTTAGGCTCAGAACACAATGTCAGTAACTTTAAATTATGTCAGTGATTAATTCTCTAAAATCAAATTAGTTTTGTTGTTAGCATTGTTTATAGAACTAATTAGACAGGAAGAGGCCCATGGCCTGCATCCAGTCTACCATGTTATCCTTAATTTTGTCTTAGGCCTTCCAACATGCCCCCCACCACTAAAAATAAAGAATCCAAAGAGAAAGTGTATGGGTGATGAGACTTTGATATCTCATGTCACATTACAGCTCAAGGAGGAAAACCTAGTGTGGTGCATTTTCTCTCCCCAAGTCATGCATATGCATTTCCTAAGGCCTCTGACAAACCCCTTCTGGAAGCCATCACACCAATGGAACAAGACATATTCCACTGATCTGATACCATGGCTCACCTTCCAGATTGGATTGTTCCATAAAAAAAGGGAGACTCAGATTGGATGGTTCTGTCTCTTTATACTTTACCACCCATACCTATAATTTCCATGGTAGACCAAACACTGGAAAATGAGAGGGCAGAATTGATCCTGATTATCCCATTCTGACCCAGGCAGTATTATTTCTCACATATGAATTTGATGGCATAGGAAGTATCCTCATTGTTGCCTCAACATGTGAACCTCCCGACACAGTGAAGGGAGTCCCTAGTACATCGCAACCCTTCCACGCTCAGACTTCCAGCTTAGATGATATGATGCTCCTACGCTTTGGTTGCTTATTTTGCTAAAATTCATTGGTAAGCCTAGAAGATCAAGTGTAAGGAAATCATATCTAGTTAATTGTGAGATTCTCTCTGTAGTACCAAAGGGATGACCAGCAACTAATTTAAGTGGCTGTGCACCTGTTGTTCCTGGTATTTGTCTGAGCTGTTGTCTTCAGGTCTAGCCTATGCCTCAGTGAAGGTGCATGTCTTGTATCTTAATGTGTCTTTCCATCGAGACCCACTGGTATCCAGGCACCTCAGAAAAGCATTTGATGAAGGGCATGATCCTCTTGAAGTACCCAAGGGAGTGTGACTTCAGCCTGTGACCTCCATTTTTTCTTTGAAAAGCTGCACTTATTACCCTTTGAACCAGCAGTACACTCACCTGTGAAATTCCTTATCTTGAAAACAGTGTTCTTGGTAGCTGTCACGTCTGTAAAAAGAGTCTCTGAAGTACAAGTCTTCATGTGCATCAAGCCTTTCCTGCACTTCCATAGAAACAGGATAAACCTGTTTACTATTCCCTTCTTTATGCCAAAACTTGTTACAGACGTAGCTCTGAACAAAGCTGTCTAACTACCTGTGTTCTTCCGTAATCCCCTAAATAGAGCAGGAATAATCCTGCAAACACTGATGTGCAGAAACAACTGACGTGCTTTTTAAACAGATCTAAGCCTTTCAGAGAATCAGGTCAAATGTTTTTCCTCATTTGTGGAAATGAAGCAGGAATTCCAAGTGACAAAACAAACTGTCTCAGAATAGAATGTGCACTGCATTAACTTTGGCTATAACACATGGCAAAGCATTACAGGAGAAAGCCAGGCCCCATTCCACAAGGAACACTGTCACTGCTATGGTCTTACAGAGAGAAGTTAGTACACAGGACATCCTAGAAGCAGCTACTTTGTCTAGGATTAGGGCTGGATTTGACTGTCCTATTTTGTAGGGCTTTTTTCAGTTCTAATTGGGGCAGTTGGCCATCCGCCCATCTGGGTGGCATAAACTTTGGAAATTTTCCATATAAGTCATGACTGCAACAGTGACCCACAAATAACAGTACACTTGTGTAGGCAGCTTACCATATTTGTAAATGTTCAGTTGTGGTCACTTTGCAGTTCTTTCTCCCTTCCTCCTGTCCCTAAACTGTAATGGTATTTCTTCTGGTCAGTATGGTATGCTTACATTCCTTTCACCAACTACTCTACCTTTCTCCCCTTCTTCAGGTCCACTAAGGAAGATTTATATTATCCATGATAAGGGATGCATCCCTGCAGTAAGCCTAATCAGCAGAATTAAGCATATATGTGACTCGGCTCAGGGGCAAGAAATAAGTAAAGAATGTGCAGGTAAAGGCACCTGTAAACCAGCTTTGTGGCAGTATCTGAGGTAAGGCAGTATCAGCGTAGCTGTTGGTAAAGGGTTGTTAACATATTCTGCCAGATGTCAAATTCCGTGTTTGGCAGAGATCCCTGTAAGTTGTTAATTGCGACCACAGTTAAACATCTGCAATTATGTTAAGTTTCCTACACAGCTGTACTTTTTAATAACTGTTACACTGTTTTATTTATGCAGTCATGATACTGCTGCTGTTTATCAGCAGAGTTCTGCAGAGTTGAACAATAAAGAAAATGAAGAAAACAATCCGAATTTGCAGAGTTGCAGCCGATTATGTGGAGGTACTTTGTATATTACAGAGGTACTTTGTGTATTACTGCATGCTTGCTACATTTAAACTACTGCACAAAGTTACACGGCAAACACAGGCTTGGAGGACCAGTGTTTTTCTTGCAGCAAACATTTTCACTTGCCTTTTTGATACTGGTAACTGATGACCATTTTTATAAAAGTTTACTCATTGATGTATATTTTGTCCTGTCTTTGTTCCCTTCCTTTAAAAATACATCTGTTAGTGAACATATTCAGTTAAATAGTCTTTGGCATTCTGCTATAAAATATGTGGCAGGGCTAACCACGTAGTAGTGTTAACTTTGGCACTAGATGACAGTCACTGTTGATGTGACCAACACCATGAGTAAAAATTGGGGTTATAGATGGATGGATTCTGCTATACAATGCATGTAGATTTTGCTTTTGGGTCCAAAGGCAAGAGGACAACAATGTTTATTGTGTGTGTGTGTGTGTGCGCGCGTGTGCGCGTGTGCGCGTCTGTGTGTGTGTGTGCGCGTGTGTGTTTCTTATTTTAATGTTGCTAATGCTTTAATATGAAAATGCTTGAAAACATTTTTTTGAAATCAATGTGTTTGTTTAGAAGAGCAGCTAACATGCATATGACAGAATTTTTCAAAAATATGTGTTGTACCTGCTAAGTATTACAGAAAACATTTACATTCACAGCCAACAGAGTAGCTGCAGGTAGTAGTAAAATTACATTGAACCACAACCGATTTCCAGTAAGCTGGATTAATAAACCTATCACAGGAGCTAGCAAGATAGCCTTCTGTTAAACTATAATAATAAACTAGCCCTTGCCTGTAGTTCTGTACCTCTGTTACAATAGAAAAGAACATGTTTCTTCTCAAAAAGAAAAATACTACTTGCTGCAGCTCATTTGTCAGTTGCCATGTTTTACTTTTTTTTTCCCTATAGGACCTTGCCTGGTGGCTTCTCTATATACATCTGTTTGACCTTATTTCTTCTGGGGATCTAGGTATAGGTAAGAGACCTATGGTCCTCTTTGTTCCAGCCAAAGAATCACTATTAATCCACTATTCTCCTTTGAGAAATTATAAGGAGAATGTACACATCTGTTACTATTAGCTTTTGCAAAGCTTTTAAGAGATTATTTTAAGTTTATCCTCATCATTAAAGCTGTCATAATTTGTATATTTTCAGTGGTAGCTCAACATAGACTTGTGATGCTTTGTCTTCTTTAGTGTCTGAGATACCTTTGTTGGTGATACACCAGCTCTGCTTTCAGGTACAATTTTTACTTTCTGACACTTAGCATATGATTGCTGCTTTGTGGATTGGCCCCTTTGGCTCCTTCTACATTGTACGCTTATTCCTCATGATCAGCAGTGCCTGTGAAAGTAATATTTTTAATCATCACAACATGCTGTTTGTTGCTTTCCCATGGTTAAGAGTGCTTATGAAAGGAGTAACATTTTTAAATTCATATACAAATGTTAATGTTACTCTGTGGTCAGCAGTGTTTGTGAAACCATAATTTAAATAGCAGGAAAATGCAGTACATAACTTCTGTTAAGATTTATCTGTGTCTGTGGAAGCAGTGTGTACTTTTTTAGTGTAAATATATTGGTTGCAATGTTGAATGCAGTTTATTTTTCAGTCAGCAGCAAAGTATTGTATGATTGGGACTGAAATTTGATTTGCAACACTCGGGATGTATCTGGGCACTTAGATGGAAACATACAACAGAAAGAGGGTAGATTTGTGAAGACATTTATGAAAACGTTTGGTATGGAAGACATGAATTTAGTAGTAGGAACTCTGGTAGAATTTACATATTATTCTTCAGGGTAAAGTAACTGGTCTAGACTAACCAGAAATTATATCTCACAGGAGCATGTGCATTCAAAAAAGTGTGATTCACATCCAATAACTATTTCAGATCATGTGCCAACAACAACTAAGAGGAAAACGCATTGTAATGGAGTAAAAATGAGACACTGGCGTTTCCCTACCTACCTGTAAAAAAGAGGGGAATTTAAGGAATGAGTTGTGGAAGTTGTTTGAGAGTTATTATAGGTTCATAGGTAGGTACTAGGCTATCTGCCCTGGGGCCTATACAAGCCCAGCCAAAAAGGTACCCTGGCTTTTGCCACCCCAAGAAAATTATTTTCCTGTGCCACTGTCGAGCAGAGCCACAGAGGTGATCCCTGGGGTGAATTTCCTATTTCCCATCCAATCATCAAGATTTTTCTTGAAGAGTGCTAATGAGGAGCTTTGTTTGATATAGATAGGTAGTTTATTCCAGAGTATGGGAAGTTTCTGGGACATGAATCTACCCTACAGCATGTTCTGTTTATTGTGGTGACAAGGTTTAAGTCCCTAGAGCGTGTAGCTCGGAGGTATTGGGATTTCTTTAAGTGGAGCATGTTCAACAGCTCTGGGTTTGATATAGCTTTGTATGTTAGGCAGAGATCATCTCTGAGTAGGCGATATGCAATGGAGTAAAGCTGGAGTTTTTTGAGACGGTCTGCGTAGGGCATCTGTTTGAGGTGGGTAATCCTCTTTGTGAGGTATTTCTGCGGCCTTTCCAGTTGTTGTAGATGTCTTGTGAGGTACATACCAAAAGAGGCGTTGTACTCTATAATGGGTCTAATGAGTGATGAGTTAGAGGGGAACAATGACCTCTTTTTTTCTGGATGAGAAACCTTTTGTGATGAGGTGTGCCACGTAGAAGGATTTCCTGACTGCTGTGGCGATGTGATTATCAAAGGAGAGACTACTGTCCACCTGTGTCCCAAGGTCTCTTATCACACTTTCGGTGTTAAGTATGCTACCGCCTATGTTGTAGTTCATGGGTACAGAGTTTTTACCAAAGGGGATGACAATGCACTTTTTGGCATTGAGCTTGAGGCCATGGCTTTGATACCAGGCATCTGTCTCAGTGAGGCCCTTTTGTAGGATGTCCACATCATTAGGAGTTTCGATTATGGCTCCTAGTTTGCAGTCATCTGCGAACTTCATTAGCCAAAGACATTCTGTGTTAGTATGTACTTCAGAGAAGTAGATACCAAACAGGAGAGGACCCAGGACTGTACCCTGTGGTACTCCACTTGTCACTGGTCTGAAGTCGGATTTGGAGTCTGCCACTTTCACAGTGTGGGTTCTGTCAGTGAGCCAGTTGGCAGCCCATCTTGTGACATAGGGATTTATACCTAGTTTAGTGAGTTTATCTATAATTCCAGAGTGGGAGATGGTGTCAAAAGCCTTGGCAAGATCTAGATAGGCTGTGTGAACCACCTTTCCCTTGTCTACGGCTTTGTTGACTGCTTCAGAGAAGTCTATTAGGTTTAGGAGACATGATCTGCCTTTTACAAACCCGAACTGGATGGGATCCAGAGTTTGGAGATTACCAATGTCTTTGTTTATAAGTTCCATGATGATACGTTCCATGGCCTTGCAGACCAGGCACGTCAGGCTAATGGGGCGGTAGTTCCTGGGGTCTATGGTGGCTCCCCCCTTCTGGAGTGGGGTAACCGTTGCTGTGCGCCATTCAGCAGGCACAAAGCCTGCGGTGAGGCTATGATTGAACATGGTCCTTAGGTGGGGTGCCAGTTCGTTCCGTAGTTCGTGTAGAACGCAGCCTGGAATGTTGTCTGGTCCCATGGATGCTGTGTTATTGGCTTTGGAGAGTGTGTTTTTTACCTGTGCAGCCATGATTACAGGAACTTTGCATTCTTCCGGTATAGAGATGGGTTCTTTAGGGTGTGAGAGGGGGGTAAAGTTAACACTACGTAGTTAAGGCTTATATAAATAACAAGCAGAAGGCTATAATTCATAGTGGAAAGAGATGATGATGATGATGATGATGGGAAATTCAAGAAATAACGAGAGTGTTGGGTCTGTATAGATCTGTATTAGGGAAGAAATTATTTTTTTCAGAAGTTAGTATAGCTGATGAGTGAAAAAAATGAAAGTGGGGTAAAGAATAGGGTAGAAATAAAAGATAAAGATATGATTAAGAAGTAATAGGAATTATTTAGAAGAGCTGATAAAGGTTAAAGTACTGCAGAATAAAGGAAAGCTTTCAGAACAAAAAGAGGCAAAATTGCAGAGTGCTGAAATGAAAATCACAGACTATCTAGATAATATGCATGTGTTTAGAAATAGTACTGTTAAGCAACTGTTATTGTGCTCTGGGATTGCTGTCAAAAAAACTTTTAGTACGACTGCTTAGGCAACAGAAAGTGGAAATGCTTGTTGCCAAACTTAGGGAAGTATCTAACAAGAAGAAAGATGGGTGGCTGTTATACCTAAAGATACTAAAGATCCATCAGACCCTGTTTCATATAGGCCAATTTCAATTTTTAAACCATGATTGTAAAGTGTTTATGTCTATAATATCTAAAGAATGGCAAAAGTGTTGCTAAAATTCATAGGTACAGATCATTGTTTAGTTTTGTGGTAGAAGGGCAAATATTTGACAACATTAACAGAACAATAATGATAGAGAGGGAATCAAAGTGTAAGAAAATACTGCTGTTGTTGGAGGTTTTTGATGCAGCGAGTAAGCTAGGATTTTATGACTAGGGCAATGGAAGCATTTATATTCCCAGATACAATAATAAGGTGAATTAGGAGGATATATGAGGGACCAGAGGTAAAAAACTGAAGTATAAGGGTTAATTTTGACAAGTTGCGTCTGAAGTGAGGAACCAGGCAGGGTGTCCTCTTTCCTCTTTGTTTTGTTTGCGTTATATTTAAGAGCCATTGGCAAAGAAAATAAGGGACTCAGAAATTCATTGATATGTTTGGTATGCTAATCAAGAGTAGTTTGCTTTATTGGAAGATGATATTTTGCATTTGATAAAACCAGAAAAGGACATCTCAGTGTTGTGAAAATTTTGAGATAGTTTCATGTCTTTTCAAGATATAAAATTAATGAAGATGAAACAAAGGCTATAGCTGTAAACTATGTACCCACACATGAAGTGGTCCAGCAGTAACGCTATTTATTAGAACATGACAAAATGGAGTATTTAGGAGTATGGATTAAAAAGGATTCTGTTGTGGCAGCTAAAAATATGTGGGAAGAGATTAAACAAAAGATAATACATAAACTGATACATTGAAAACTATTGTTTATGGATATGGATAGCAAGATACAAGCAGTGAAAATGATTTTAGTCTCTTTAGTTTTATATATATGTCAGGCATATTTTTATTAGCCAGAGGAGAAGTTGTGGACAGTAATTAACAATGAGTTTAAGGGTTTTATGTGGGAGGGAAAAGGGTCACGTGGGATAACTCTTCCAGTAGAACAAGGTGGATTAGGATTACCTGATTTAAAGGATATTTTTGAGCTACGTAGTTAAGGCTTATATAAATAACAAGCAGAAAGCTATAATTCATAGTAGAAAGAGATGATGATGATGATGATGATGTGAAATTCAGGAAATAATGAGAGTGGGATTTTGGATACAGATCCTTAAGGAGAATAACAGTCATACAGAATATTAGATTCATAAATTAGCAGAAAGTATTTTAAGAACTAAGCCAACACAAGAAAGGAGGTTTTACTGATAGGGGTGACTACAGTTAGGGATACAGAGACTAGGCAAGAGGAGGTGGATTTTACTGCTGAAAACTGGCAAAGGTACCAAGGTATTGGGAGCAAATAACTAGACAGTAAAAGCTTAGTAGCAAGGGAAGAAACCAAGAAGACATTTGGACTGCAGGATAGAGACTGCCTTCCCTATCAGTGATTGATTATCTGAGTATAGGCAAAGCGAAAGGGATAGGGGACTGCTAAGTGAAAGGTGTTTGCTGGAGTTTTTAATTGGGTCTAGAACGGAAGCTGCTGTTAAAAAAGGGATAATTAGTAGGGCATATAAAATACTGCACACTAACTATAGGAATCAATCAGAGGAGGTTAGAAAATATTGGGAAATGTATTGGATAAACAATTCATTAGGAGGTAATAGGAGGACATATGTATAGCTCCCAAATATGAAACAAAGTCTAGAACATTTAGGATTTTTCCTTGGAAATGTTTGAATAGATATTTTTGTACTCGAAGCAGACTCCAAAGAATTTTTCCTCATGTCGATGGCAAATGTTGGGGGTGTGATGAGGAATAAAGAGGTAGCTAGGAATATATGTTTTAGGAGTGTAATGAGTTGTCAGACTTTAAAAAATTTCTACAGAGTACTTTGTCAAAAATATTGGGTGATCAAATGGGTGTAACTAAGGAAATCATTTTTGAGCTGGGATACAGGATCTGAATTGCCTAGTCATAGTAAAGCCTTGTTAAGTTTAATTCTGGTGGCTGCCAAAAAGCAGTTACTAGAAAATGGAAGTGGAATTCAAAGTCTCAACCAAACTGCGCTTGGAGTATTGAATATCCTAACAGAGATAAATGAAATGGATCTTTAGAAAGGGATAGGAGCAAATTACATACAAAAAATGGAAGTTGTTGGAACAATACATGCAGAATAATGTTTTGGAGAAGGAGTGAGTTGTAAGGGAAGGTGAAAATTGATATTTTTTTGCAATATTGAGTTCATTTTAAATATGCAAAAGAATATATGTGATATTTGCAACTGGGAATATGTTAAAATAGTTTGTTTGCTATAAATGTATGTTTGCCTATATCTTAAGTGATAATTCAGTAAAGCTGTTAAAAATAACAGCGTAGTGTTGTATGATGCTACACTGCAGTCAGCATGGCTTGTTAAAGCAGTGTAATTTTCTTGTCAAGTTTAAAATCCTTCAACTTGCATCTCTGCATGTTGCTTCCTTGCTATTGACATATTTTGTTTTTTAAATGTGAATTGCCATGGATTACACCCACAGATCATTATGGGGTGGCTTCATAGATTGTTATTAAGCAAATGACCTGGGGGGCCTTTCTAAGCCTAGCCAAGTTTTCCTGAAAAATAATGATGTCCTGCATCCAAATAGGACGTTGAGGGCCAGGCATGTATTGCACAGAGTTTGTCCCTTCCTTTCATATGCGAAAAAGATGAAGTTCCATAACAGATGTTGAGAAGAAAATTTAGACCATTACAGTAGCCAACTTTTACTAAACTTCTAAATGATCATTTAAATACTTATACTCCATGTTAAAGCATGCCTGCTTTGTACACTTGTATGGACAGTTTCATACAATCCTACAATGCTTTGACTTTCTCTGCTGTTTGAAAATTTGCATTTCTTGGTGGTAGAACTAATTAATTTTAGCAGATGCTTGCTTTTGAAAGGTCTGACTTGCCATGCATTTGCAAACCACATGCTGAAATATGTTTTTGTCTTTGAGTCACCATATGCCTTTTACAGTTAGCAGCTAATATCTGTAATCATTAGATTAATTTGTTTGTTTATTTATTTAACATTTGTTTACCAGGAAAGTCCAACTGGGACAGAGCCCATTTTCAGCACATATATATATATATATATATATATATATATATATATATATATATATATATATATATTTACACACATAGTAAGGGGTGGCGTAGCCCCCCACATATTTTTGATATATATTAAGCTGGGGTGTCTTCTGTGCGGAGTCTGCATGTCCTCCCTCTGGTCGCGTGGGTTTCCTCCGGGTGCTCCGGTTTCCTCCCACATCCCAAAGACATGCTGTAGGTGGATTGGACACTCCAAATTAGCCCTAGGTGTGAGTGTGTGTGTGTGTGTGCCTTCTGTGGAAGGTTGGGTGCCGGGCTGGCACCTCGGCACTGTAAAACTCCACTGCCAATCATGATTGGACAGGTGATCCACTTGGCGAACCCTAACAAAAGAAGAAGAAGAAGATTAAGTTCAGAAAAGAGTAATTTATTGGAATTGCAAGTATCCATGTATATAGTTAAAAATATTTAAAATAGGTGGGGGGCTATGCCCCCCCACACCCCCCGATGTGGGTGGTGGTGCCCCCCACACACCCTCTTACTTTATATACTAACTCCAGGGTCACACAGCAGTGGGGAAAAGGCCATATATAACTTTCATTGAAATGTGTTTCAGTGAATTGTGTTTTCAGTGAATTCAGCTTTCAATGAAATGTGTTTCAGTAAAATGTGCTTTCAGTGAATAGTCCTAGACCCATCTCTGATATGTAGTTAGTACAGAGCTTAAGGTTGCAAGCTATAGTTCCACTTGTACAACGTTTGCTTCCCTCAGTACTGAATTGCCTCCTGTTTGACCCTGAGCAAGTCACTTAACCAGACATTGCTCCCTGGTCACCCCTGAAGGCAGACTGCATGTCCAATAGGCCTAAGTGGTTAACAAGTAGGATTATTATATGTAAATGATTCTTCACATTTAAAATGCATTTAAATGTTTTTTTAATTGAAATATTAATTTTGGTCGGTTAGCTGTCATGTGACAACTTACTGTGTTGACAAGTGTTTTCATTTCTGTTTGTCTATTGCATCTGAAGCAGTCAGTAAGAGATTGAAGTGCTTTTATGCAGTTTTTCTTTCCTGCTTATTTCTGTTGGCTGCGTGTGCATGCGTGTGTATGTATGTGTATATGTATGTATATGCTTTATGGCTGCATGACTGCAGCATGGGCATAATGTTTGATCTGATGTGTATGTCAGATGCTTCTCCCCTTGGCATGTTTGTTCATTTTTCCTTTGTCTTACTTCTGACTAAATTTCAGTGAAATTCTGCAGTCAGGATTTACTTAGGTTATTTAAAATTTCTATTTAACAGCAGCTTTGTGCTATAAATCACTGTATGACTGTGTGTTGCTAGACCTACACTAAACCCTGCACTCCCTAATTGCCTACTTTGTAACTGTGAGCATGTTAGTTAATCAAGTAATGCTCCCAGGTTGCATTACAAAAGTGACTATATGCCCTGTGGGCTCATCTAGTTAATAAATGCAGTTTTTTTATTTTTGTTTAAAAATCTGGCCCAGAGTAATGTATGCATGCTTGAATAACTTCTACCTTTACCTTCATTTTACTATGTAGACATTTGGTAATCTAAGAGCTTTTCTTCTACCTTTACCTTCATTTTACTATGTAGACATTTGGTAATCTAAGAGCTTTTCTTCTACCTTTACCTTCATTTTACTATGTAGACATTTGGTAATCTAAGAGCTTTTTTTTCTTTTAATTTGAAACAGGAAGGTATTTTTTTCTCTGTATTGTTAATCTGCATAAGATGTAGTGCAATGATGAACAGAATACAGTGTGAAAAAATAAAATGCTTATTTCACCGTTATAGCTCCTGAAACCACCCAAGGCAGGATGCAGCCTTCCAAATGATTTTGACTCTAAAAAGAGTATAAAATAATTTTACTCTAAAACATAAATTACAGTTCTGGTCAGTATGTGAAACCATGTGCACCTTAAACTGTTTACTTGGTCTTCAACTTTACTGCTGCTTGAGCTAGTTTGAATAATTTTAACACAGAATTGTGAATAGCAGAATAAATGTTGATTATATATATTTTTAAAACTATCAGAGGTTCAACATATTTAGATCAGTGTTGCAATAACCTAAGCTATTTGGTTCCTGCTCCATGTGACCAGCCAGCTTTCAAAGTTTTAGGGGTACTTTCATGCACTGTGTCAGGAGGTCAGGGAACCTCTGTATAAAGCCAGTTCGAGTGCTAATTTTGTCACAGCTTTTTTTACTTCTTTAGAAAACTCCTTCAGTGGACCTTGTGGAACTGTCATTTGGTTAGTGTTAATTCAAGGCTAGGCAGTTAAGTTCCTCGTTGAGGAAAACCTTCCGATAAACTTAATTTTCTGAAGAAACCTTGTTTTTCTGAGTAAAATGTTGTTTGCCAGGAAACTGCTTTTGTGAGTGTTATTGTTTTTCTAAGGGAGTTTGCATGTAAAATGCTTATGTGACGTTTTTGTTTAAGTACTATATACACGTATATGTGTGTGTACATGTATATTTTGACAGAATTTTCCTACAGGCTTGTAAGTTTATGTATTTCAGAAAGAATATTGTGTTGGCTGTAGGGATGCCCTTGGCAGGAAAGGGACAACCAAGTCTGTTGGTTTCAGGGTATCATGGAGGGTGAAGGTTCTTCAGTCAGCTTGGCTAGGGAACATTCTGTGGCTCAATCATTTTTCAGGGAGTTTCCCATTAATGGGGAATTTGGTGCGAAAATGTTGCCTTATCCTGTTTTTTATTTCCCCTGGCAGGGACGATTTGCTTGGATTTGCTAAGGAACTTATTTGTGCCTTCTCATTGACGAATTCTTCTGTCAAGAAAAGGAAAGAGTTCCCTGTCTTTATGATCTGGATTTTCAGTCAGAAGAGCAGGCATTGCAGTGGGATTGTTGCTGTTTAGGAATTACTTCACAATATGGCCAGTTTGATTCTGCAGATAGCATGGCTTCTCTTCAAGATTCATCTTTTTCTGAGACTTTTCTAAGTTGAAAGAGATTTTTCAGTGGGGACAGAATGAAATAACTATTACAGAGAAGATGTATTATGATTTGTAAAAGTTTAATATGCCAGAATCTGCAACACAACTATTCCCCCTATTTCACCTGCATTTTAGAGAATGTTTTTTCTCACTACTTCTAAGTTTGCCTATTGGACAGCCTCCTGCCCCCCAGAAAGTCTGATATGCTGTATGGGATATCTCAAACTCATAAGTGTTTGTTTTCCAAATCTAAAGCAGATCCAGCAGTAATTTTATAATCACACATAAGTTGGTACTAGGCTATCGGCCCTAGGGCCTGTACAAGCCTAGCCATAACAATTCCCTGGATATTTCTTCCCACAATATTTACTTCCCTGGACCCCTGTCTAGCAGGGTGACTGATGTGATCCCCGAGGTGAATTTCCTGTCTCCCATCCAGTTGTCAAGGTTCCTTTTGAAGAGGGCCAAGGAGGCGCTCTGCTTGACATGTATGGGCAGTCTATTCCAGAGTATGGGGAGTCTCTGGGTTAGGAACCTACATTACTATTACATATGTAATATCCTGAGAGAAGTCATACTCTATTATGGGTTTAGAGTCAGAGAATTGCTGCACAGAGAGAGAAAACAAAAACATACCATTTCCAGGGTAACTGCTGTGATGGAAATATGTCTGAGCCACTAAGTTCTGAGTAAAGCGATTCTTGTATCCTCTGGTTGTTGAGAATACTAAGTGTAAGGGATCATGGGACTCCAGAAGTGCAGGCTGGGAACTGTACCTAGATGGAAAGTGAGATGGACAAGAGCAGCTTAAGGGGAAGCTGGATTCAGTTATGGAAAATTTGGAGATCCAGTATTATACTTTGGAATGGAGAATTTAACATGTGTGGCCAGACATAACGCTGCTGTTGTGTGATTAGGTATTTGAAATTTGGAAGCACAAAAAATCTGTTACTATTGACGATGAGTAGATCCACAGCTGGAAATACTCAGTAATTTTATAAAGCAGACAGTCTTAAATATTAGAGGAAGGATTTTGAGGTTAAGTAATAGAAACATTTTTTTTTCCACTTTGTCCTTCTATTTTAAGAAAGTATACCTTTATGAATTGTTCCAGAAGGACTTATTTTAAGTACAGTATACTCTTACTTTACAGCATAACACTGTTCTGATAAAGCAAAAGAAAATCTATTAAAAAGAGGCGAATACAGGAAAATGTGCTACTTGAGCTAATAATTTTCCAAAGATTGTCAAAAAAGGGACAAAATATTACATGGGTGGATTGCAGCACACAGAAACAATTTATTGCAGAAGGGAATACTTCGATCGTCCACTGTGAGAGATTTTTTTCTTTCTTAAATAAAATTTATTCTTTGCTGAGTATTCTAGTATTAGAAAATGCGATTTTTTTTTTATGTCGCCTGAAAATGCTATGCCTGCACTGCGGTTTTCTAAACCTACAGAAAAGGGCAGTCTTGCTGGGCATGTCTGACTGCTCAGCAGTGTTAACAAAGTTGTACTGCAAGAGGCACAAAATAGTTGCACAGGAAACAGTGGCACTTAAGACAGTGGTGAATGTTTCTGCCTAAGGTTAATGTTCATGAAATTACTGAGGAATTATTAAACAAAGATGCAAAATGAAAGAAAGAAATATGCTGAAACATTTTAAATCAACACAAATTTTATAAACTGGATTTCTAAGAAAAAAAAAGACACTTCTGTGTTTGTGAATCTGAAATGGTGACTTTGCAGTGTGTTCTCAGCTAAAGCATAAACAGCATAATTTGAGAAAGCCTAACAAAAAGGGTGAAGTACTAATTGCTCACAAACTAAAGATTAGATCATATGTTTTGAAAACAGTTGAAAGTACTGATGCACAAATGTAAACCCAGTGTAATTTCGATACCTTTGTGTTTACCCTTTGCTGTTCATGAAAAATAAATCATGTGTCAGGAAAAGTCAGGTACGCTGCCAAGAAGAGTCTGCTTGGAAAGTTTTGTTAAATGTGGATGAACTGTTTGGGAAATATAAGCTTAGGCCCAACATTTTGAGATGTGAAGCAAAAGAAAGAATTCTGTAGGTTGGGAGGGTGGCCTAATGGTTAAGTTGTTTGCCTTACAAACACAAGGTACAGGGTTTGAGTCTCACAAGGGATAATTGGCTAGGCTTAAAATGTCTCGCAAGGGCAGTTAGCTTAGTACTAATCTATGAACCTATGTGTGCACTGTGTTGAAACTTCTCACAGTGCTTGCCTGCTGTAGAGTGTAGAGTGCTGTCTGAAACATCTTCTGTGTCATGAATTTTAAAGTATTTGAGGGGTAAAAACAAAAAGCAAGTCTAAGTGTTAAAACTAAGGAACTGTATCTAGAGAAAGAAAGATCCTTATGCACGTATGGGAATTTGCTTTAACAATGAAAAATGGTCCTTGTGGCACTAAGGTCACTCTGGTGTTATTGTAATAACTTACAACATAAAAGACCATGTGTTGTGAACTTTCTTTGCTGTATCTCATGATATTTTCTGAAACTAAAATTTGTGTCATGTATAATGATTGGCAAAAGCATGAGCGTGCTGTCACCACAAGCATGCGAACAAGTAAGTCAGGTGTGAACCAGGAATGAAGAGAATTTACTTTTAAAGTTAGAGAAGTGTTATTAAAAACAGAGCTCCTGGAAAAGAACATAGCAAGTGGCTAACCAGCAACGACTAGGTGGCAAGGCAATCTGCTAAGGTTTTGCAGTTCTGCAGCAAAAGGTTAGGACTTCAGCTGAGATTGTAGAAGTGCAAAGAGAGTCGGGGGGGGGGGTACAGGATGCTGTCACTAAGCAGAGAGAATGAGTAATAAAATTGGAGAGTGCGATTTCTGAAAACGAAAAATAAAATGACATAGGATTTTAGAAAGTTGTTGCTGACCTTGATCAATAAAGTAACTGTCAAAATAAAAAAAAAAAAAAAAAAAGCAAATTTGTCCAGAATACACTCTGAATTTATGGAACAAGTTGTAATAGTGAGAGTGTAGTGATCGTGGAAGTTCTAAGCAAAGTGAAACCACTTACCTTCTTTAGATATTAGGCAGCAAACCCAGTCTAAGAAAACAGAGGACATGTGCATGATGGGAGTAGGGAAGGAGCTTGAGGATTGGTAGGGTGATTATGTGCCAGAATTGATCCTCCTGTAATTCATAGTGGATGGACCAGGTATAATAAAGATCTGGCATTTTAGTAAGTACATACATGTGGTTCCAGCTTCCTGGTTTCTTATTCTTCTTGTAAACCATCTGTGAACTAAAAAATGTGAGAATTATGGACACAAAATTCCTTTCTCTGACACCCACACACTGTGTGTGTACTTTTTGGGTCCACTCCATCTACAGGAAAATTGTGCGATATGTCATGCTTTCAACCATAGAGCACTGGTTGAACAAAAAAATAAATTGATCCTTAAGGGGTTGCTTCCCTCTTCTTTTAGTTAGACATTATCTGGAGCTTCCCCCTCCTCTAGTACATCTTCAGGAAAATCTAAGAAAAGACCTTATTTGGACCCATCTTCTCCCTTGGATCCTAAATGAAAGAAAATTAAGTCCTTTGATTTGACCTCTATCTCAGATCCAAACTAAAGAAGACAGATAACTCAGATCCGACTACACTGCCGGATCCAAAACCTAAAATGACCAAGCTTATGTCAGATAAGAGTGCTTTGGATCCAGCTCTACAAACATCAGATTAATCACCTGATATTCCTTGTCTTCCGAGAACTAGATATTCTCATTCAGTGGACCCAGTCCTTTCTTGGGTTCCTTTACCTTTTTTAAAGAGACCGAAGTCCCCATCACTAGTTTTCACTCGCTGTTCCAGAAACTTTGCTAAAGAAGACATGGAGAGATTAGTGAGAAAGTTTCTGTCTGCGCAGAGAGTGTCAAGTACCCTCTCAACTTCTACCGCTCTGGGTCAGGAGATCTGACCTTCCACACACACCCTATGCAAGTTCCTCCTCCAACTCTCCTGTTGATCTTGGGGTTTTCGGATCTGAACCTTTCAGGCCTGTCAGAATTGGAGCAGAGAATTGCTTTGTTCTCTGATCCGAAGCTCCCTCTGAGTTCTTCAGTTTCATCAGATCTAGAGGGCTCTCAGAGCCGGGGTTAACCTGTCACTCCAGGGTGTCTCAGTCAACTCCAAAGTTTCGGAGCCATCTTTGCATCTCGAGGCATCGGCACAGGTTAGTTCGGCTCTGACCTCGACTTTGGGGGAGTTCTCCTTGGAGCGGGAGGGGACTTTGGTCCAAAGCCTTATCCTTACAGATCTGGGGTTGTCTTCCTCTTGGGGGGGGGGGTGCCTTTGAGGCCATGGGGAGAGCCTTGTCAGCTTCCTCAACAAAGACTGTTCCCTTCCTCTCGTGTCCTCAGTCTGCATGCTTGTCCTCTCTCTGCTTAGAGTCTCTTGTATCCTTTCCACAGGGCAGTTGGTACCGAAACTCTAGGCCTCCCAGCAGGGTGTCCACACCTCTTCTGATACAACCCTAGAGCTTCCCACTGAGGAGGTCTCAAAGAGTAGAACGTGCAAGAGGAAGCACTTGGACTCCCCAAAAAGTCAGTCACAGAAGATGCAGACTGTGAGGAAGGTGAAGGGTCCCCGCAGTCACCTCCTGATGATGCCCAGTTTGGAGACATCCTTGAAATCCTGAAACAGAGGTATCTGGAAGTCCAACAACCCTTCATCTGAGGAGTCTGTATTCCTGGAGGCATTTAGTATCAGCCCGTTTACCTCCTGGGAAACTCTGCCCACTGATGACCTTATAGATTTGGTGTTTCATCGGACATGGAATACCGCAGACACTATTGAGGTAATCTCTTGGAGGCCAGACAAAATTTTGATAGCCCCTGAAGATAGACAAGTTTAGACAAAAGGTGTACCTGTGGGTGCCATGGTCATGGCAGCAGCCACTAAGAAGGAACTCCCCTGAAGATAGACAAGTTTAGACAAAAGGTGTACCTGTGGGTGCCATGGTCATGGCAGCAGCCACTAAGAAGGAACTATCTGAAGAGAGTTAGACTGTCCATCCACTGAACAAGGAGTCTCGAATGATGGGCAGATTTGGTAAGCATATCTATGCTTCGGCGACCTTTGCATTAAGGTCTCTGAATTATTTGGCACATTTCACCAGGATGCAGAGACCTGATTAAGGAACTCTCTGCTAGTCTTTCAGGAGCCATTTCAAATGAGGTGCAGGCATCTGTCACTTCTCATTTGGCTACCCTGCAGGCAGTTTCCAGTTCCTCCATGAAGTTAGTCTCAAATGCAGCAAAAAGAACATCAAGAGCAGTGGGTTCCGGCATTTCCATAAGGAGACACTCCTGGATGCACTTATGTGATTTTTGCGGAACCCTTCAAGTTTTCGTTCATCAATGCTCCCTTTGATGGAATGTCTTTGTTTGGCCCCAGAGTTAAGGACACTTTATTCAGGTGTGAAAAGGACAGAAAGACTCTGTCTGCCATGGGTATACATTTTTTTGCACCTCAAAGATCCTTCTCCAGGAATCAACGAGGTGCTAGTAAAATGTGGTTCAAATAGCCCCAGGTTTCTTTCCAGGACACACGTGGAGGAGTTTCACCCTGAGGCAGAGGGGTGAATTCAAATGGTAGATGCCACCCTCATGGCAGAGGTGGCCCACAGAACCAAAGTTCTAGAGATTCCTTTTTCGATAGAACCTTCTAGCATTCCTGAAAGGAGGCCCGATTGTCCCCCCTCTGGAGGCAATTGGGAGATGTTTGTTCTTGCACCAGAGAGCCTGGCTAGAAATAACAGATATTTGGATGCAGAACATCATTTCTAGAGGCTATATAATTCCTTTTTCCCTTTCAACTCCTGTGTCAAGGAAATTCCCCAATGTTCCACCCACTCAGACGGAACAAGCAACATTTCAAATACAAAAGCTGCTAGAAAAAGAGAGTCATCCAAGAGGTCCGGCCACACCAGATAGAATCCGGAACTTACTCAAAATTCTGTTCAGTACCAAAGAAAACAGGGGACTAGAGACCAATCTTGGATCTCAACACGTTGAGCAAATCAGTTTGACGCACCATGTTTCAGATGGTCATGATTTAGTCCATACTTCCATTTCTGGGAAAGTATGATTGGATGTACTCGTTACACCTTCAAGATGCGTACTATCACATAAAGATGAACAGGTGGTTCAGAATGTACTTACACTTCTGGCTGGGAGCCAGTCATCAACAGTTCAGAGCTCTCCCCTTTGGTCTTTACCACAGCCCCCAGGGTGTTCACCAAATGCATGACATTAGTGGCAGCTCACTTGAGACTGCAAGGATTTCAGGTGTTTCAATACCACCCCTACTGGACATCAAGTAATAGGGGCAAGAGATCAAGTTCTCCAGAATTATTCTCATCTGAGAATAACCATAAATTACAAAACAGTGTCATTTGGAACCTACTCAAAAAGTTGGTGTTTATAGAGGCATTGTTCAACACAGAATTAATGAAAGCATCACTGCCTCCTCTAAGAGTTCAGACCTTAAGAACACAAGTCAGGAAGATAATCTGCATTACCAAAATTTCTGCCAGTTTGGTTCTTCAGGCTCTAGGATCAATGGCAACAGCAGTAACCTTAGTACTGTTAGCCAGGTTCTACATGAGCATTCTGCAGTGAATACTAGCCACACAGTGGTCAGTACTTAATCAGCCCATGTCAACCCTAATACACGTCACTCAAATTTGCAAGAGAGATCTCAGGTGGTGAATTCAATCAGATCAAGTTTTAATAGGCTGACTCTTCATTCCTCCTTAACCCAAGGCCATAGCAAACATGGATGCTTCCCAGTTAGCGTTGGAGGGGGTATTACCTGGGGATGACAGTCCAAGGCACTTGGTCTCCCGTAGAGACCAATTTGCATATCAGTGTTCTAGAGATGAGAGCATTTCAAGAAGCTCTCCCCTCAGGGACGATTGCAGTTCAAATGGACAGCACATCAGTAGTCTGGTACATCGACAAACGAGGAGGAACAAAATCTTACTCCCTATGTCGAGAAGCTGTCAGTGTGTGGCAATGGGTGATCCCATCCAACTGCTTTCTTATAGCAATGCACATTTTGGGAGGTCCATTGTGACAGTGGACAAGTTGAGCAGGTGCATTCTTCTACTTCACGAATGGTCTGTCAACAAGAGTGTGACGGAGATAATCTTTCGCCACTGGGCCAGCCTTGCTGCAGTTTTTTTGCTTCTCCCCTAAACAACAAATGCAGCAGCTACTTTGCACTAATCCCCCCCACAGGAGGAGTCACTGAGGGATGCTTTACTTCACGTTTGGCCCCTAGCCTGTTTTATGCTTATCCACCAATCTCGCTAATTTCTGAATTCCTGCAGAAAGCTGCCATGTTGAAGAGCAAAGTTATCCTCATTGCACCTTGTTGGCCTCAACAGATTTGGTTCCCCTTTCTTTGGCCTCACTTACTCCATCCACCGTGTACTCTGGATCCAAGTCCGGACCTCCTATCTCACCCAACAGGCATGATTCATCCAGACGTATCAAACCTCAGGCTGACTGATTGGCTTCTCCAGTTCCATTAATAGCTAGACAACCTAGCTTTTCTCTCCAGTCCATTAAATACTCTTATCTTCACATAAACCATCTACACTTAAACTTTACTGTAGTAAATGGAAAAGATTTGCTTACCGAGCTCGTCAAGATAATGTCAATCCCTTTTCAGCCCCTTTGCATAGTATCCCTGAATTTTTTGCCTTGATTTTTAAAGTAGGAGCTACCTTCTCCATGGTTAAGGTTCAATTAGCAGCAATATTGAATTTTCACATAGGATTTGATGGTATTTCCGTTGCCTCCCATAGACTATGCAAGACATTTTTACTCTTCTTCTCAGGTCCCCCTTCAGAGACCCTACTCCCCCATGGGGCCTCAACCTGGTACTGCAGCAACTTACTCAATCTCCCTTTGAACCTGCAGCTAAATGTGACCTCCAGTACCTTTCCTGGAAAACAAATTTTCTAGTAGCCATTACTTCTGCTATAAGAGTTTCCAAGATACAGGCATTGTCTTCAAAATCACCTTACTTGATATTTCACAAAGGCAGTCAGTTTACAAACTAATCCTTCTTTTCTATCTAAAGTGGTATCAAAGGCTAATATAAACCAGCCTATTAATTTTCCCATATTCTTCCCCAAAATGTCTAACAAAGCTGAGTACACACTACATTTACTAAATGTCCACAGGCAGCTATGTTTTTACCTACTCTGTTATTTGCCTCTTTTTCAGACATGAAACTTGGAAAACCTGCTACCAGAATTACCCTAGCCAAATGGCTTGCAGATTTGTATTTCTTAGATATACAAATGATTGAGCATTACCTTGTCAGAGAGCTCACTCCACTAGAGCCATGGCTACTTCATCAGTCTTTCAGTCTAGAGCCTTCATGGACGGCATTTGTACAGCAGCAGCAGCTTGGGCTACTCCCCATACGTTTGTTACTCATTACAAATTGAATGTGTTCTCCAGGGGCAGGGCATCTTTTGGCTCAGTGGTGCTCAGGAATATCCTCCTTGAGTCCACCCGGGGGGAATTGGTTAGCTGGGGACTCTGTCCCTTAAACTGAGGATATTGTGAAAAGTGACAGCATCAGGTAAAGAAGTCAAGTACTTACCATAACATTCCATGTGTGTTGTCCATTTTCATTTTTCCTCAACTTCCCTCCCACCTTCCCCCTTCCTTACAAACTTCTGGAAGAGTAGGTGTTTTTGTGAGTATGCCACTTCCTTGATGTATAGCTCTAGATATAGTCTCCTCTGTCTGTGACTAAATTGTGTCTTTATGCTTTCTTAGCAAACAAGATCTGAGATAATGGGAGTTGATGCACTGTGGATAAGGGAGCAGCTCAAGAGTTTTTGGTTGCCATGAGTTTTTGCACCAGCTAAGTTGTGAGGGAGTAGCTCGAACGTTTCCGGTTACCTCGAGTTTTTCTAACGGCTGAGTCAGATCCGAGGGATCAAATCCAAACCCATAAATTGAGGAAGAATGAAAACGGACAACACAGATGGAACGTTATGGTAAGTACATAACTTCTTTTTAATTACTATGAACAGAATTTAGCTCGTTATACTCAAGCAAATATTGCTCTTATGATGACAGAAAAAGAGCAGTATGCTAAAAGTTTTGTCTCCACCCTTGTATAGGAGAAGGATGATTACTGCCTGGGCATAGTCATGCCTGGATTTCATGAAGTCAAGAAAACATATACAGTCATCTAAGGAATGGTTGATATATTAAGAAGTTACCACTAGCCAAATAGTCTAAGTAATAGTGCCAGGGCTTTCTTTGGTGTTAAAACTGAGGAATGATCATTTGCAGTCGCCAGAGAACAGCCTGTGCAGGAAGAGGCTGTGCGTAGACTGAGGGGACTGAAGTGTTCCTGCTCTCATTTTGCCCAACTTGCTGGAAATTGACTCTGATTGTTCTGTGCAAAGATGCACCATAAGAAATGTGGTATTTATAAAATATTTCTATTTGTGCAAAGTAGTGTTAGTACAGAAGATATACCTTATAAATTGATGTTATTTAATTTAAATAAAAGGTACCATTAGATATACAGCCCTGAAATCTGCATTTTTTTTCTTGATAAAGCAAATGAAGATATGTTAAAGGGTGGTGAGTGGTTCATATGTAGTTAAGAGGCATGCAGTCCAGGAGAACATTAAAGATCACAGACCATATTCCAAATTGTCCCAAAGCACTGCCTGGTTAAATGACTTGCTCTAGGTCACACAGTAGCAAATGAAGGCTATGGAATCGTACCCTGTATCACAGGAATTAGATAGTCTTCAACTCATAGCCTTACCCCTATGCAGCAACAGCCAGATTACCAACAATATGTGCTTTCTGAGTGATAACCTAGTGAATATATTGTTCTGTGTGTGTGTGTGTGTGTGTGTGTGTGTGTGTGTGTGTGTGTGTGTGTGTGTCTATATATATATATATATATATATATATATATATATATACAAACACACACACACAATGTTTGTGTGTGTAAGGGATGGATGGATAATGTAGGTATGTTAGATATGTTTCTTAGGCAGGCTGTGATCATAAATATTAGACCCTAGGACAAGTAATATACAACTGAGAATTTTTTATTTATTTATTTATTTTTTTTGCTTTGACCTGGCCCGTCAGATCCCTCTGACTGTTCTCCCATTTTCCATACCATCACCAATTTTTTTCCATCCAAGTACACCTAATGAGGGACAATTCACATGTGGGCCTCTGACTCCTCGGCAAGTTAAACTTGGCAGTAAGTCACTTGTAGCCTCAGAAAATAAGTGATTCTTTGAGACGTGTGAGTGGAGTGGGAAGCCATCATCCTCATAGAGACTGTCCATACCATGTATGGTTAGGGCTTGGCATAATGGTTAAGGTGTTTCCCTCACCGGCAGAAGGTGCAGGGTTTGAGTCTTTCCTCTGGGGAAATTGTCTAGGCTTAAAATGGTTTGCAAGGGCAGTTAGCCTAGTACTTACCTATGAACCTGTATGCTGTGGCTAAGTGCAATGATATCAAAGACATTAATGTCATCCCTTATAATCTGAGTGTGAGGCTCCTGGTTTCCACCAGTGATAACACAGAAGTTGGCCATTTCCAAACTCTTCCACCAGGATTTGGAGAGCTGGCTATTAGAGCTGTCATGCCCCCTCATTTGGCCCTACTGGCATTTCACATCTGTGCTTCCATTTGGGTCATCATTGCTGCAGACAGATGCCTTCCTGTCTGCATCATTGGGCTGACATGGATGAATTAGTTTTTCTTGGCATGCACTTAGTAGAAACATTAATGTATTATGTAATGTAGCTTCAACTTCTTCAGTCATTCCTTCATTCATTTTATAATACATACATTGATGAATTACATTTATTTTGTTTTTCATAGTCTTCATTGGTGGCCCATTTTGATATTCTACAACCCCATCTGCAGCCCTTTACCTACCAATGCATTCATACAACCCTTACCACACCCAGTTTTCAGATGTAGTACCTTTCTGTTAAGGCCACACTTTGCTGCCTGACTGTCCAGCAGCATTTTAATGTCAAAGGTATGTACAGAATTAATACCCAAGTAAGTAGTTAGCTTAGACTACGTGAAATAATACTACAGTAATGCCATTAGTATAGAGCTGTGGACTCACCATAAAGTAATCATTTTAACCCTAAGCAAACTGCAAACGATGCAGATACAAGTTTTTTACTGTTGCTACTACAGAAAATTTCCTGTGATATAACCCCACTTAGTAATGGTTATAACACCTACATAAATGCACCACATCAAGATGCTATACCAATTACACAAGTAACTGTATCATATCAGTATGGTGGACAAACTGTAACACTTGTGTACACGTAACCAAGAAAACCAGTACAGTAACTGCCTCCCTACTGCAAAGACATTCACTCACTACCACCCATCTTAAAAGTAAAAATGCAGTCATACTATTACACTAATTACACCATATTTGGGAAAGGGCAAATTCCCAAGCGCCAAAAATACCAGCATAAAAGTCAGCTTGATGTTCTGAGTGATCTATCAATGAACTTTAAATGTTCTATTCCATCAGTACATTTAATGGTAGCCAATAAGAAATATATATCCCTATACGTATTGTGTAATGTAATTAGTTATCTCAGCCCTCTACTTTCTTTTTGGACACTGAAAACTAAGAAGCTGCTTCCAGTGGTCTTAACCACAACAAAATAATGTAATCCTCAGAAGTTGTACTGCCAACTGGTCACCAGCTTACAATGCAGCAAATCCATCTACTGCCCTTACAGTCCTTTATAATATATTATCCACTATTCAAAAGAAACAAAGCCTACTAAAACTAAGAATGCTAAAAGGCAAGAGGACTCCTTGGCTAAATTCTAATTTATTCCAACAAATTAAAAATAAGAATGTAAGCATGGAAGGCTGAAGAAATGACCCCACTAGTAGGGAGAAATGTGCCACCTTCAAAAACCTAAAACTTACAAGAATTAAAGCAAATTTGGCAAAAAGTCAGCTTTTGTAGGAAAACCCAAGAAGTTAGTCTAAGAGATTCTGATAAACGGTAAGGAGCCTAGCATATTATATAGTATTTCTGAACAATAAAAAAGCTAATCTGATTAATTCAAATTTATAAAATGCTAGTAGAGGTAGTTCAGAAATGCTGCTTAGGGTAATATAACCTTCATGCCATTCACAGATATTATACCCCCCCAAAACAATCCCTTGCATAAAATCCTGTTACACCCTCATTTGTTCTTTTGAGCAGTCACAAATAAAGAAGCTAAAGAATGTTGTGCTTACTCTGCACCATCCAAATTTCCATATTAATACAGCCATCCATCCATCCATCCACAACCCCTTTTTTTTTTCCATTTTTAAACATGGGGGTCAGGGTGTCACTTCAAGAGCAATAATTATCTGTAACCAAAGTTTACACCCTCATATGGCTAGCCCTACCACATTTGTTCTTTCACACCACACACACACATCATCCTGTGATATTTATTATAGTCAACAAATGATTGTGTTGATTACTAGTGTGCTTTTAAATTTGTCACTGACCACAAAATGTCTCCCATAAACATTCTAGCCTGAAGTAATAGGCCCTTCCAAATCTGTTAGCTCCAAAGTCTGTCAGCGAATGTTGTCCTAGCCAAATGTCTTACCTTGTCTATATTCAAATCCTAAAATATCTACAGAAGTGTGATAAACTGTGTAATAAACAGCACTGCTTCAGACCTAAGTGCAGTACTTCAACAACTATGTACCTTCTAACAAGTCAAATATTCTCTAGCAAGGACACATAATAAGCCCTTTTGTTGGGTCCCATAAAAAACATTTGAGATGGGTCAGTCTCACAAATGGAAACACACTTGCCACTCATCTGTTCTGTAGCTAATTCTCAGACTACCTAATTAGCAGGATATATGTTTCTCTTTTTTGTAATAAGCACACCAATTCAACCACTTGCAATTATAGGTGTGCCTCAGTGTATAGTGGGTTCTTTGCTTTTCTCACTCTTCATAAATGAGCTTTCCTAGGACCTACCCAAATTAAATTGCATATTGTATGCAAACAGCATGGTTCTCAACAAAGATGGTTATTGCTCAAAGGAACTAAACACCTTAGTACAAAATTAATTGCCTTTGCTTTCTGCTATTTGTAAACATCCTCAAAAATGCAAAGTTCTACTGCTTGGTACTCATCAAAATTTGCTCTTGCTTTGGATTTTGATTTTTATTTTCTAATAGTTGATTTATTAGCAGCCAATAGAGTTAATATTCGTAAGGCAGCAAGGGGCCTGTGGTCAGTACCATTGAAACACACATATGCCTCAGCCATTTTTGCCTTTTGTGTGATGAACTATTTGGCTTATTTAACCAGACTGCAGAGAAACTTGACTAATGAAGATTGGGGAGTGGGGGTTGGGGTTGGGGATTGGCATAATGGTTTAAGTGTTTGCTTCAAAGATAAGAGTTACAGAGTTTGATTCTCACCAAGAGAAACATACTGAGCTTACAATGGCCCGCAAGGGCAGCTAGCCTAGTGCTTGCTATGAACCTATGAGGTTACCAAGTCTGTAGCAACCCAAACAATAGTCAAAACACAGAAATCCATGGAGACTCAGACTCAGTTGGGTGCCATACTGTTGATTTCAAACAGTTCTATGCCCCAGCTATTCAGCACAGCCAGGGCAGCAGGCACCTGCACAGCAGTTCGCTGCCCTGCCTCGATGCACCTTTATAACTGTAAGTAGAGCTTTAATGTGTCCTTTGTGAATGTTGCATTCAATAGTTCCACTCTCTTTTGACCTGAAGTTAGATACTCTGTCCAGTAGTGAACAAGAGGGTAAAACATTGTCAGCAGTAAGAGTTCACATTTCCACTCATCAACAGGCCTTTTTCCTCAGTCAGAGGGGAGACAAGAGGCTGTTTTTTCGGAAGACCCATCATTTTGTCCAGGACACTGCTGGTAATAGTGTTCCCCTTGTGACAGAGGGGGAGCTTCAACAGATGCTGCCCTAGAGACTGAAGCAGTCTGCAAAATCAGGGTTTCAAGGGACCTTTCTCTGAAAAGCCTTTTCATTTCAGGTTTGCCTGGCTGCTATACCTTTGAAAGCAGTCAGGAATGCACTTGGCAATCCTCCCTGTTACTTGGGAGGCCATCACCACAGATTCCTGGATGTTGAGAGTTGTTACTAATAGTTACACAATCCTCTTTCTGTTTCACCTAAATGTTCAACAAATATCCCTTCTAGACATTCCACCCGACCAGCAAAGAGAAGCAGCAGGGGGAAATAGAAAAACTGCTAGTAAAATGAGTATTCCAGGAGGTTCCAGAAATCCAGAAAGGAACTGGGGTCTGTTCAAGATTTTTTGTGGTACCCAAGAAGAACAAGAACCTTAGGCTCATATTGGACCTAAGCAAACTAAATTTGTTCATCAAACAGAGCACATACTGGATAGCAGTGCAGTCCATTCTACCCCTTATGAGGAAGGATGACTAGATGTGCTTCATGGATCTCAAGGATGCTTATTATCATATAAAGATAGCCAGGTGTTCCAGGAGGTTTTGTTTTTCTAGCTAGGATGTAATCATTATCAGTTTTAAGCACTGCTCTTTGGTGTTACTACAGTCCACCAGGTGTTCAACAAATGTATGGCGCTAGTAGAGCCTGACACAGGTTCCAGTGGTTCTGGGTCTTCCCTTACCAGGATGATTGGTGCCTTATGGTGACATCACTCATTGCTGCTTCATGCAAAAGACTTCATGCTCCTTCTGTGCCAAGCTCTATGGATTATGGTGAAGTTTGAAAAGTCCAAGCTACAGCTGGTACAAGCTTTGAAATTCATAGGTTGCCATCTGTTTGTGACCAGTCAGATTGCCAGACTTCCACTCTCAAGACTGTCCTCACTACATCTTCAGGACAGTCAGGTATTTTTTTTCTCAGAGGCCATCCATTTCTCTCATCCTTCAACTCCTGGGATTAATGGTGACTGTCATCTTGTTAGTTCATCTGGCCAGAGTCTATATGAGGGTTCTCCATTGGACTCCCTTAGTCCAGTGATCTTAGACAACTCATCCTATGTGGTTTCCCATAAGATTGATGGAGGTTTGTTGCTACCACATCTCTTGGTGGATGACATTCATGTCAGATTACCCCTTTGTCCCCCCTCTCAGCCAAAGTGACCATGAATGCTTTCTTCCTCGGGTGGGAGGTGGGACGCTTCCTGGGTATCTGATCACATCTAGAGGCCAGCTTGCACATCAGTGTTTTGGAGATGAGAATAATCCCCCCCTGACATTGCAGGCTTTTCAGGACCATCTCCTCAAAGCTGTAATTTCAGTCCAGACTGACAATATGACTGTAGTCAGGGATATCAACAAATGAGACAAAACCTGATTTTACCCCCATGTTGAAAGACTATGAGAGCGTAGCAGTCTCAAATCCCTCAAATTGACCAACTGGGTCCTTCACTTCCAATGATGGCCAATAATCCCAAACTGTCTGCCAGAGTGTTTCATATCATTTCCTCATCTCAAAAGTCTTCCACCAGGAAAATGTATAGCTTCAAGCGGAGGATATTTTATATGTGGGCTGTTTCCAAAGATCTGGATTCCTTTTCAGTGCCTGTGGATGCAATTGTGGACTTTTTAGATGGTCTTTCTCAATCTGGAGCAAGCTTCTCTACTGGCAAGGTTCAGCTGGTGGCCATCTCCAGTTTTCAGGTTGTTCAGGATCATTCCCCCATAGCTTCTCTGAGACTCTAAAGCCATTTAGAAAGGGATCTTTCTTCTTCCTGGGCACCCCATTGAGAGATTCATTTCTTCTTTGGCATCTACCTTTTGTCTTACTGGCTTCAACCAGGGCTCCATTTGAGCCTGCTGCTAGTGTAGACCTTAAGTTTTTATCTTTGAAAACTCCCTACTTGATTACAGTGACATTTGATAAATGAATGTGAGAACTTCAGGTTTTGTCTTGTAAGTTTCCTTCTCTAATTTTTCATAAGGGCGTGATATCATTACGAACTAATCCAGCTATTTTAACTGAGGTTAGGTGAACCTTAAGTTATTAAACCAATCAATTCATTTGCAGGTGTTTGTGCTTTCTAGATCTGCACTGACAATTGTGTTTTTATTTACACAGAACGAAAGAAGTTAGGAAATCAAGCCAGCTTTTCATATCCTTTTCCAGCGTTACACCAGTAAAAGGGCTTCTAAAGTCATGGTGCCCAGATGTTTTACTGATTGTAAGGATAACAGCTTATCCTTTTCATCTAAACCAAAGGGTCACTAGCAGTGGCACAACAGATAGCAGACTTGCCTTTGGTGCAAAAGATTGTGAGTTCTTTTCCCACACTAGATAGATGGATTGCTGACAATGTAGCCCAGCATAAGGAGGATGCTGCATGCCTGGGTATGTTATCCTTTGGATGAGATGTTAAACTGAGGTCTAACCTGCTTGATTTGGTGGTAAGTCAGGTGGATGTAAAAGATCCCACAACACCTATCTTAAAGAATTGCTGTTCTTTATTAACCCATCCATATCACACGAAATCCTTTCAACTGAATTATTTTCTCTTTTCCTTTTTAACACAAAGCAGTGTATAAAAAGAACTTTTACATTATTGATAAGTAAATAAATAGCTAAAGATATGCATGACAACACTTAATAAAACCATCATTTTAAAATTTACCATCTTTTAATCATTTATAACTTAAAACCATGTTTATTTTACCAGTGATTTCTGTATCATTCCACTCTAATGATTAATAATTCTTTTAATCTTGCTTGACATTTGATATATACATGCCATCACTACTTTATCTCTCTTATGGACTAATCTGTTTTCCTTCTCAAACCATTCATAACAAATATTTTCTATCTTAAGAATTTTAACAAAGTCCTGTCCTTCATATTTTGCTAATTTTCCCCTAATTTCCTTATTCTCCTGCATTGTAAGGAAACATATTCCGTAAAGACCAACCCTTCACATGCTAAGCATGTTCTGCATTCACTAACTTTATACTTTGTTTCTTCTTTAATTGCCATTTTTTTAAAACGAATCCTGTCCTTCATTAAAATATTTAAATCTTTTTTTTCCCTTTAATATCTTTTTCATTTCCCTATTTAAATTTCCCCAAGGATGGGCATAAATTTGTTTTCTTATAATATTCTCATACATATCTTCATATAGTATGCTGAAAACATTCCTTAGTCCTAATCCCACATCCTCTACCTTATTATATATTACCACCCTTTTTATTGAATTCAAACCTGAACCCCAAATAGTATAACATGACTAAAACCAAATATCCTAACTTTCTTAAAACTTATCTGTTTATAAAACTCACTTTTTTTTTAAAACATAAATGACTTCCATAAATTAATGGCCTTTTTTAATACATCTTCCAGCATCTCAAGCCGTTTTAACTTAATTTTTTTCATAACTCCCAAACGGTATTCCCAGTATCTCATCTAAATAACATTCATGCTTATAGCAAAAAGTAAATCACTCTTGTGGACAACCTTGTTGATCAGCCTTTTGTATGACTGCCTGTCTGCTTACCTTCCAGTTTACAATTACTCTGTTAATATTTTTATCATAACTCTCTTTATGTAATCTTAACATTTCTTTAACTGTACCATAACTTTACAAAATTCCCTGTAAATGTCATTTATGCAAATTGTCATGTGCCTTTGCCACATCCATACCAACCACCCTTGTTTCATTTCCTTCCTCTTTTGTACAGTATATTACTTCGACAAACATTAATATTTCACTCATTTTCTTTCATCTAATTCACTGTATTCCATTCCTCCACTTATTCTTTGTCACAGTTCCTGATCTTATTTGCATAATTTTCATTAAAAAGTTATAGTCTGCATTCATCATTACTTATTTAAGTAGTTTTTCTTGTCTTTCTTCTATTTTAATTACCCTGTCACAAATACTATTTTTTCAAATCCTGATTTGTTTCCACTTATTTTAAAGCAATGGATGAAGGCAAAGTAGTATGTGCTGCATACCATGACCTGGCCAAAGCTTTTAACACAATTCCCCCCCTCAGGCATAATAGAAAGTTAAATAAACTGGGAATAAACCCCTGTGTCACCCAGTGGATTGCCAAGTGGCTCACAGATAGGACACAGGAAATCAAAATAGGGGAAGTTACCCACAAAAATACAAGTCACCAGTGGAGTCACCCAGGGTTCTGTGCTGGGACCTCTCTTGTTTGGTATCCACTTTTCCAAGGTAAAAGCCAATACCAAAGGGCTGTAGCTGATTAAGTTTGCAGTTGACTGCCAACTAGGAGCAGTCATTGAATCCCCAAATGACTTAGCTGTCCTGCAGGAAGGTTTGTCCCAAGTAAGTAATTGGTGCCAAAATCATGGACTGAAACTGAATGCCAAAAAAATGCATTATTGCATCCTTTGGGAAGTCATCTATCCCAGGGAACTGTCACATCAACAATATGCCCCAGAAAGGTGACATAGTTGTTCAGGATTTGGGAACTTATGTGAACAGTGACCTAACTTTTGACCAACATGTGGCCACTCTATATTGCAAAGCTTAGAAACAAATGGATTCTGTCTAGATCTAGGGATGTTGTCATCCCTCTCTACTCAGCCCTCATTACGCCAGTCGTCGAATATAACATTCTCTTTGGCATGTGTCTGTCTAGACACATGGAGCAACACCTACAGAGGTACCTTACCAAAAAGATATAAGGCCTAATCAACATGTCCAACATGGACTGATTCAAATCCCTGTCACAATACTGCATATCCTACAAACTATGACCTGCATCTGGCATACAAGGTGTGACATCTGGCTAATATCTCACTGGACTGACACTATCCCACCAGACTGCCAACAATAATGTGGCATCTTCCATCTAACCTGGGTCAGTAATTAAGGAGCCTCAATCCTCACCACTGACTCCACTGTGTCATGTCTCACTATCTTCTTTGTCTAGCAACCTGCTATACTTTCTTTGTGCCACCTACTGGGTTACTTTCCAGAAGCAGGTAGAGTGCCTCTGATGCCCTGTTCTTTGCTATTGTAACGCCTTTTTTAGCCAACCAGTATTCCTTCCTAGCCCGGTCCGTCTTTTCTGTGTCCCATTTTTTCCTAAAAACCTCCTTTCTTTTGATGAATTCCTGGACTTCTGCAGTCTACCACTAGCTTTTCTTATGTACTTCATTTCCATACCTGACTTGGCCACATATCTGTTTTGTAGTCCTCACACATGCTGTTTTTAGCCGTTGCCATTCTTCTTCAACCCTTCCTATTTCCTCCGCTTCTTGGGGTGCTAGAGCCCTGATTAATTTTTGAGCTTGGTCACTGACCATTGCTTGCAGCTGATTGTGGCAGCCAGTGGTTTATGCTGTGAGCTGACTGTTCCACTGAGAATAGGGGCTATACAGTCACTGATTCTACACAGTGTTTTTTCCCTACTAGCAGGAAATCTACCTGAGTTGCATGGTGGCCACTCTTGTATGTGATTTTGTGACCATCTCTCTTTTTGTGCCAGGTGTTGGCTGCCAGACAGAAGTCTACAATGGCCACTCCTCCTTTATTCCTGTTGCCCCACCCTTATGGACCCAGGCAGTCCTCGTATCCTGTTCTGTCTGTCCTGACATGTGCATTCAGGTCACCCATTATCAACACCAATTCATGTTGGCCTGCTTTATCTAGTAGGTCCTGCAACTGCTGCATGAATAAACTAGTTTTCTTACTAACGCAACCCTGCTCTGGGGCATAGGCTGAGATTATGAATACTGACGTATCATTAGGCTGGAGTCTGACTGTCTTGAGTATGTTACTAATTCTGATGATATCCCTCCCTGCCTTCTGAATCCTCTCTCTCACCACAATTCCCACACCATTTCTAGCCTATCCTCTTCCTGAGTACTCGACTCTGGATCCCAAGCCATGTGGCTTTGCTGCTCTGCCCTTCCATCTTCTCTCTCTTGGATACATAGGATGTCCGGCCACCACCATACCATCATGTCATCTACTTTCACGCTGTGTCCTGTCAGTGAATCTACATTGAGTGTAGCAATTCTTAGTTTGGCAGATTGATTTTACGTCCAGCTTTAGCTCAACAGAGTTATCCCAGGTAACCTAGGCTTGGCAACTGGACACCGGCCGACTAGTAGCTTATTGATCCAGGGCTGCTGGGCTTTATGGCAAGCACAGACTGGCCAGCACATCCCTCCCATTGTTAGCATGAGTCCCTAGCATAAGTTGGAGTAGGCCAGGTCCTCTGTCCACTTATCACCAGCAAATACATATGCCCATTTGGCGACATTAGTCAACATGACCAGATCACCTAGAGCCATATTTTCAGCATCGAGTGGCTAGCCCTGCTGTTATACATAGTCAGTGATCCATGTTTTCCTGTCTTGGGAATACTGCAAACCACAGTAGATGCCCAGAGCAGTTGGTCTGTAAAACCCTTCCCCCTGTAGGCATGCAGAGTCTGTGCTGCTGCCCACAGCTCCAGTCATTGGTGAGTTTGAGATGTAAACACTCTGCATGTTTTTTGGAGGTGGAAAGAACCCCACAGAAACAGAGGAAGAACATGCAAACCCCAGACAAGCATTGGCCAGAGGTCAGGCTCAAACCTTGTACCTAATGCAAGGGAGGTGAAGACCTTAAACATTATGCCAACTGGTCTATTGTTGAGCAATTAATATTCATCATAATAAGCTATCTTTACCATCTTCTGCACTCAGGGGAATATCTTTACTAATCCAGAGATTATATTTAATGTTTTCTTCTTTAAATATTTTATTTATTAAACTTTTTTTACTTAGGTAATACAGTGTTTTTACTAAATTTGTTTATATTGTAAGTGTTCCACAATAGCTGCTTAAGTAGTGGTAACTGTTTTAAAGAAGCTCATCTATATTTTGACACATTTGACAGGTGCAGACTAAATTTTCTTGTTGCATACATCGCAGTTGCATTAAATTGCAATGATCAGTATATTATGTAAGTTTCTAATTTTATTTTATTTGATATCAGGTTGTTCTATACTATGCCTATTTTTTAAATGAGTTTTAGACTATCTTTAGTATTTCTGTTTTGTTTAACATAATCCATTATTTTTATACATACATTTCTTTCTTCGAATACTTTTGATACTTCTCATTGTGATTGCACAAGTGTGTATTATTCACATACAAAATGTTTTCATCCATATCCGTCCTTAATTTTGGGGTGTTATGGCTTGAAGAACCAATGAGAACATGGACCAACATGAAATAAATAAGACACCCACAAGCATGCCTTTGTCTGCACATTCCATTGTGGGACTTGCAGTGGTACCCTTAGTGAAGGAGGAGCCCACTGCTTTTATACGTTCGAGCCTGGAGTTGAAGTCTGTCAGTTCTGTGTAACATGTTTGCATCTAAATTGACTTATCAAAGCTCTGCATACATTTACTTCTACATTCTATTCATCTGCAGTGAAGCTGTTGTTAGAAGGGGGTCTTATTTGAGACCTCAAAGAAGGCATCTGAGTACTCTTTGGGATCTGAATTTTGTTCTGGAGACTTAGTAAATATCTCTTCAAACCAGTTTGTTCCGTCCTTTTAAAACTTTCCAGTGGTATTTTTCAGAATTTTGGCCACTTACTGCATTTGAAATATATAGCATGTTCCATGAAGAAAGGGTTGCACTTTCCAATAATTTGTTTTATGCTTATGATTGTGTTACAATGTGTGATCTTCTATGACCAACAGACATTTTGGTTTTGTTTGCATAGGTGAATCACATGTGTGCAGTGTGCATGCAGTACAACAGCCTGAAGTGTCGTCTGATAATGTATGGGAAAGTGACATCTGGTCTGAGGTGAAGGGCCAGTTGTCAGTGCATTTACATTATGGCTGCCTTCTTCCAGAAAGCATTCCCAGGAAATTTGATTACCACCACAGAGAACTGCTAGTGCAACAGCTCCTCCTTCACCCTGCCAAACATCAGTGTGGAATGCATACATGGAGTAAACAGATGGAGGAACATTCATCTCTCCTTGATCATGGACACTTTGAAGTGACAATTCTAGGTAAATTAAAATGCTTGGAAAATGTTCAACTGATGTCAGCAGAAGTGAAGATTATTTAGTGACACTAATGTTTATTAATCCTGTGGCATTATTGTAGAACTCTGCAATTTTCTTGGGCCAGAAAGCAGGACCATTTCTTTAGTGGGAGAGCTACCTTACTGATTGTGTCATTAACAGAGTCACCCAGCAAGCAAACCACAAATATGCACTTTGATCCTTTCCATTAGCTAGTTGCTTGTAAAGGGGTGGTGGTAAGCAGAGGAAAGTCACAAACATCTTATTTTAGGAATCCCATGTTATAGAGATTGTTTCTGCAGGTGCTTGTTAAAGCCAAAAGATGATCACAAGGAATCATTGCTGTTGTCGTTTGTCTTAAGTAAAGGTTTGGTGAAGTGTAAGTACATCATCAGAAATAATGCAAATGCAAAATTGGTGACTTCCATTCCATCGGATGACATTTAGCAGCATATTCTGCAAACTGTGCTGGTAAAGCATTGACCTCTAACTCAGTTTAATACTCAAATGTGCAAGCAAATGCTTGGCATTGTGTGTCATGTGCATTTCTGATTTAAATATATGTTGAAAGTGAAACATCACAATAAATAGAAAGTACAAAATACTTTTATATAAAATTGTCAAAAGAAGTCCAACATTTAACATAAGAATCTTCTTAGAAATCAGCAGTTATACATTTATGTTCAGTAAAAATTACAAAATGTTTTCCTTATTACTCCATTCGGCTTTGTATTAGTGAAGTAACTCGCACCCAGTTCTCCACAGAAGTGGGCGTGTCTGTAATGATTGACAGGGAAGTGGAATGGTAATGGCCAATGATTGACATATATGCAGATTTCTGTGTGGCATCATGCATACTTTGGTTGCACCTCTTGCATATATTGATGCAGTTGAAAGACACTCGTTCCAAGTTTCATTAATTTACTGTAGAAAGGATTGGACTCCTAGTTTGTTGTTTCTTTAGAAACACACTGGACACATCAGTAATAAGTAAGTAGTACTTACACTACCATTTGCAAAATAGATTAAATTGTATTGTAGTTTACAGACAGGGAAAATGATGTAGAAGTTTTATAAATCCACAGAACCAGACAACAGTGATACCTGAAATAAAAGGACTGCCAATTCACCTGGTATGTAGTTAACAGATCTCCCCGGTGCTTTCCAATCATACCAAGGACTTAACTCCACTGACATATATTTCATTGAACACCACTACAGACCACAATCCCTATATGCACTGACAGATGCTGACAATACAGAGATGAGAAGGAATGCAGCAGCTGCAAAGAAAACATTTGTCTAACATAGATGTCTATTGTATTTCTTTCCCTGTCTGTGCCATATATGAAAGTTGAAAAGTAATAAGTTACTGAATAATATCAAATCTGGGGCAACTGACAAAGAATGGCAGCAGTCTGAGTAAGAATGCAGTGAGACTGATGGAATAGGGAGACAGAGTACAGTACACTACAGAGAGAAAGAACTGAGAATGAATGGGAAACAGAATAACTTGTGATGATTATTACGTGTAAAGTTAGAAAGAAGTCAGAATGGCAAACAGAATGATGAGGCTCTTAGCTCAAGAGAAAAGAACTTAAGGATATGAAGGCAACTTCATTGCATGGGATTTACTCACACCTAATATGGTGTGCTTCGTTCTGTAAGCATTTTTGGGAAAATAAAATGCAGGGAAAAATGCAGAGAAGGTCTTGGAAATGATGGGGTGGACAGTAGTCTCTCCTTTGATGTCACATCGCCACAGTAGTCAGGAAGTCCTTATATGTGGCACACCCCATCATAAAAGGGTTTTCATCCAGGAAAAAAGAGGTCATTGTTCCCCTCTACTCGATACTCATTAGACCCATTACAGAGTACAACACCCCTTTTGGAATGTACCTCACAAGACATCTGCAGCAGCTGGAAAGGCCACAGAAGTACCTCACAAGATATCTGCAGCAGCTGGAAAGGCCACAGAAGTACCTCACAGAGGATTACTGGCCTCAAACAAATGCCCTACACTGACCGCCTCAAAAAACTCCAGCTTTACTCAGTAGCATATCGCCTACTCCAAGGTGATCTCTGCCTAACATAAAAAGCTATGTCAAACCCAGAGCTGTTGGACATGCTTCATCTAAAGAAATCCCAATCCCCCCAAGCTACACGCTCTAGGGACCTAAACCTTGTCACCACAATAAACAAGACATGCTGGAGGGATAGATTCCTGTCCCATAGACTTCCCATACTCTGGAACAGGTACCCATCAATGTCAAGCAAAGTATTCATTAGCACTCTTCAACTCAAATGGCAGATTCAGCTTAATTCATGTATACCTCCGGGTATAAATGAATATATGACCATAATGCCATTATTAAAATTGAATAGAATATATAATAAATGATGTATGGTATTATACATAACATTATATTATATTTATTATCATTCAAGTTATTACAAAGTTGGTTATACATAGTTTATATACATACATAGTCATGAACACTAATAGTTCAGGATAACTTATATCATAATAGGTTAGTATAATCAAATTAATAAATATTCATTTGCATACTACAAACATATAAACATCAACTGTATTTGAATCAAATATGTATATTATATATCTCAATACTATAACATAGGGTATACTGGTTGTGTTTTTATATATATACATATTAATTGCACATTTACATTTTTATTTTATTATTTAGAAATTTTGTTATATACTGTATACTTATAAGGGATATTTTGGCACAATATAGCTCTTAGTTAAGTATCAAACATAAGTATAGGCAGATATTATACAATATATTTTGGATACATTATTCATCAAATCAGTTTTCATATATGTATATATATAAACAAGTATCACATAGTTTAACTAAATAGATTGATGTTAAGTTGTCAATCTCGCCTTCATTCTTGCTTGATGGGTTCGGAGCCGATCCTCGGCTCCGACTCGGCACTTGCTTTAGCTCGAGAACTCCTCTTACCAGCTCGAGGCAGCCCCATATCCCATGATGCAAGGCGGTAAGTTCCCAGATCTCGTTTGCCGCTTCGCTTGGGAGGTCTTCTTTTTACCAGCTCCTGGTAAGTTGTTTCACTTTGTGATTTTCAAGCCCCTTTTTAGTCAAAAACTAATTTTTTGATAGTTTAAATTTAATTTCTATCCCTTGCTGACAGAAATTCCCTGTCTTTTTTAATTTTTTCTTAGTTATCCCTATCCCATCCCCCCCCTGTTAGGGTGTGTGTGTTGGTGTTTTTTATAGAATACCTCTTGGTATTTTGTGTAATTTAATTTATTTTTGACTGGTGTGTGTGTGTATTGTGTGTTCGGCACCATGTCAAAGGAGAGGGTTTCAGGTTTTAAGAAGTGTGACTCGTGCTGTCAGAAAATGTCTCTGACAGACGGTCACACTTCTTGCCTGTATTGTCTGGGCCCTCTTCACCTGCAGGACTCCTGTGCTATTTGTCACTCCTTCAGCCAGAGAGTCCTGCAGGAGAGACATAACAAACTGGTTCTTAGGGGCCTTCTTAAGCCGGAGGGCTCTCCGGCTAAGTCGGCTCCACTGAAACCAGCAAGAGTTTCCAAGGCCCAGGCTTCTGTTTCTAAGCCTGCGGCCTCGGCTCCGACTCGTATTGAGTCGAGATCGGCTCCGGCTGGAGCCGATTCTGGCTTGACTAAGCCTTCGGCACCGATGGCTATCGGTGCCGAAACTGTATTGTCCACTTCGATGTCGGCTCCGACACCCATGTGGCACAGGCATCGGTGTCGGCTCCGATCGGCTCCGACACCGTTACTTTGGTGGCTGTATCGGCTCCGGCTGGAGCCGATACATCGAGGCGTTCTGTCGGCTCCGAGAAGTCTGCGCCGACAGGATCTGTAGCATCGGCTCCGATGACTCATTCCAGGAAGAGGTCGAGGTCTCCTTCCTTGGAGCCGATACTTTCGGCTCCGGCTTCACCTCTTCTATCGGAACGGAGCCATCGGAGCCGATCTTCAAGGTCATCCAGGTTGTCAGACCATGACCTAGAGAGAGTGGTCAGCAGATTGCTCAAGTCACAGGTACTGGCCCAAATGCTTCACAGTCCGTCTCAGCAGACGACTGTTGGTCCACACCCCGTTACAGTTCCTCCTTCAACTCTACCCCAGAGCTTGGAGTTGGAGTCTTCGGGCATGGTTACTGCTACGGCTGGAGGACGGATACCCCCTTCTGTTCCTTCAGCCTCTACTCTTATCTCCTCTTCCTTAGATGGATTCGGTGGTCGGGCTTCCATGGTCTCCTCCGAGGGTGAGTGGCATCGGACCCTTGTCGGAACCCGCTCTTCCCCTTGGAGCCTCGGCCTTGGTGAGCTCGGCTCCGACATCTGCCTCGGATGCTTCCCTTTCGGTGGTCCCTGGAGTTCCTAGCTCTTCGGAGCGGGTTCTCTCGGACCTGCCTGGGAGGGGAGCATTCGAGGTGATGAAGAGTGTACTGGCCACTGGTATCAGTCAGCAGTCTCTTCCCGTAGCTCCTCCCTCTATTGTACCTGTTGACATCTCTGCCACTTCTCTTGCTACAGGACCCAGAGATCCTCCGCCTCAGGTTTCCCCATTGGGAAATTTCCCCTCTTCCGAGGATTCTCCTGATGTTTCGGGAGATCCTCCTAGGAAGAGGACTTGTAAGAGGAAGCATGTAGACTCCCCCGAGTCTGTCACGTCGATTACTGACTTTGATGAGTCAGAGGGATCCCCTAGATCCCCCTCTGAGGATGTCTCCTTTTCAGACATCCTAGAACTTCTGAAACAGAGGGGAAACTGGCCCACCAACAATCCCTCTGAGGATGAGTCAGTATACCTAGAGGCGTTTGGATCTCGGCCCTCCACCTCCTGGGTGTCTCCGCCTTTCGACCCCCTTATGCAAGTTATTGCACGAAAGGCGTGGGCAGCTCCTGACTCTGTAGAGCCAGTCCCTAGGAGGCCTTCTAAATTTATCACTGCCCCTAGTGACAAACAATTCCTTACCAAGGGTGTCCCGCTGATGCCATGGTGGTGGCTGCGGCCACCAAAAGGAACTTGCAGATCCTTCCGTGCCCGTCCATCCTCCTAATAAGGACTCTAGGACCATGGATAGGTACGGTAAGCGGATGTTTTCCTCAGCGACCTTTGCTATGCGCTCGCTGAATTACCTATGTCACTTCACCAGACTCCAAAGAGATATCCTCAAGGAGCTGGGAGAAGTAGTTCAGGATCCTACAGCTGCAGGGGCTCAAGAAAAGATTGCTTCGCAGCTAGGAACCCTCAATTCCATTGCTAACTCCTCCATGCGGCTAATATCTTATGCTGCGGATGGAGCGAGTAGAGCCGCAGGCACAGGTGTGGCTCTTAGACGCCAAGCCTGGATGCGGCTATGTGATTTTGCGGATCCCTTTAAGGCGTCCTTCACAAATTCTCCCTTTGATGGGTCAGCTTTGTTTGGCCCTCAGGTGAAGGAAACCTTGACCAGGTGTGAGCAGGACGGCAAGACTCTTTCTGCTGTTGGAGTCCGTTTTCCACCCCTTCTAGGCCTTATCCAAAAGGACAGAAGGGTGGGAAGATGTGGTTCCGTAAATCCCAAGGAGTCACGCCCGGATTCACGTGGTCAGTTTACCCCTAGAGGCAGAGGGGTAACAACAACAGACGCCGCTCTAGAGGCAGAGGGGTCCGAAGAACCAGGGAAACAGAGAGCCTCTCTCTGATAAGCCCTTTCAGCATCCCTGAGGTGTTGCCCGGCTGTCCCTCCTTGGAGGCAGTCGGGGGAAGATTATCACTGTACCCAGAAGCCTGGCATTCCCTCACTCAAGACAGATGGGTACAGTCGATCATATCCAAGGGTTACATAATTCCTTTCGAGGAAAGTCCCTTCCCCTTAAGTTCCCTTCCAGATGTACCACCCGGTCTAAGGGACATTGCAGAGTTAGAAATCGCAAAACTACTGCAAAAAAGAGCCATTCAGCCAGTTACAATAGACCATTCAGAGCCCGGAATCTACTCAAGGTTCTTTTTGGTCCCCAAAAGACGGGAGACTGGAGACCAATATTGGATCTCAGCAGACTCAACAAGTCTGTCAGGAAGACAAGATTCCGAATGGTCACTCTTCAGTCAATTCTGCCCTTCTTACAGAAGGACAACTGGATGTGCTCAATAGATCTTCAGGATGCGTACTATCACATCAAAATTCACAGACGCTCCAGGAGATTTCTCCGCTTCCGGCTGGGGTCCAGTCACTTCCAGTTCAGAGCCCTGCCCTTTGGTCTCACTACAGCCCCCAGAGTGTTCACCAAATGCATGGCAGTGGTCACGGCTCACCTGAGACGTCAAGGATTCCAGGTGTTTCCGTATCTCGACGACTGGCTCCTGTCAGCCACCACCAGGCATCAGCTTATACAAGCCAGGGATTACACAATAGACCTTTGTTCTCATTTGGGCATCTCAATCAACTTGAAAAGTCATCCTTATCGCCCTGCCAGTCTATTACCTTCATAGGCGCAAACTTAAACACTGTTCGGATGTCAGCTACCCTTACAGAACAAAGAGTTTCAGACATTCAGACTCATGTCAGGATCATTCTGGCCAGCAAGAAAGTACAGGCCAGAATGGTTCTAAAAGTATTAGGTCTCATGGCTGCGGCCATTACTCTTCTTCCCCTGGCTCGATTCTACATGCGTCTCCTTCAGTGGATGCTGTTCACACAGTGGTCATACCAGCAACTCCCAATGCGTCACCAGATTCTGGTGACACAAACATGCAAAGAACATCTTGCTTGGTGGATCACATCGTCTCAGCTTCACCAAGTCAGGTGCTTTGTACCTCCGTCCCCGATAGCCACTGTCACCACGGATGCCTCCCTGATCGGGTGGGGGGGTCATTATCAGGGCAGGATGGTTCATGGGACGTGGCAACCGTTCGAGTACCATCTGCACATAAATGTCCTGGAGATGAGAGCAGTGCTTTTAACGTTGCAAGCCCTCAACGACTTTCTTCCCGTAGGGACAATTGCAGTCCACACAGACAACATGTCTGTAGTTTGGTATATCAACAAACAGGGCGGAACCAAGTCCTACCCCTTGTGTCGAGAAGCGCTCAGACTTTGGCAATGGGCGATCTCCTCTCATCGGTTTCTGGTAGCAACGCATATCCCTGGGAAAACCAACATTATAGCGGACAGATTGAGCAGAGCTATCCTCATGCCTCACGAGTGGTCTCTCAAGCAATCCATAGCGGAAGAGATTTTTCTGGAATGGGGTCGTCCATGTTGCGATCTTTTTGCTACTCCCCAAAACAGCAAATGTCCAGACTTCTTCAGCCTCTTCCCTCTATCAGGCCATCCCCCCAGAGACGCTCTGACCCAGGATTGGCCCCAGGGACTTCTTTATGCCTTCCCTCCATTTCCTCTGATCCCTCAGGTAATCCAGAAAGCTACCGTTTTGAGAGCCAATTTGATTCTCATTGCCCCTTACTGGCCTCGACAAGTTTGGTTCCCGTTCCTCCATCATCATCTTTTGGTGCAGCCGTGGCATCTGGACCCAGTGCCAGATCTACTGATTCACCAATCCGGTCAGCTGCACCGGTCAATCCCTTCTCTCAACCTCACAGCATGGTTGCTCCACTTCCTTCCTTAGCCAGGCTTCCTTTGATCTCTAACCCAGTTAGAGACATCATAGTAGCTTCACTAAAATCCTCTACCAGGAGGATTTACACAAGCAAATGGAACGTTTCTCTTATTGGGCCAAGGCCCAAAATATTGATCCTTTACTGCCCCTGTTCAGGCAGTTCTGTACTTCTTAGCAGAGATTTTTCATGCAGGCTCCTCTTCTTCCACAGTCAGAGTTCAATTGGCTGCTATTTCCAATTTTATGTCGGGATAGCAGATCATAATATTATGTCCCATAGGCTCTGCAGGGCCTTCTTGAAAGGAATTTTCCTACTAAAGCCTCCAATCAGGAATCCTCCTCCTCAGTGGGATCTAAATTTAGTGCTGACATCCTTGATTCTTCCCCTTTCGAGCCAGCTGTTTCTTGTTCCCTGAAATATCTTTCTTGGAAAACTTTATTCCTAGTGGCTATTACATCTGCCAGGAGGGTGTCTGAACTTCATGCTCTTTCGGTTCGACCCCCTATTTGATTTTTCACAAAGACAGAGTATCTTTGAGAACTAATCCGTCCTTTTACCTAAGGTCGCTTCAAAGAACAATCTGAATCAATCCATTGATCTCCTGTATTTTTCCAAACTATTCAGATAGAGCTGAACAAAAGCTACATTATCTTGGCGTCCACCGTCAACTTAGATATTATTTGGACAGAACAAAAATTTAGAAAATCTGATCAACTTTTTGTTTCCTATGCGGATAATAAAAAAGGCCTTCCTGTTTCTAAAGTGACTTTGTCCAGATGGCTTTCTTCGGTCATCACTGAAATTCATACGCTCAGGGTAAACAGCTGTGCTCAAAACCTAAAGCACATTCAACTAGGAGTTTAGCCACTTCTACAGCTTTTCAAGCTAGACTTCCTTTGGACACTATTTGTGCAGCGCCACTTGGGCCACTCCTCACACTTTTGTTTCCCATTACAAATTGGACTTGGCCTCCAGGGACAGAGCCAGTTTTGGCTCTACAGTCCTCAAGAGTTTGTTCCATTGAGCCACCCAGGATTGAGGTGCTAGGGACGCGGTCCCATCAAGCAAGAATGAAGGCGAGATTGACAACTTAACATTAAGAAGTTATGTACCTACCATAACGTTCCATGTTAGTTGTCTTCTCGCCTTCTTTCTTGCGACCCTCCCTCCTTCCCCCTGGCCTGGACAGACCTTGTATAAGAAACTATTATGCTAAAGACCATTCAGACCTGGTCCTTTTTCCATCTGTAAGTTTCTTCTTCCTTTGGGAAGTATTTTATGCTTGGTGTTATTGCCCTTTGTCAACAAACGAGATCTGGGTACTTACCGCCTTGCATCATGGGATATGGGGCTGCCTCGAGCTGGTAAGAGGAGTTCTCGAGCTAAAGCAAGTGCCGAGTCGGAGCCGAGGATCGGCTCCGAACCCATCAAGCAAGAAAGAAGGCGAGAGAAGACAACTAACATGGAACGTTATGGTAGGTACATAACTTCTTATTTAGGTACTTTATAATTAGTAGTTTTTAAGAATATTTAGTATAATACTTTAGAATATATATATATGTATGAGTGTTAATATTGAATGAATTTGGTTGTATTTAAACAGCATGAATTTTTTATCAAATGCCATTTCCTTTTTAATAATTTTTGGCGGGAAATTAGGCTATTAATTGAGTGATTATTGAATAATTGGTGATGTATAAAATGAATGAGATGTGAAGACAGTTTGTATTCTGAAGAAGTTCGGAAGGACGAAACCTGGGTCAATAAAGCAGTGTTCGCATTGGAGTTTGTATTGTGGCTTTTTCAAGTTGGTAAGTATTTACAAATTTGGGTTCTGAGTCTGCTTCATCTCCTTATTGGCACTGGCTCACCTTGCTTTCTACATCAAATGCCCTACACTGACCGCCTCAAAAAACTCCAGCTTTACTCAGTAGCATATCGCCTACTCCAAGGTGATCTCTGCCTAACATAAAAAGCTATGTCAAACCCAGAGCTGTTGGACATGCTTCACCTAAAGAAATCCCAATCCCCCCAAGCTACACGCTCTAGGGACCTAAACCTTGTCACCACAATAAACAAGACATGCTGGAGGGATAGATTCCTGTCCCATAGACTTCCCATACTCTGGAACAGGTACCCATCAATGTCAAGCAAAGTATTCATTAGCACTCTTCAAGAAAAATCTTGATGAGGGGATGGGAAATAGGAATTACACCCCGGGGATCACTTCTGTGTCTCTGCTCGACAGTGGCACAGGAAATTAACTTTCTTGGGTGGCGTAAGCCAGGGAACCTTGCTGGCTAGGCTTATGTAGGCCCTTGAGCCGATAGCCTAGTACCTACCTATGAACCTATGAGGGGAACTGATAAGCAGTTATAAAAGTAAACTTAGAAAAGTGAGCAGACAATATCAGCAATGATGCAGGCACATAGGATCATGAAGAAAAGGATGATAAAACCGTATCTTAGGCCTGAGCTTTCACATCAGTGACTGAGATCTTTGCAACATGGTTTAATTCAAGTCACAGCTGTTGCCACCAAATCTATTGTGCCGTGTGTATTACATATACCTGCAGAATAATATAAACCCTATTTTTTTCCTTATTTATGCTGTATGTACAATCGCTGCTCCTGCTCATACAAATGTCTGTCACCTTCCTATCCTTCCCTACTAATGCACCAAACCACTGTCATATGTCATGAAACAGTTTAATGCAAAATCTTTTTCCCTAAACTGTCAGTTTTAGGAGACATCAAGAAGAAAACAGGAAAATATTGAGCCACAAAATGGGGACAATTGAAACGTATGTGTACTTCTGGCCGTTTTCAGTGCATGCATAACAGAGAGATCATATTCTTTCCAGCACACGCATGAATATTTAGTAGATTTTCTACACTGTCAGTAAATCTCAGGGGAAAAATGGGGTTTGGGCGGGACTTGCTACTGTGCATCCTGCGAGGTGCTTCACTAATACAAAGCCCTCCATTCTTCATGATTTGGTACTATTGTAACAGGCAGATTTATGTCCTGCTAACTTTTGTACTCCACGCCATTTACTCATAAAATGTTAAATACACTTGTTTGTTCATTTGTTCATATTAATTACTACTTAAACCCTTAACTGCAGGAATACATGGATACACCTTAGCAAAAGCAGTAATTTAAAATGTCATCCTCCGTCTCATCAGCATATTGTTCCTCATTTGTTCTGGTATGCTCACAGTTCTGATAACTGTTTAGTGTGCTCCCTGATATATGTCCATTGTACTTTTCTTCTTTTTACAAATTGTATATAATGTGATGCTTGCTTTTAACAGATGCATCCAGCCATATTCCTCTAAACCCTCTATCAAGTGTCAAGCAGTCCATGCCCACCTTATTGCCATGTGACAAAATAATTCCACAATCCCTTCCTTCCTTCACCTTTGCTCCTTTTCTCTTAAGTGCACTCAGTGGCAGCTGGTGACTTCAAAGCAAGTGAAGCAGCAGAATCCAGCAGAATGGGTAGCCCTTACTAAAGCAGAGAGCACACACAGTACACATACACAAAAGAAGCACCCACATGTGCACGTATACACATGCAGATGCACACATACACACTTGTATGCATGCAGACACAGACCAACACATATATGTATGTATGTATGAAGGTGTACACACACGTTTGTTATTTGGTCACCAGGCAGGTGGGGTGGCCCACAGACCCTTTGCAGCCATAACCAACCCTGGCACACATGCACACACACAGATTGATATGTTTGCAGACACAGACGCTCATGAACAATGATGAGTGCATGCACATGCACAATCACACACACTTGCGTGCATGCTTACGCTAACGAACGCATAACGGGCATGCTCCTATTAAGTGGTACTGTGGCTTAAGCCCATCTCCTCTCCCATCAAGAAAACTGTTTAATGTCAATGCTGAAAAAATGAAAGCTTTAAGACATTTTTGAGGCACATGATGCAAGCACACACAAACATCTACTTGTTAATACGTTGTCTAATAATTATATCCCTGGATCTACTTTATGAATCCATCTGACAGTATCTTGGAGCTGAATGTTGTAAAATAAAGAAAGATTGCATAGTGTACTGCATGTTAGCTTTCAGTGATAATTGAAAAGAAAAGATAAAAAGGTATATTTAATAAAGTTTTTTTTTTTAATCCCATGCATATGCTTGCATGCATCTGAGTTCATCCACGGCAAGCAAAAGTATTTCCACTTTTTATTTTCAGGCCAACCAAAGCACCAATCACCTACTACAGCCTTCAGCAATGAGGTGCAGCTGTTCAGTCCTTTCTCTAGCAGCCTGTCCTCTCCCCTAAATGAACTATTATTGGTACCCAAAAACAGCAAAACAGTAGGGGAAAAGGGTAATAAGGTATAATTGCCTTATTCACTATGGGGACTATGCCTAAATGCTGGGCTATTTTAAGAGAGAGCCTAGCCAAATAAGACAACTTTCTGTTTTTAAGCAGCAAGTGGAACTCCTTGCATTCATACTATTCAGCTGTGGTGAGAAAGCTATTTTGTAAAAATTCAAATTCAAATCAAACCTGTTTTCAAGTGCAACTTTTTATTTAGCATAGTAGCTGACAACCAGAAGCCACCTCTGATTGTACTCTTTTCTCAATACTCTTCAAGTCATATTCCTTTCAGAAAGTGTGCAATCTTTTTTACGCATCCGTTTTCAGTATCCAGTATTGTTAGCAAGTGAACATATCAGGTGTAACTCAAATATTACACCTTACAAGGTGTACATCTGCCCTTTTCACCACGTTCCATTGTATTTACTTTGTCATCATATCATGCTCCTACCATCTTTAGATATTTCGTGTAATCTGCCCCTCAAAAACATGTCCAACCAACTAGGTTTTTTCTCTCATACTTGGAGACAATTTAAAAGGCTATCAACATACAGTGCAAGTGCTTTCTGTACTGTCTTTCATTTTAAGTTTAACATTTTTGGCTTCTTAACAGAACTTACTTCCAAACCTCTACTTTCACTAGCTGACATTTAAATCTGTTTTTTCTCGCTTCTTTGGTTAGGCAGTTCTTATTGTTCCATTTTCAGGGGCACATTATACACAAATAGCTTGTGTATTAATTATTGTTACCCATCCATAAAGGGATGCATGTAGTCCTGTTTAATTTCATCTTCCCCTGTTCATCTTATTAGCAGCACTGGTATCACAGAATGCACCTATTTATCCTCCTTAGCAGTATACATAGTATTAGCTAAGGTTGTATATCTTCCTTATTAAGAATCATTATTTTTTCTGTTCCATACGTAAATGACTAACATTAGTTTTTCATTAAATATAAGAGTTCTTCCTTTTGTTACATTTTCCGTCGCTGTATAGTGATACTGACTTTATTTGATCTGTAAATCATTTCAAAATCTGGGGAGCTGTGCCATGGTGCAACAGGAATATTTCCAAATTATAATAGCTTGCATCTATCCCCACTGTAATTAAATATTTAACACACAAGGTAACCCATATCTGTAACTCAGTATTAACTTTACAGCACACTTACAACATACTTTCAGATTAAATCTTCATCATAGTTGATATTTATTAACACATGTAAGTACTGTAATAAACAGCCTTCATACTGTGCATGTATAGCCGACATTGAAATGGCATCTTCACAATATGTAATGGTGCACTATTGTTATGTAGAATTCAAATAGAACTAAGTATTCTGCACCAGTAAATATCATGCTTAAATCAGTGATCCAAGTTTAAAGTAACTCTATTCCTCCTTTTTGCAGACATTTCTTTTAATTGAATTTCAAATATATTGTTCCTCCACGTAAGTGTTTAAGCAGTCTCTTACAATGTATAGTCTGTCACAGCAGTTGTCAGGTATACATCCATCACACAAGTAACATACACTAGTAAATGAAATGGCCATTGTCCCCCTTTGGATGGCACAGTGGTTTGCATTGTCACTTCACAGGAAGAGGTTCTCCAGTTCGATTCTTGGTTGGGGTGCCTTCTGTGCGGAGTCTGCATGTCCTTCTTGTGGTTGTGTGGGTTTCCTTCGGGTGCTCCGGTTTCGTTCCACTTTACAAATACATGCATTTGGAGCATTTCTCACTGCACCTCTGCTGAAAATTGGCTTGTTCCAAGTCAGACTTTCCCAGTAAACAGATGTTAAAGTAAAGTAAAGTAAAGTAAGATACCCTTCAGTGCCAGAGCTTCAAGTTAACTCTGTTTCCTTTTATAAGCCTCTCCAGTTTATCTTCAAAGAGAAATGCCATATCTCACTTTGAAGTTCCATTCATAATGATGTATAATTAATCAACTAAATGTAATTCCAATTCTGTTCTTGTGCATTGTCTAACACTGCCCTTTCTGTACCATCCAGTTTCTGTTGGATCTCCCTTTCATCTCCCACCTCTGCAAAGCTGGAGGAATCACCCGTAGTCTCAGGTTCGATGAATTTAGTCTCCATTACCTCTTAGAATGAGTGAAGCAACAATTCCCTTAATTTAGCTTTAACTTTTACTTCCGCTACCTTTGTAAAGATAAAGATTACCTCCTCCAACTTTTCAGCAGTGCTGGTAAAGTCAGTCTAAATTTTAGAGTACATTTGTTATACTGTGATAGCATAGAGCTGCCCCTGCAAAGTAATATGTGAATAACCGTAATCCATGTGCACCATTCAGTTTGGTGCCATAAATTTCCTTGCAGATTGCAATAACTACTGCAATAGCTATTCCGCCTTATATGTAGACATGAATTGCACCAAAATAATGAGTTTTACTGTACAGCCTCTGTGATGCAGACATTGACATTCTAGACACCTTCTTAATCGTCAGTGACAGTTTCATAAAACCCTTCCATTGCACTGTCTTCTCCTTCCAGTACATTAATCATTCTCAGATTTTTATTGTCACTATTATCCTCCTTTGCAGTTAACATTTTCTACTTGATCACCCACATTTTCCATCCTGTGTAGTGCTTAAAGTATCTATTGGCAAACAAGAATAGTGGCAAAGTGTTAGGTATGCAAAAGCACAGTGTTTTCAGCCTTATGCAAGTCCACTCTCTGTATGTATCCTTTCAGCAATCCATATATGTGCCACACACAAAATTCCACTTCTTCCAAACTTCATTATTTTCAGGACATTTGATTAATTTATTTTTTAATCATCACCTGAAGACTGCTATGGTGACTCTCCTTCCTCTTACCTATCTTCACCATACATGTTATCTTCATTTTTCACTTTTTTGGCTAATGCTTCCATTTTCTCAGTCATCATCACAGGTGCTACAGTCTTCCCAAACTCAATCACTATTGCTCCAGTTCAGTTTCCTTTTTAATCACCAAGCACTTTAAAAACATAGCACGGACCAAACAGAAGAGCCATGCAACCTCTACAAGTACTACCATTGCGTGTTTGCATGCACAGTTTGTCACACTTGTATGCTGGTCCACTGTCTGTATCCTGTGCGCCTGTATGAGTGCATGTTCACTGTCATAGACTCATGTAACAATGCATGCTTGTAGAAATGCTTGTACTTGTTTGTAATCATGAATGCTGTCTGCATGAATATGTGCTTGGCATTCAACATGTGAAGTTTTTATATGAATGCATGCCGAGTATCATATATATGGATTCATATCTTTAAATGCATGCTCTGCATCGCACATGTACATTCATATGTGTCTGTGTTAACTTAGTATCTTGCATGCTTGTAGGAGTCTGCAAGCTGAATGTCATATGCTCATGCTCTCATACAAACACGTGCATGCTTAATATATTACATCACCATCATCATCAACCCCCTTTTACCCATTTCTGCATTTGGTCGTGGTCTCATATCCACTGTCACCACCTCTTTTGTTTCATTACCTCTTACCTCCTTTCTTTGACTCTCAAAGGTCTTGTCTCACACAGTCCATACATCTCTTAGCTGAATCTCCTAGTCTCCTCTTGCATTCTTGTTTCTACCAAATCTTTAGCAAATCAACATCCATTTTCTGCAGTTGTGACCCAATATCTGTAATCTTTTCCCCTTCACATTCTCTGCAGCTGGGGCTACTATGACTTCTGCTCTGATGCTGTAATTTCTTCATTTGCTCCATAGTGTGCATCCCACTTCCTATCTCAGGCACTTCATTTCTGTCAGTGCAAGCTTCCTGAAATGCTATGTCTTCAGCACCCAGGCTTCTGTGCCATACAGAAGCAGTAGTGATACCACTGTTTTGTACACCTTACATTTCAAATGGCATTCTTCTGACACTGTGCCAGTAGGCTGCAGTACCTATTATTCTAACTCTGATCTCATCAGAGTTTTTTTTACCTCAGTCACACTCCCAGATATTTAAGCTGTTAACCTCTTCTTCTGTTTACTCTTCTGTCTCTGTTTTCAGCTTTTTTTTTAATTTCCTCCATTTGCTACCTATGAGCACTGTTGTGTCTTGTATGCTTAGAATTATGTATGATATTGATCATTCACATTTTCACATGAATAATAGATATACGCATACGTATCTATAGCTATAGACAGATTTAGATATATAGATATCTGTACATCTCTCTCTCTCTCTCTCTATATATATATATATATATATATATATATATATACACACACACACACACACACACACACACATATACACACAGATATATGTAAATGGGTCTACTTCAGTTTAAAAAATTAACACAACACTGAAACTGAAATCATTGAAACGAAGATTGAACATTTAGAAAAAAGATAGTGTAGGACATCAAAACTTGCAAGATTGAACTATGTATGTATGCTCCACTACTGTGTTAGTTCTATACCTAAACAGTCTTCCTGCATTGCTACATGCTACGTACCAGCATAATACTATAGTGAATGTTGCATATTACACACCCAGTAGATACAGAGGGGGTAGTAGTAGTCAGAGAAGTCTGTAAGGTTAGCAGAAGTCCTGGAAGTTGACAGGAGAGAAAGCACAAGAGTACAAGAAAGTACTCAGGACTCTAGCACCTCCGAAAGAAGAGACAATAGGTGGAGTTGATGAAGAAGAATGGCAGTATCTCAAAACAGCATGTGTGAGGTCTGTGAAGCAAATATGCAGTCAAACCAGGACTGGAAATAAGGTTCATTAGGAGAGCTGATGGTGAAGTGCAGAGATCCAGGAAGTAATCAAAAGAAATAAGGAGTGCAGGAAAAAGTGGGAGATAAAAAAGGCAGACCGGGAAAATCAGAAATACAGTTTGGCTAACAAAGAGGCTAAGAGAGCAGTTGCATTAACTAAGAACAGCTCATAAGAGGCACTCTACCACCTTCTGGAAAGTGAGTCAGTAGATGGCACAAAAAAACTCTTATCAGGCTGCAAGGCAAAGGCAGAAAGATAAACAAGATAGTCATCAGACACACTGCATAAGGGATGCCAGTAATGACGCTCTCCCCAATCCACATGACATCAAAGGCAGATGGAAGGAGCACTTCCAACAACTTAATGAAGTGCTTCCTCAGACACAGCCTATGATGAAAGAAAAAGAAGAGGAGTCATCACTTAAAGAAGTAAGAACAGCACTAAGGAAAATGAAGTCAGAGAAAGCCGCAGGCTCAGATTAGGGCACAGCAAGTATTTTTATTTATTTTATTTTACATTTGTTAACCGGGGGTGTCTGACTGAGCCGAAAAGGCCCTTTTTCAGCAGTGGCCCGGGGAGAAAAGCTCCACAAAGAAAAATTACAGACACATTTAGTTATTTAGACATAATCAGTATACACACAAATTACAAGAGACATGTTTTTACAGTGGTATGCGGCACAAACAGTTACAGTGGAGAGAACAATCAAAAGAATATTAATTTTAAAAATAAAGGTAAGTAATAGATTTGTGGTGTACAGCTGAACTTTGGAATGTAGGTAGAATACATACATAGTACACAGGTACAGTAAATATGATCAAGATGTTGGGTGAGTTAGTGAAGAAATGTCTGCAGAAGGTTTTCGTGTCATTATGGAGTGAGAGGTTGATCCCAGGCGATGGGAGACTACGCATACTAGTGCCACTGGTCAAGAACAGAGGAGACGTTCACAGAAATGGGCAGTACAGAGGTATCAAATTCCTGTCAGACTCCATGAAGGCTCTGGAAAGGGTGATTGATAAATGAATATGCAGAGTAGTAGAAAGTAAGATGGTAGTTGAACAGTTCAGATTCAGATCAGGGTGCACCACAGTTGAGGTGATGTGAAATAGATAGTTGAGAAGAAGCAAGAGATGAGTTCAAGGGGGCACTCCTAGACTTGGAGTAAGTATATAGAAGGTTCCAAAAAAGCTGATTTGGCTAGTCCTGCGATGGTTCAAAGTCCAATAAACATTGGTTGAATTAGTGCAAACTATGTATAAGGGCCCAGTAACTTAAGTACAGACAGTATTCAGACTTTCTGACTGTTACCCAGTGGGATTGGGTGTGTATCAGGGTTCAGCTCTGAACCCTCTACCGTTCATACTGGTGATGGACTACATTAGCACACAAGTCATCAGGGACAGAACAACAAAGCTGCTTTATGTAGACAATGTGGCATTATATGCAAGTTTTGAACAAGAACTGTAGTAGATAATAGGGCAATGGAATGCAAATTGAAGGCACACCGGATGAAACCAAGTGCAGGTGAGACATTTGTAATGGTAACAAATGGGGGAAAACAAAAGAAGCTGGGATTTGAAATAGAAAGGAAAATCATGGAGCAGGTTAGCAGCTTTAAGTTTTTGGAGGGGGTCATTATATGAGGAAGGAAGTCTGAATGAGATGGTCAAAGCTAGAATCAGAGAGTCTGCAGCCATCTGGCACAGAGTGTCAGGGGTAGCGTGTGACAGAAGAATGCCAAAGAATCTGAAAAGTAAGGTGTACAAAACAGTGGTGCAACCAGCACTAATATATGGTATGGAAACCTAGGCACAGCAGTTAATGAAGCTAGAGGTGAATGGAATAAAGTGCCTGAGACAGGTGGCAGAATGCACCCTGTTGAACTGACAAAGAAATGAGGACATCGGTGCAGAAGCCCAAGTAACTGCAGTTGTAGAGAAGGTCAAATGGATTACAGTGGTTCAGGTACATGTGCAGGAAATCAGAAGCCAATCTGGTAAAGATGATTTGGGACAGACAGGAAGAAGGCAAGAGGAATTGAGGGCATCAAGCAAAGAGATGGATGGATTGTGTGAGAGAAGACCTGCAGCAGTCAGGCATGAGTGTCGAAGAAGGTAGGAAAGTAGCACTGAATCAAGAGAGATGGCAACAGTTGACATGACATCCCGACCCTTTGTAGAAAAATGAGAAAAGGGGTTGATGATGATACAAATACACACACACTATATATATATATATATATATATATATATATATATATATATATATATACACACACACACACACACACACACACACATATTTGACACAGTCTCCCACCAGCTTCCCGAAACGTACTTGCCACCTACCATCTCAGTTCATCTACACTTACATGGTTTAAGAGCTACGTATCTCACAGTAAACAGGCCACCAAATGGGAGAAAAATCTCTCTCCTCTGCTACCAGTGTCCACAGGTGTACCCCAAGGATCCATACTCGGCCCTCTCCTTTTTATCTTATTTACCTATAGCATAAACTCAGCAACCCAACTCACGACAGTCGTACAATACGCAGACGATAAATCCCTTATCTGTTGTGCCCCAACCCTCCAAGAACTTCAAGATAAGACACAAAAAACATTTCAGGAAATAGAAACCTACCTTTCCAACCTCAAGCTCATTCTAAACCCCAATAAGACCAAACTGATGTTTTCACCAACAAACCATCCAGTAACTACTCTCCATCCCTCACAATTCATTCCACCAATGGAACTACAATTGAACCCACAAACCATACCAAACTCTTAGGCACTACTATAGATGACAGGCTGAAATTTGATAATGTTTTGATAAATTTGATATTCCCATTTCCCTGTCAATTAAAAAAGTCCATGGCAAACTTGGATCTCTCTACCGTACTAAACCTTTCCTGACAAACCAAGCCAGGCTAGCCACTGCTAGATCCCAACTTCTGTCTACCTTACTCTACTGCTCACACATATTTACAAACCTCCGCAAAACCGACCTAAACAATCTATTGTCCTGCTGTAATAAAATTGCAAAATTTGCCAGAAATCATCTCCATAAATCTCATCACTGCTCTGCTCTCCAACAACTGAATTGGCTTGAGCTTAGCCTGTTAACACTGAACCGTCTCACCTTTGCATACAAAATCATTCACAACCCCAACCTGTATGCCCCTCACTGTCCTCCCTAGTTCAACCGCAAGTGAATACAAGGTCCCTTAGATCTTCTGACAGACTGATGCTAACAGTAACCCAGTCGCACAACTACCATGGCGACTGCCTCTACTCTAATAAAATAGCTAAGGCCTGGAATGCTCTCCCCCAACACATTCAAAATACGCCCAACTATTCTTCCTTTAAAACTAAAACCAGAGAACATCTCAAATCCAGGTGGTTCTGCTCCAGCTGTTCTCCTTGGATAATCAGTCCCCTCCCAATCTACTTTTTCTCCATCCCCCTTTCAAAGGAACTTTATCTTCTTGCTCTACCCATTTTAGATTTTTTTTACCTTTGCAGTGTACAGTGACATTTTAAGTGTGTTGCAACTGACGACACCATGGATGCTTCTCTCAATCAGTTTCACTCATTTATATTTCAGTGTCTACAGTGTTGGCCACATCATAATTTTTTTATCTCTGGACAGCTGGACTATACATGTATTAGTTTTGTATTAATTGTATTATTATCTGTATGTAATTTTATTATTTCTATGATTTTGTGTTATCTTTACAAAAACAATGTGTGTGGGGCTTTTCTCCCCAGGTCTCTGCTGAAAACAGGCTCAATGGCCCAGTCGGACACTACCCGGTTAACAAATGTTAAATATATATATATATATATATATATATATATATATATATATATACGTACATACACTCGTATGAAAACATCTTTAGTCATTATCATATGTACATACAAATGCTTCTTCAATGTGCTATACACATCATATGAATGCTTGCATGCTTATTGTCATAAGTATGTGTAAATGTGCACGTTAAGTATCCTATAAACATGTATTATGTGTGTAGTATTTCTTTACTGGGTAAATTGGATTATGCAGCTCAGTATCCTATGCACATGCCTTCCTGTGAAGTCATGCATGCATATCTTCCTATGAACACACATAAGTATGATATTGTACACATGTATGCTGTGTATTATGCATGTCGGAAGTACATGCTTGGTATCTTGCACGGCAGCACTTTACATAATCGAATTACTGAAATCTCGAATGTCATATGGTCGAGACCATATGATCGACATTTCAGTAAATCGAATATGTAAAGTTGTAAAAAATAACACTTTACTTGCCTTAAAACGTTACGTGCACACAGGCAAGGCTTCTTGTACGCTCTGTGTGTACGTAATGTTTTTATCTTTTTTGTGGTGTTGACAGGAGGTGGGAAATCTCCCGTTTTACGCTTCCGCATATAGCGCAACATGGGAGATTTCCCTTTTCCCCACTGTAGCGCGATCTTGGAGTTGGTATATTTAAGTAGGGGGGGGTGTGGGGGGCACAGCCCCCACATGGGGGGTGCAGGGGTCTTTGCCCCCCTGCAAAAGCGATGTTTGAGTTTTTTTTTGGGTTTCATTTTAGAAGTTCGAGTTTCCAAAACTCGATCTTTTGGTCTCGACCATATGAGGTTCGAGATTTTGGGAATTCGATCTTCTAAAGTGAATCCATCCTGCACATGTACAAAAAATGTGCTCCAAATCATAAATGAAACTTATTCAGCCTCCATGTTTTTATAAAGGATACATGCATCTGCATTCATATGAATGTATTTCATATCACACGTGTTTTTTTAATAGATGCTTGCACTGTATTATAAATATCCTCCCTGCATATAAGCATATTACATACTCATTACTATGCATGCATATTGAAGTACATTCTCACTACACACATGCACCTTTTTATATTTGTGAATACTTCCATAATATAATATATGCGTACCTTGTTTTCCTACGTACGAACATGCACGTCTATACATTGTATTGTACACTTATGTATGTGCGCATGTTCAGTACCTTATATGCATGCCTTTTATGAATATATCCCTGCAGTATATCATATTTTGTTCATGACAGCATGCTTAGTATCATACATGAGACCCTTCACTTGCTTGATTGCATGCGTATTGTGCACAATGTTAAATTTGTTTTTTTTATTAAGAAGTCGTGCATTTTCAGTATGCACATACAGTGGATATAAAAAGTTTACACACCCCTGTTAAAATGCCAGGTTTTTGTGATATAAAAAAATGAGACAACAATGAATAATTTCAAAACTTTTCTCACCTTTAATGTGACCTATAACCTGTACAATTCATTTGAAAAATAAATCTGTTAGGGGAAAAATTTTAAAAAATAAAAAATGTACAATAAGCTGGTTGCATAAGTGTGCACACCCTTAAACTAATACTTTGTTGAAGCAACTTTTGAGTTAATTACAGATTTGTTTGTTCTTCAATTGACTTGTACAGCTTATAGGTCACACTAAAGGTGGGAAAAGCTTTGAAATGATTTATTGTGGTCTCACTTTTTAATATGACAAAACCCTGGCATTTTAACAGAGATGTGTACACTTTTTGTATCCACTGTATGCCTTCATTTGAACTCATTCATACTTGAGTGTATGCATGGGTGTTTGTTCAGTATTATACATACATATGTAAGTGGATGGTCATGGGCATAGATTTGCACGCTAAGTCTAACGCACATACGTACATCTTAGGTATACATGCAGACCTTCATAAGCAGATGCGCAGCTTCAGCATTTAACAAATACATGTGCAGGCATATGCTCGGTATCATGTATGTCACTGTGAATATGTAAATGCTGTTATCAAACATTTCAGAACTCTCATTGCTTTATCCAAGTCTTGGCCCCAGATCAGTGGGGTTCCCCTACACGTTGGGGTTGGTATTCCTTTCCAAGGCCTTCCTGTTAATGCCACTGAGTGGTTGCTTGTTGTGGGTTAGGGTTAGCTGTATTTCTCCATTCTTATTTTCATTGGATCTGACAGCTGGGCTTCTGGGCCTTTTGACTTCGGAGTCAAAGTTGCTGGGGACCTCTCCTGTCTGGCCCAATACATGATCTGTAATTCACTTTCATTTAGGGTCAAGAGGGTATATGACCTACCCTTTCCTTTTCCTGGGAGCTTTTGTTGGTTTTTACTTTTTTTCCAGCAGTTTTTTTTCTGTGAATGGAATCATGCTGGTAGTCATTTGGAGCCACCCTTACAGCCCTTTATTTAGAGGGCAATGTCACAGGGTTGGTAACTTTGGAGAACAGCCCTTTTATCCTTTTGATTTCTTTGGGGGCATGACTCCTTACCTTTTCCTTATGGGTCATCACATTATTAGTGTTTTGTGGTCATGTGATATTCTCCTTAATGGCTGATGAGGGGGTTCTAGTAGGTATATAGCTTTAATGCTGATAGGTTTGTAGGTAAGTATTAGGCTGTCTCCTCTTACTGGCCATTTTAAGCTTAACCATTTTCCCTTTTTATGCTCAAAATAACAAATGCCATTTGGTTATGGACTGGCCTCACCTATCCTGTGGATGATAATTTTATATTGAACCTAATGAGAATAACTGGGTCATACCAAAAATAATATGAGGAGACCCATGCATGGGGTAAAGCATTTAGGAGTTGCCTCTGTCTATTACTAGTACAGAGGGCATTCCTGAAGTAAATTTTCTTTTTCTCATCCATAAATATAAGTTGCAGTAGAAAATGGATGGGGATGAACTTTGTTTAATGTGGATGTGAAGTCCATTCCACAGCAGCGGTATCCTATGTAAAATATACCTGTCCCTCCAACTGCTGTGTTGATGTTGCAGAAGAGGTTTAGATCCCTAGACTGAGCATTTCTGATGCCATTTGACTTGCTGATGAGCTAGCTGTGATCATTTGCATGTCATATAGTACATTTTTCTTCCAGAAATTTCTCATTTGGAATATATACATTGTGGAGATGAAAACATATATATAGTTGCCATGTGAAATGGGAAGGACTACAGTTTCATCTTCTGGAACTGCAAAACTAAATGTGTGAAAAGGGAAAACATGTCTAGACTAAGGTTGCACTATCTTTGAAGTATTTTTCTCACAGCAAGGTACAGTGGTCACTTAGATTTAGTACTCTTTCTGTCTGTAATGCATAACATTTTGAACTCTGGCTTCTTAACTGTGTACATTGTACACTTTAGTATTATAATGTGGTAGTATATCTGTGAAAAATTACTCATATTGTCTGCTTTATTTTGATTATATTGTATTTACATATTGTTGGAGCTTTTCTCCCCAAGATTCTACTGGAAAGGGCCCTTGGGTTCACACCAAATATCCAAGCTCAGAACCAAACCAAGGCTCATGTAGTGTCGGGAACCAAAAACATAAAACTCCAAAACATTCCCAATCCCTTTTGGAGGTTCAAGCTGAGATCTCGGTAGTTAAGATCCCTCCTATCCACCTTCACCCTGAAAATACCTTGGCTAAAAAAGTTCACTCTTTTCCTTTGAAAATGTGATATCTTATCCCATGAACTAAAGGGCTCCATGCATCTGCCTAGTGTAAGCTAGGCTCTTAATAGCTCTGCATTCATGGAACAACTAACACATCCTACTGCGTAGTTCGGCATGCTGGTTCCCAACACTAGGTTAGCCTTGATTTGTTTCTGAGTATTGGATCGGCTACACGTTCACACACTGGTTTTTACTTGTTAGACTATCCAAACTGGCAAAAGGATGGAAATAAATAATTAAATCAGTATATTTATGTAACCCATGTGGAGGGCATGCAAGAGGAGCAACCCCCCCTTATGAAATTGTTTAATGGTATATGGGGCTTGTAATACTTCCTCTTCTGCACTTTATTTATTTATTGCAAGTCTTGCACTTAACGAGTCTCACAGTGTCAATAGCTCCACATGTAGTGTGTATATGTGTATGTGTGTGTGTGTGTGTTAGACCTGCTTGCATGACATTGTTCAAGAGTGGTGAAATATCTTTGGGAGCTGAAAAATACATTTGCTATCATAAGTTTCTTTGTTTGAACCAGCAAACATAGATTTCTCAGTGGAAGTACTGCTCAGCTGCACCCTCCTGTAATTCTTCCACTAGAAAAAAACTTGACTGCTCTGGTGGCAAGCCCTAACTAAAGCTCAGCCAACTAGGTTTGATTAGTGGCTCTGGTGACTGATAGAGAGGGAGGGATAGGCATTACTATCCCTGGGGGGATGGTGGTCCTGTGGGCATCTCCTATGATGACCCATGGTAGAAGCTGAGAATGTTGCGATGGGAGGGGTGAAGACATGGCTGAGCTGCTGCTGAGGTAGAATAGTGCAGTGCATATCTCCATTGCATACCAGCCCTTTCGACATACCAATGGATCTGCAAAAAGGGAGAGGTAGTGACAATAGCGGAGTAGGTCAAAAAATCAGAAGACCCCCTCCCCTGCTTGAAGTGGGACAATACCAATCCCCCCCTAGTATTTCCTTAAGATCCACTCTGGCTCTGGATCAAATTTGGGCAATGGACCTGGCGTAGATTGGAGTGCTGTTGGACCCTGTGACGAATGTGGGGAACCGCAATGGTTGTCAGGATGAGAGAAGGGGAGAAAAAGAAAGAAACTTTGTAGAAAACTGAAAGCTTTGGATCAAGAAAAGTGATTTATCCCTTACTGCAAGTGAATTAGCTGAAAAGTCTGTAAAGGTTCAGCGATTAACTTTCTTACATGTTATTGAATAAAAAGCCATTTTGACTCTGTTGTTTTTCTTGTTAAGGAGAACATCACAGTCTGGCACTTCAAGCAGAGGATTATGGCTCTGAGCAGTTAACAAGGTGCTATCTCCAGACAGCGGTATAGGGTTTGATTTCATCCACGTTAGTTTGCCTGCTATACGAGTGTGAGCAAGTCACTTGACTGGAAGTTTCTCCTGAGTCGCCTTTAAAAAGGCGCATATCTAGTGAGCTCACCTGGCTAACAAATGTATTAAGAAAATAAAAAAGCACAACGGTAGCACTTACAGAAAAATTAGTAATTACTATCAGCCCAGAAGGTATTTGTAATTTGTTATACATATTTCTTTTACAACAGCGCAAGGCCCTTCTGTACTGAAGAATAGAGCTAAACAATATGAATTGGTTGAGTTGCACGATTCTTTAGTAAGAGATGAAATTTTTGGTACAAAAAACACTGAAGTAAGGAGCAGGCTGTTGAAACAGAAGTGACCTTATGAAGGCCTGACTGCTCATATCATCTTAATTAAAGCAGTTATGTGTGGTGATAAGTGTGAAAAGAAGCTTTGCCTAATCAAGCCTTGTCAGTCTTGTCCAAAAAATTATATTTTTGTGAGACTGGCAAATGGAAAAATCAGTGTGTTCAGAATTACTTGCAAATTAGTGAACAAAAGTATCTGTCAGAAAATGATTGTGACAGCTGGGATTAAAAACTGTTTAAGAGAGAGCTCTGTGTAAATTGGTAAACTGCAGTGGCCACCAGATGGCACCATTGGGTCAACAATTTCAGAAATGTGTGTCAAACTTTAGGAATTCATAGGTTCATAGGTTCATAGGTTCATACTAGGCTATCTGCCCAAGGGCATTTATAAGCCTAGCCCATAGTTATGTGGCTTTCGCCACCCCTTTAGTTTGAATAAAAACTATGCCTATCATTTTGCTGTGCCTCTGTCAAGCAGTGACGCTGAAGTAATCCCTGGGGTATATCTGCAATCTCCCATCCATTGGTCAAGATTCCTCTTGAACAAGACCAGAGAGGTGCTCTGCCTCACATGTACCGGGATTTTGTTCCACAGCATAGGGAGTCTCTGGGTGATGAATCTGTCCCTCCAGCACGTTCTATTTATAACCGTGTCAAGGTTTAAGTCTCCCGCCTTGTGGTTCTGAGGGATCTAGATTTTTGAGGTGAAGCATATTCATCAAATCTGGGTTTGACATGGCCTTATATGTCAGGCACAGGTCACCTCTGAGCAAGCGGTATGAGACTGAATAGAGCTGGAGTTCTTTCAGTCGGGCAGCATAAGACATATTTTTGAGACCCTTTATCCTTTTGGTGAGGAACTTTTGGGGCCTTTCAAGCTGCAGCAGGTGTCTGGTCAGATACATTCGAACGGGCATTGTACTCAATCATAGGTCTAATAAGTGATGAGTACAGGGGACGATGACCTCCCTTGATCTAGATGTGAATCCCTTCATGATCAGGTGGGTGATATAGAAGGTTTTCCTAACTACTTTAGCAACATGAGTGTCAAACGAAGGCTACTGTCAACCTGGGTCCCCAGATCTCTGATGACTTTTTCTGTGTTCAGTGGATTGCCACCTATATGGTAGCTAGGGGTAGCCTTGTTTTTCCCAAAGGGTATGACTATGCATTTTTTGGCGTTTAACTTCAGGCCATGGCTCTGGCACCAGTTATCCATTTCTGTGAGGCCCTTCTGGAGGATATCTGTGTCAGATGTGTTTTCGACTATGGCCCAGTTTGCAGTCATCTGCAAACTTTGTCAGCCATAACCCTCCTGTGTTTGCTTGTACTTCAGAAAAATAGATGCCGAACAAGAGTGGACCCAGGACTGAGCCCTGTGGGACACCACTTGTGACAGGCTTTGAGTCTGACATGGCTCCAGCAACTCTGACCCTGTGGGTTCTGTCACTTAGCCAGTTTGCAACCCATCTTGTGATGTATGGGTTTACATTCAAGCTGATGAGTTTTTCGATGGTACCTGAGTGGGGTATTGTGTCGAAGGCCTTTGCCAGGTCGAGGTAGGCTGTATGGACTGCCTTTCCCTCATCAATGGCCTTGGTGACTGTCTCGAAAAAGTCAACCAAGTTTAAGAGGCAGGATCTGCCTTTGAGAAAGCCAAACTGAGTTGGATCCAAAGTCTGCAAGTTCCCTATGTCTTTATTTATGAGTTCCATTATGATCCTCTCCATGGCTTTGCAGATAAGGCTTGTCAAGCTAATGGGGCGGTAATTTCCAGGGTCTGTGGAGGCACCGCCTTATGAAGTGGGACCACAGTCGCCGCGCCACTCCTTGGGTACGTATCCTGAGGTGAGGCTAAGATTAAACAGCTGTCCTAACTGTGGGTTTAATTCCTCATTGAGTTCATGAAGCACACAGCCGGGGACACCATCCGTCCCATGGATGCTGTGTTTTTGCCTTAGTGAGGGCAGTTCTCACCTGGGCGTTGGAGATGTTTGGGGGCTACAATCCTCTGGAATAGATATCTCTCCTTTTGGGGAGGGGAGAAGTTTGCACTGAACCTGTCAGCCAGTATGTTGGCAATGTGTGTAGGTTCAGTAATTTTCACATCATTTTGAACTAATTCTGAGCATATCTGGGAGTTTCCTCCTAGGTTTCTAACATAGCTAAAGAAGGCCTTATGATTCTCTTTAGAGTCCTTGGCGATTTTTCTCTCAAAATTTGCCTTGGATGATTTTATGAGAGCTCTTAGTTTTTACTTATAATGATCAAAGGTGTCTTACCTTTCAAGGATTTTGCTCTATCTTGTAGTAGCTTCCTCCTTTTGTTGTAGAGCTTGTTTATGGCTGGGGTCCACCAGACTGGACGCTTGCCTTTGGTACAGAGAGTCTTAGTTTTGTTTGGGATTGCCTGATCCATGCAGTCCTGTAGGTGCTGGTAGAAGGCATTTGTAAGTGATTCAGCGGTTTGAGTAATGTTTACCACTGGCTCAGGGGCCTTAAAGGAGACCACACTAGTTTTTAGAAGTGTGAAATCGGCTTTTGAGAAGTTTTTCACTGTGGTCTTTTTGTTTCAGGTGGGGGCGGGATGAGGACCTCCAGCAAGATTAGTTTATGATCTGATCTCACCAGTGAGGGGTATACTTCCGGTGTTGAACATTTTGATCCCATGTTCGTGATGATGAGATCAAGTATGTTTTCTCCTCTTGTGGGGATGGTGACTAGTTGTTCCATGGCATTTGAGTTTATGAACTCCAGGAATCTTTAGGTTAGAGTGTTCGGGCTTGAGTAGTGTTCCCAGTCTATATTAGGGTAGTTAAAGTCACCTAGTATGATGGTGTTTGGAGATACATTTATCCTCCAATGTTTTCAGGAAGGCCATGTGAGGTTCCTGAGTTTGAGAGGGTGGCCTGTAACATGCTACAAATTGCAGAGCAGTCTTGCCTATGGTTAATTGCACCTGGATGGTCTCCGATGCATCATGCGTTGCCACCAACCTTGAGGTGTGGGTGTCCTTTATGAATATGGACACCCCCCCCTCCTTTCTTGGTGTTGTCCGGATTTTGGGGCCGGAACGCATGATATGAGGTGAAACCTGTTAGTGCTGGGGTGCTCTCAGGAGCCTTGAACCAGGTTTCTGTCACAGCACAGACATCGATGTTCTCCATATTGAGAAGGGCCTCGAGTGCGTGCATCTTGAGATTGAGACTTCTGGCATTGAGCAGCATTACCCTTAGTTTTTTTCCTTTTGGTGTTCTAGGGTGGTAGGTTTAGAATTTGAGCCTTGCCTAAAAAGGCACTATGGGGTGGCAAGAGCCTTTGCCAATATCCGGAAGCCCAGGGTGACAGGTGCAAGCCGTCCCTTGGCAGCGTGGCTTGTCCAGCATGTCATCCCAGGCAGACAGACATTGGATCCCCTTTGAATGACACCAGAATTTAAGCCAATTATTAAAGCTGATCATCTTATCACTGTATTGTGGCATCATTCTAGGTGAAGGTAGGATACTGCTCAAGGGCAGGGGCATACCTGCCTGGGCTCCATAATCAGAGAGCTCCTCGATGTCCCTTTTCATGTAGTCCAAGGAGGTACGCCTCAGGTCGTTGACACCAGCGTGGACAATGACTGAGTCGCACTTGTACCTGCTGTTGAGAGACCTGAGTGCTTGCGTTATGTGGCGGATTCTAGCGCCTGACAGGCAGCTTACTGTGACCTTCTCTTTACTCAGTCTGGTGAGCGGACGTCAGTGTGTCTGACTATGGAATCACCAATGACAAGTGTGTCTGGCATTTTGTTTGGCCTTAAGGGCTGTGACTGTTTGACACTCTGACTGTGTGGTCTATGTGTTGCATGTGTTGGGTCGTGAGGTGGTAGTTGTTTGGGTGTCTGCTTTGGTGGCCTCTGCTGTTTTGGTAAATTTTTGATCAGAGCCTCCGAGTATGTCTTTGTGTGAGTATGTGTATGATTTGAAGTTGTGATGGTACCATGTGTGACTGGGTATGTATTGTGTGTGGTTACCTTCTCCTCCTGTCTGGTCTTGCCAGTCCTATGTTGAGAGAGCTCAGCCTCCAGTTTGGCCGTATAGTTGCATCTCTCGCATGTATTTGTGTTTTGTGGGAGAAGGAGAGGATTGTCTGTGTACATGAGGCAGTTGTAACATTGCCTCAATATTCCCAGGTTCACCAGTTGAGCTGGAGAGGACACTAGCAACTGATCCCTCGACATACTAGAAGTAGTAGATAAAGAGACTTTCAAAGGACTCGGGGAAGTGGGTTTTAGGCTGGTGGGGTACTATCTATAATAAGAGTGCTTTATCAAGGTGCAAGTACTGTAGGAGTAAGTGCTAGGCTTTACAGATAGAGAATAGTCTACTTGGGAATCAAGTAGAGATGAACTTTTCAGTTATAGGATATGCTGGTTAGATCAGCAGTACAGCTCGAGGAAGGTAGTTTTAAGGGAAAATTGGAAGAGTGGAATTTAGATGGCCCAAATAGTTTAACCTTGTTTAACCGCCGCTGCTCTTGTGTGCAACAGTGGTAACTCAGCTAAATCGGCTTCACGCGTTAGCGTGTTTTATAGCAGGGGCTGAAGGGAGCTAGGAATTGGCCCAAAGCGACCAATGGACTACTAGTTTCTGGCTGAAACTTCACCAAATCAGACAAAAGGCAGCTCAGTGCTTCCCACTCCCACTGGTAAGCAAAGAAACTTCCCTCCTTCCTAATAAGGCAATGGATCAGTAACAGGAACTAAAACAAAGCCCAGGGATCAGCAACTCTGAAACTGGACTACTCTAGTTCAGTAAGGCGGAAAACAAGAGATTTTTTGTTTTATTACAGAGACAAGGAAAAAACAGACAGTAATTGCTGTAAATCGGCTAGCGCACTTTAGTGTGTAGCCTACAGAAACAATTTGCAACAATTAGTAACTTAAAGTGCAATAAACAGTGTAAAATGCAGAAATCACTTAAAGTAGCAATAAAACAGGCGAAATGCAGTTGCTAGCTTAAATAACAGTGGAAAGCCACAAAAATACTTATATCTGGTAGAAAGTCACTCTTTTAGCTCTCTGCTGCTTGGATCACTCTGCAGGCCACCACGAGGATCTGTGCTGAGTTGGTACAAGCTGGAAAACGCGTGTTTAGCGTGTTTTATAGCAGTGGGCTGAAAGGAGCTAGGAATTGGCCCAAAACAACCAATGGACTACTAGTTTCTGGCTGAAACTTCACCAAATCGGACAGAAAGGCTGCTCAGTGCTTCCCACTCCCACTGGTAAGCAAAGAAACTTCCCTCCTCCCTAATAAGGCAATGAATCAGTAACATGAACTAAAAACAAAGCCCAGGGATCAGCAACTCTGAAACTGGACTACTCTAGTTCAGTAAGGCAGGAAAACAAGAGATTTTTTTGTTTTATTACAGAGACAAGGAAAAAAACAGACAGTAAATGCTATAAATGCTGTAAATCGGCTAGTACACTTTAGTGTGTAGCCTACAGAAACAATTTGCAACAATTAGTAACTTAAAGTGCAATAAACAGTGTAAAATGCAGAAATCACTTAAAGTAGCAGTAAAACAGGCGAAATGCAGTCGCTAGCTTAAATAACAGTGGGAAAGCCAAAAAAATACTTATATCTGGTAGAAAGTCACTCTTTTAGCTCTCTGCTGCTTGGATCACTCTGCAGGCCACCACGAGGATCTGTGCTGAGTTGGTACAAGCTGGAAAACGCGTGTTTAGCATGTTTTATAGCAGGGGCTGAAAGGAGCTAGGAATTGGCCCAAAGCGACCAATGGACTACTAGTTTCTGGCTGAAACTTCACCAAATCGGACAGAAAGGCTGCTCAGTGCTTCCCACTCCCACTGGTAAGCAAAGAAACTTCCCTCCTCCCTAATAAGGCAATGGATCAGTAACAGGAACTAAAAACAAAGCCCAGGGATCAGCAACTCTGAAACTGGACTACTCTAGTTCAGTAAGGCGGGAAAACAAGAGAGTTTTTTGTTTTATTACAGAGACAAGGAAAAAAACAGACAGTAAATGCTATAAATGCTGTAAATCGGCTAGCGCACTTTAGTGTGTAGCCTACAGAAACAATTTGCAACAATTAGTAACTTAAAGTGCAATAAACAGTGTAAAATGCAGAAATCACTTAAAGTAGCAGTAAAACAGGCGAAATGCAGTCGCTAGCTTAATAACAATGGGAAAGCCACAAAATACTTATATCTGGTAGAAAGTCACTCTTTTAGCTCTCTGCTGCTTGGATCACTCTGCAGGCCACCACGAGGATCTGTGCTGAGTTGGTACAAGCTGGAAAAACGCGTGTTTAGCGTGTTTTATAGCAGGGGCTGAAAGGAGCTAGGAATTGGCCCAAAACGACCAATGGACTACTAGTTTCCGGCTGAAACTTCACCAAATCGGACAGAAAGGCTGCTCAGTGCTTCCCACTCCCACTGGTAAGCAAAGAAACTTCCCTCCTCCCTAATAAGGCAATGGATCAGTAACAGGAACTAAAAACAAAGCCCAGGGATCAGCAACTCTGAAACTGGACTACTCTAGTTCAGTAAGGCGGGAAAACAAGAGATTTTTTTGTTTTATTACAGAGACAAGGAAAAAAAACAGACAGTAAATGCTATAAATGCTGTAACAAGCCTTCTTTCTCACATTTATGAGAACGTAGGAATGGTGAAGCGAATTTACAGTTAGACCATATATTGTGTGTGTTCAGAATTAGTCACAGAGACATTTCAGGTACTGTGCAAAGTCATAGCAGTGATAACCTGAGTGACTATACTGATTTATTTAGAGGTCAAGACATTTTCCTGGAAAATGCCTGGGACTAATACAATCTGATGCAGATACCTGCTGCTAGAAAATACCCATTCACTTAGAATTATAGTTGAACAGGAAATGACGATACTGGAGCTTTAGTGTCACTAAAAAGTAGAGACAACAGATGGCTGAATAGTATGGTCACTGATGGGAAAAAAAATAAATGTGGATTTGTATTGCACAGCTCTGCAAGATCTGCGTAGAGCAATTAAATGGAGCATTGCCTTTTTCTTGCAGAACAAGCGATATCAAGAATGACAAATTACTAGTAGCAGACCACAATTTTATGGCAGATCATAGAAGGAAGCTGTACGCCTTCATGAAGGGATCAGTTTCTTAGACCTGTGTTTAGCATTTTATCAGTAGTAAAGGAGTTGCCGTGTAGCTGCTGCTGAAGTAATTGAAGGCTTAGAAAGTGCTTGAGACATAACTAATGTATTAATGTGGGGTGAGACACAAGGTGAGCAAGGGCTTAGAAGGTGATTGAGACATAACTAATCTATTAACGTGGGGTGAGATACAAGGCGAGCGAAGGCTTAAAAGGTGATTGAGACATAACTGATTTGTTACAGTGGGGTGAGACACAAGGCAAGCAAATTCTGAGAAGGTGATTGAGAGAGAAGATGAGCATGACATGAAAGTGATAAAGCCACAGAATAGATTAAGATATTATTTGAATTTAAAATAAGAGCAGAGTGACATATGTATATTACATGGGTTCATATTTTAATGTCAGTGGAACTGAAAGCCATCCATTAAAAATCTAAGCAGTTGTGCAAATGTCAAGGTCAGAAAGCAAGCAGTTGTTACAGAGATTTTTTAGAATAATGCAATGTCATGCAAAGTTTACAGCTAATATGTCTTGAATTAAGTATGCTGGTAAAGTGCTTTTACAGTAGCTTGAGAATTGAGCTTAAAACAGAAAATACTTTTTGAAATGATGTTATGGCTAGGCTTGCATAGGCCCTAGGGCCAATATCCTAGTACCAACCTTTGAACCTATATTGGATGGGAGATAGGAAATTCACCCCAGGGATCATGTCAGTCGCCCTGCTAGACAGGGGTCCAGAGAAGTAAATATTGTGGGAAGAAATATCCAGGGAATTGTTATGGCTAGGCTTGCATAGGCCTTAGGGCCGATAGCCTAGTACCAACCTATGAACCTATTACAAAACTAGTTACAGATGCTCCAGCCTTAGATTAGTATAACTTGAATAAGCCAGTGTTTTGCAGGTAGATACCAGCCAGTTTTACTAGGAGTTGTGATCTTGCAGGACAGTAGAACAATTGTCTTTATATTAGTTTCTTATGCCTCCATTTGGAATTTTATCAAGTAAAAAAAGGAATTCTGGTATATTTGCTGCTGAAGTAATTGAAGGTTTAGAAAGTGCTCGAAACATAATTGGTCTATTAGTGTGGGGTGAGTCAAGGTGAACATGACATAAAAATGACAAAGCTACAGAATAGATTAAGGCAAAATAATTCCAAGTTAAATCAGAGCACATGTAAAACCAAACTGACAGGTATGTAATATATGGAGTCATATTCTGATGTCAGAAGAACTGAAACCTGATCCAGAGAAAATCCAAACAGTTGTGCAAATACCAAGGACAAAAAGACAAACAGTTATTACAGAGATTTTTTTTTTTTATTCAGAATAATGCATTATGATGCAACATCTCAGTTAAGTGTGCTGCTAAAAACTGCTTTTAGAGCAAGCAGTAGCCTGGGCATGAAGCTTAAAACAGAAAACCAAATTTGAAATGGTTAAAATATTTATTACAGATTCTCTAGCCTTAAGAGTACTGTGATGTGAATAAGCCAACCATACCCCAGATAGATACAAATCAGAACTTTTAGTAGGAGCAATGATCTTGCTGGGCAGTAGAACAATCACCATTGTTATCAAGAGCATTTATAAAAAGAGACATGCTTAGGTGGAAAGTAAACTGTTAAGGGTAGTATGTAGATGTGATAAACTCCATGACTACATCTGTGTTAAAGAAATTCTATGTTGCGCAACTTATAAACAAAGGTATGGCATATAAGTCCAAGAATGTCATTGTTCCACTGTATATGGTATTCATCAGACCTATCATTGAATACAATGCCCTCTTTAGTATGTACCTAACCAGGCATATCCAACAACTGGAACGTCCACAAAGGTTCCTCACTAAAAGAATACAGGGTGTAAGTAATATATCCTATGCAGACCACCTCAAAGCCCTATCCCTGTATTCTGTCTCCTACAGGCTTTTGAGAGGAGATTTATGCCTGGCATACAGGGCATTGTCAGACCCCACTCTGATGGACCTCCTGCATATCCACAAAACAAACAGTATCACAGTTACCCATTCTAAAGACTTAAAAATTGCCTGTGATATAAATAGGACCTGCTATAGAAATAGGTATGTATCCCAGAGACTACCCCGTCTATGGAACAGGCTCCCCATCCATGTGAAGCAGAGTTCCTCTCTAATCCAATTCATGTGCAACTTGGGCAACTGGATGAGAAACCGGAAATTCATCCCTGGTTTGGCACCTATGTCTCTGATGCAAACAGGTAACCTGTAAATGGTTCATCTCCTAGGCCCGTGCTTACACTTAACAAGGGTATCAGAACTTGTCAAGAGATTTGGGATGCATGGCTAGTCTTAAAAAGGCTCTTATGGTTGTTTAGCCTAGTAAACACCTATGACCAAAACCTTTGCAAAAAAAATTTAATGTGGATTCATAGTAAGTCTGTGAACATAATTACAGCAAACTAGGGAGTAAAGAAAGAAAAATGTTGGCAGTGCACAATGTTGACTTTAACAATAATTCAGAAAAAAGAACATTTTTGCAAGGAATATGTCACATGTACATCCCCACATATCTAAATATGCTAACTCAGAAATTTGTGCAGCCTTTGAACAAGTCATGCTGTCAGCCTCATCTGTTTTTATTTAAAATGGGATTTCCCATTAACATGTCACACACTTTACAAGTTGCCATAATGGTAAAGGTCTTCTCCTCCCATGCACAAGGTACAAGTTTCGATCCGGACCTTTGTCCAATGTCTGTTTGGAGTTTGCATGTTCTCCCTGTGTCTCTGTGGGGTTTCTCCCACCTCCAAAAAACACGCTAAGTATTTCCATCTGAAACTCGCCAATGAATGGAGCTGTGGGCAGCAGCACAGACTCTACATGGTGCCCTGTAGGGGGAAGAGTTGTACAAAACAACTGCTTTGGGCATCTACTGTGGTGTGCGGTATCTGAAGATAGGAGAACATGGATCACAGACTTTGTGCAGTGGCAGGACTAGCCATTCGATGGTGTAAAATATGGCTAGGTGATTTGGTCATGTTGACTAATGCTGCCAAAAGCTAATGACCCTAGGGCCCTTACAAGCCTAGCCAAGTTTTACCCTTATTTCCACGATCAACACACATCACCCCTGTCCAAGAGGGACATAGATGGAACCCCTGGGGTGAATTTACGGTTACCTGTCCAGCCGTCCAGATTGTGTTTGAAGAGGGCCAATGAGATGTTCTGCTTGGCATGAAGCGGGAGTCTGTTCCAACGGTGTGGTAACCTCTGGAAGATAAATCTGCCCCTTCATCATGTTCTGTTAATGTCACATACCAAGTTAAGGCCATTAGAATGAGTAACCTGTGTACCATTTGACTTACGGATATGCAGCATTTCCAATAAAGCAGTGCCAGAGATTGCCTTATATGCAATGCAGAGATCGCCTGTGAGTAGTCTGTATGAAACAGAATAAAGTGACAGTGATTTCAGATGATCCTCATAGGACAGATGCTGAAGACCTTGAATTTTCCTTGTGAGGATCCTTTGTGGTCTCTCCAATTGCTGCAGGTGCTTGGAAAGGTACATACCAAAAGGGACGTTGTATTCTATTATTGGCCTGATGAGGAAAGAGTACAGGGAGGTTATAACTTCTTTTTTTCTGGAGGCAATGCCCTTACTTTTTAGATGAGCAATATAGAATGCCCTTCTTACCACAGTGGAGACATGGTGATCAAAGGTCAGGTTGCTGACAACCTGTGTGCCAAGGTCTCTCACCACTGAGTGTGTACTTAGGGTGTTGTTATTGATGTGGTAGTTAGCAGGAGCATCGCTCTTACTGAAAGTGATGATACTTTTTTTGCATTGAGTTTAAAGCCATGACTTTGGCACCAGTGATTTGTTTTAAGACCCTTGTGTAGGATGTTGACATTGTTTGGAGATTTTATGACCGCTCAGAATTTGTGGTTATCCGCAAACTTTGTCAGCCACAGGCCTTTAGTTTTAGCTTGCACTTCTGAGAAATAGATTCCAAACAGTAGAGGTCCCAGGACTGATCCCTGTGGAACACCATTGGTTACAGGTCTTCTGTTGGAGGTGGATTCTCCTATTTTTGACTATATGGGTTCTATCAGTGAGCCATTACCGACCCATCTAATGATATATGTGTTGATACCTTGCAAGGTGAGTTTGTCTGTTTATTTATTTATTTCCAGTTTGATTACCGGGGAAGTCCACTGGGCCCAAGGGACCCGTTTTCACTGGAGGCCCGGGGAGAATAGCTCCAAGGTACATAATACAGTACAGATACAAGAGATACAGAAGTATAAAAAAATACATTATATAGAACAGTTTACAAGATATGTACATTCAGTGTCACACAGTCAGAGAAAATTCATTATGGTTGATCTTAAGGATTATACAGATTCATTTATGCAAACACTCTTACATAGTATGTGTGGAAACACTTCACATACACACCTTTAAAGTAAATGTAGAAGACACTTTACATGCACTCATTTGAAGTGTGATGCTAGTTACAATATTTACACAGTTGTGTCATGTGATAAGTAGCTCTAGGAGTAGTAGAGAGCTTAGATACACTCCTAGTAAAGTATCTGTGGGAGATTTAGAGCTTAGCAACCTGGGAGAAAACCTCCTGGGGGCATGTACTTAGATAGATTTAGGTTGGGTGATGGCAGGTACTTTTCCATTTAGTGGACAGTTATGCTTGAGTGGGGGATTGGCTAAGTCTTAGTAGGTTGTATGCACAGATTTCCCATCATCTGTCTCGAAGAAGTCTACCAGGTTTAATAGGCATGATCTCCCTTTGACAAATCCAAATTGAGTAGGGTCAAGTATTTGGAGGCTACCAGTATCTTTGTTGATAAGGTCCATGATGATTCTCTCCATGACCTTGCAGATAAGGCTAGTAAGGCTAATAGATTTGTAGTTCCTGGGGGCAGCTGGGATGCAGCCAGTGCTTAGACTATGATTGAAAAGAGTGCCCAATGGCATTGCTAAATCTTGTTTGAGCCCTATTTGCCAGTGACGACCCGGCCTACTCCGTCCTATGCCAGGGACCCTTGCAAATGGTGGATCAGGGTGTATGTGCCCCCATTGGCTAGTGTATGCCTGCCATAAAGCCCAGCATCCCTGGGACAATAATTTACTGGCTGACCGGTGTCCAGTTGCCCAGCCCGGGTCACCTCTAGCTAGCTGTGTTGAGTGAAGGCTGGACGCAAAACCAGTCGAACTGCAAGCATGAAGCTTCACTGACAGGACGCAGCATGAAAGTGGATGACATTTATTTATTTTTATTTATTTTGCATTTGTTAACCGGGGGTGTCTGACTAAGCCGAAAAGGCCCTTTTTCAGCAGAGGCCCGGGGAGAAAAGCTCCACAAAGAAAAATTACAGACACATTTAGTTATTTAGACATGGTCATCATACACACAAATTACAAGAGACATGTTTTTACAGTGGTATGCGGCACATAAACAGTTACAGTGGAGAGAACAAACAAAAAAATATTAATTTTAAAAATAAAGATAATAGATTTGTGTTGTACAGCTGAAATTTGGAACATAGGTAGAATACATACATAGTACACAGGTACAGTACATACATTGCAGATTAGCCAGTGTTTGTGAGTAAGATTGAAAACTATTATCAAGTGCTCTAGATTTAGTATATATATGTTATCAGCTTTCACTAGCCTGGAGAGCAATCATGGCACTGCCAATTTTGCTTGAGATGTTGCCTGATGAGGTCTTTAAAGGAGGTTTTGGATGATGTGTTTTGAATGCTAGTAAGGACAGAGTTCCATTTTTTAGCCACTGAAGTACTATATCGTGCATCTCCAAAGCTATTGTAGCTGTTAGTGACTTCTAGTAGTAGTTTGCTTGATGATCTAAGAGGCCTTTTGGCTGAGTAATGTACTAGGTTTTTGAGGGTAGGACACTTCTTGGGGAGGTAATAGAATGACAAAGGCAGAGCTGATTGTAGGTTAGGAGGTTGGGCAGTTCAAGCCAGTGGAGCTGTCTCAAAGCAGTACAGTGATGAGTTCTATATGAGCAATTTGCAGCAAAGTGGGCAATTCTGTTATAGCAGGTTTCCATTTTGCTTAGTTCAGTTTTGTTGAGATTAGTCAGAATGGGAGATGCAGAGAGTAGGGTGGATAGAAGTTGGGAGCAAGCAACGGCTGATCTTGTGTTGTTGGTAAGAAATAGTTTGATGCGGTAGAGTGACCCCAGTTTGGCATGTACTTTTTTAATAGTTAAGTTGAGATGACTATCAAATTTTAGGTGGGAGTCTATGGTTATTCCCAATAGCTTAGCCTGTGCCACTCGAGAAACTGGAGTAGCATTTGTGGAGTAGATAGTGAATTGACTGTTAGTGTTTTTGTTAAAACTGGTTATAATCATAAGCTGAGTTTTCTTTGGATTCAGGATAAGTTGGGCTTTGGTAAGGTATTTTTCAACGTCGGAGAATGCTAGTTGAGTTGTTTGCAGGAGGGTGGGAATGTTTTGTGCAGCACAGATTAAGGTAGTGTCATCTGCATACTGAATTATAGATGCATGCTGAGTGGAGGTATGGAGGTCATTTGTGAAGACTGTGAATAGTAGTGGTCCTAAGATAGAACCCTGTGGGACTCCTATAGTTATGGGCAGCTGAGGAGAGAGAGAATTTTCCAATTTCACAGCTTGTTACCTGTCAGTTAAGTAGCTTTGGAACCAGGTAAGAGTGGAATTTGATAGATGATATTGGTTTAGTTTGTTTAGCAGGATTTGGTGTGAGACTGTGTCAAATGCTTTGGACATATCCAAAAAAAGAGTTGACACTTGTAGGCCTTCATTTTTAAGACGGTTTACTGTGTCTGTGAAGCAGAGGAGGGCTGTAGTGGTACTATGGGCAGGTCTGAAACCATGCTGAGTAGGTGACAGGATGTTGCTGTCTAGGAGATAGTTTAGCATCTGGCTATGGATGCATTTTTCTAGGATTTTGGCCAGGGGGGAGAGTAAAGCAATGGGTCTGTAGTTATTAAGTTCAGTGGAGGTCCTGCCTTTATGTATGGGTGTAACATAGGATATTTTCCAGAGTTTGGGAGCATAGTTTTCAACAACTGATCTGTTTATGAGAGTGGAGATTGGGATAGCAATAGCATCTGCTGTGAGTTTCAAGAAATAGCTGGGGAGTAGGTCGGCTGCTGTTGATGAGGTTTTTAGTTTGGAGAGCATGCTTTTGATTGAAGTGGTGGAAACTGTTTTGAGGGTAAAGCTTGTATTAGTGTTATTTGTGTTGGGAGGGGGGGGGGGTAGTGAGGAAGGAACTGTCCTGTGATACTAAGGATAGAATTGAGTTCACAAAGTGGGAGTTGAATGGTGTTTCGATGGGAACTTTAGTGTCAGGGGTGGTTGGTTTGGGGGTAGCCTTTTGGGTGGATTACATTTTTCCAAAATGTTTGCGGGTTGTGTTGGTATTTAGTTTGTAATGTTGTGTAATAGGATTTTTTGTCCAGCCTAATGCATTTTTTGCAATGTTGCGCAGTTCTTGGTACTTAGGCTTTGTGTTTCTTTGTTATTTTGATAGTAAAGCCAGGCAGTATCTCTGGACTTGAGGATTTGTTTGGTTTCTTTACTGAGTCAAGGGTTTGTAGAGGTTCTAACCTTGATTTTGCGCAATGGAGCGACAGTGCTAGGTGTTGTAGAAATATTTTGTTGAAATATGCTACAGCCTGGTCAAATGGGAGGGTTTTTAGGGGGGTCCAGTCACAGTTACCGAGTAAAGTGTTGAAGACCTCAGGAGTTAATTTTTTTGTGTTTCTAGTGAATATATAGTTAGTGGTTTTGCATATGCTTGTTCTACTACGTATAAAGTATGTTATGTTATGGTCATGTCAGGTGTCTGGGAGACTGTCTTTGTGAGGGTACAATGTGGGGTTGTTAGTTAGGATCCAGTCAAGGATGGATTCCCTTTTAGATTTTTTATCACATCTAGTTGGAATTTGGACTAGCTGCTGGTAGCCATGTAGATTTATTAGATTATTTGGTGGTTCTGATATACAGGTGAACCAATCTAGGTTGAAGTCCCCCAGAATAAGGGTTTCTTGTGAGTATATGGAAGAACACCAGAATAAGAAGTCTTCAAGGCTAGCAGGTATATTACCAGGTGGAATATAGATCATAGTTGTGGTGATGACCTTTTTAGGGTGAAGTTGAAGTTGTGAAATAAGTATGGCCCAATTATTGGGGGAGGGGTAGGAGTTTGGTAATTGACAGACAGTTAAGTTGGACTTGTGCAGTAAGTCAGTTCCACCCCCTTTACGAAGTGGTCTGTCTTGTCTAATGATATTGTAGCTGGTAGGGAGAACTTCCGAGTTAGGTATGTTTTTATTTAGCCAAGTTTCTGTTAAAGCAACTATGTCTGGGGAGTAGTGTGCTATTGTGGCCTGGAGTACAGCTATTTTATTTTTGATACTTCTAATATTAATATTTAGCATTAAAAGATGGTTGGTTTTGCTGCTGTTGTTGATTTGCCCAGGGATGAAGAAAGTGGGGGTGTTATGTTCTGACATTTGTGTTGGATAGGATGAATTTGGGCTTGGATTGGGGTGGATATCCCCACTTATGTTGAGCCTGGAGTTAAAATGGTTATACAGATGTTGGAGTTTGTTGAGGAGTGTGAGAAAGTATTGTGTTTTTTGGAGTAGGAATGAGAGCATATGTGTTTAGCTCTGAATTGGTCCGTTATGTAGTTCTTGAATTACTGTGGGCAGATATTATTATAATGCGTGGCGTCTGTATACGAGAGTGCATAATGTAGTGTTGTGCTACTAAGTTTAGGGATATTGCTAGAGTGATAACTTGTGGTGGTGTAAAGAATTATGTGAAGACAGACTAGACTTAGTTGTGTGATAGTCATGGTTATAAAGTTTAAGTTGTTTCTAGGTGGGGGGTCTGAATAGGAATTATAGGGTTGCACTATATGTGGATGGGGAAGTAGTGTGGATGATGTAAAAAATGCCTAGTGGGAATGAGAGTGATTGGGAGTATTTTGTGTGGAGCAAGTTGGTGTGGTATAATGTGATATGACTTGAGGAGCTGTGATTGGTGGAGGTGATGTGAGGGTGAGCTGTGGGTGTGGCTGTGATTACTATAAATGTAGAGGTAGTGGGAGGGAATAGGGGGCAGGTCTGGGGAGCGGAGAGAGCCCGGCCGTTAGCGAGGGCGAACGGAGTGGGTCAGAGCCAACCAAGACAAGAAAAAAAAGTAAGTATTACTTTACAAATCTGAACACTTTAAACAAATTCCTGAGGTCTAATGGCTTACTGGCAAGCCGAATGTAATTGTTGAAGAGCACTTGTGTCCTGGTGGGAGACTAGAAACTTAAAGATGGCTCCATGCTCAGCAGGATTCTAATATAGACTTTGTATTGGGGGAGGGAGATAGCACAAGGGACGTAAACCAGGTGGAATGCAAAGAAACCAGAGAGGCAATCAATGGAAATCAGTGAAGGCCTCAGAGGGGGTAAGTAATAATTCAAACTACCTGTAAAGTGAAGGAGAGAAGAGACAGCAAAGTTTATTAAGGTTGGGAGTGTGTCTTCACATTGACTTGCTGATTAGTAACCAGTTTGTGCACAGATTAGAGTAGGGAGATACATTAGCAATGAAGAGGAATGTATAGAGATGCAAATAAACAGGTGGCCCTCCAAGTGATACAAACTAAGGCAGAAAGCACTGAGAGGGCTGCTTGATGGTTAACTTAGCCACAGGGATGTGAATTAAATGTATACTGTCTATTGGACAGTTAGGATTACTGTACTAGCGGAGGGGGGGAGGGGAGGACACAAGGCTACAACAGTCAGTTTTATAAGCAAGCTGAGAACTACTAAGAAATACTGCTAATGTAATAGCTTCACTCTCATAAAACATACAAGTAGAATGCCTGGGTGGACTGACCCTGCTCTTGAGGCTCAAAATGTATATCCTTGCTTAGTTTGCAGTACTGGTTCCTTCTTGTACTGTATGGGTGGAGTGGTAGCCGCAGATTGCAGATTTGCTTGAGTGTGCTCCTGCTCTTGAGGCTCAAAATGTATATCCTTGCTTAGTTTGCAGTACTAGTTCCTTCTTATACTGTATGGGTGGAGTGGTAGCCGCAGACTGCAGATTTGCTTGAGTGTGCTCCTGCTCTTGAGGCTCAACATGTATATCCTTGCTTAGTTTGCAGTACTAGTTCCTTCTTATACTGTATGGGTGGAGTGGTAGCCACAGACTGCAGATTTGCTTGAGTGTGCTCCTGCTCTTGAGGCTCAAAATGTATATCCTTGTTTAGTTTGCAGTACTGATTACCTCAGTACTGACATGATGATATGGAGGAGGCTGTATATCGTATGTTTCCAAGAGACAAGATAGAAGGGCAGTGCAGCTAAGCCACTTGGCTTGGGATCCAGAATCTATTACTCCAGGCTAGAAATGGTGTGGGAAATTTGGTGTGTGAGAGAGAGGGAGAGAGAGAAAGAGGCTTCAGAAGGCAATAAAGGATATTATCAGAATTAGTGACAGATTCATGGCAGTCAGACTCCAGTGTAATAATTGGGCACTATTCATAATCTCAACCTGTACCCCACATCAGGGTTGTGATATTGAGGAAAAGAGTGCATCCAGCAGTTGCAGGACCTACTAAAGCAGGGCACCATGAATTGCTGATAATGGGTCACTTGAATGCACATATTTGGACAGACAGAACAAAATATGAGGATTGCCTGGGTCCACATGAGTGGGGCAACAGAAATAAAGGAGAGCCCATTCTATACCCTTGTCTGGCAAATGGCTTGACATTAACCAACACATGGTTCAGAAAGAGAGAGAGTCACAAGATCACATACCAGAGTGGCCAACATGCAACTCTGGTAGACTCCCTCCTAGTAAGGAATGGGCACTGGAGTAGAATCAATGATTGTAAAGGCATCCCCAGTGAAGCAGTCGACCCATAGCATAAATCACTGGTTGCCACAATCAGCTGCAAGCAGTGGTCAGAGAAGGCTCTAAGGTCAATAGGTACCAGGCTGGAGACCTGGAAGTTAACTGGAGAGAAAGTACACCTGTTCAATGACATACTCAGGGTGCTAGCACCCCAAGAACAGGAGGAAATAGGTGGAGCTGAAGAAGAATGGCAGCACTTCAAAACAGCATGTGTGAGGACTACAGAACAGATATGTGGCCGAGCCAGGTATGGAGATAAGATACGTAAGGAAAGCTTGTGGTGGAATGCAGAAGTGTAGGAAGTCATCAAAAGAAAGGAGTGCAGGTAAAAGTGTGAGACAGAAAAGACAGACCAGGCTAGAAAGGAATACTGGTTGGCTAACAAAGAAGTTAAGAAAGGAGTTGCAATAGCAAAGAACAGAGCATTGGAGGCATCATACCAGCTTCTGGAAAGTGAGTAAGCAGTTGGCACAAAGAAACTATCAGGTTGCAAGGCAAAGACAGAAAGATAAAGAATATAGTCAGACATCCTTCATAGGTGATGCCAGCAGCAACCTGCTCACCAGTTACATTGCATGAAAGTTCTGGAGAGGGTGATTGATAAAAGGATATGCAGAGTAGTATAATGTAAAATGAGAAATGAGCAGTTCGGATTCAGATCAAGATGCAGCACAACAAACCCAATGTTAGCAGTGAGACATACAGTTGAAAAGAAGCTAGAGATGAGGAAAGAGTCCAACTGGGCATTCATAGACTTAGAGAAAGCATATGACAAGGTCCCAGCAATGCTGATTTGGGCAGTACTTTGGTGGTTCAAAGTCCCAGCAGCATTGATAGAATTAGTGCAGACTATGTACAAGGACCCAATAACTTAAGTACGAAAAGTGTTTGTTCTCACAGAGGGGTTCAGCTGTGAGCCCACTGCGGTTCATACTGGTGATGGACTACATTAGCAGACAGGTTGGAGGGGTCAGATCAACAAAGTTACTGTATGCAGATTATGTGGCATTAACAGCGACTCTGAGCAAGAACTCCAGCGAAGGTTAGAAGAATGGAATGCAAAACTAAGCACAGATAAGAGAGTGGCAATGGCAGCAAATTGTGGAAATTGGAAGAAGCTGAAAACTGAGATAGAAATGAAGATAGTGAAACAAGTTATTAACTTCAGGTAGCTGAGAGAGGTGGTTGAGGAGAAGGGAAGTCTGAATGAAGAGGTCAAAGCTAGAATCAGTGGGGCTGCAGCCAAATAACAGAGATTCTCAAGTGTAGTGAATGACAAAAGAATGTCAAACTAGCTGAAAAGTAAGATGTACAAGACAGTGGTGCAACCAGTACTACTGTTGTTGTGTCTTTCGGCTTTTCCCGGTTAGGGGTCGCCACAGCGGAACTCCGGTCCGCTAATGATTGGTAGTTGATTTTTACGTGCCGAGTTACCAGCCCTGATGCACAACCTTCAACAAAGGTACGCCCATTCACGCATGTCTCCATGCAGAAGATGCTCTAGCTGAGAATCGAACCGGACAGCGTCTGACTGTGAGGCGACAACGCTACCGCAGCACCACCACCACCACCACGGGTTTATGGTACAAAAACCTGGGCAGTAAAGACAGAGCAGATGAGGAAGCTAGAGGGGATGAAAATGAAGTGCCTGAGAAGGGTGGTAGGATTCACATTATAGGCCAGACAAAGAAATGAGGACATAACAGCAGAAGCCAAAGTAGGTGCAATTTAGAAAGATCAGAGAGAAAATTATGGTTATTCAGACACGTGCAGAAAAGCAGAACCACTCTGGTGAAAAAGATTTGGGACAGACAGGAAGAAGGTAAGAGGAAATTAGGACTTCCATCAAAGAGGTAGATGGATTGTGTAAGAGAAGAATCTGCTACAGGCATGAATTTCTAAGACGGCAGAAGAGTGGCATTGAACTGATAAAGATGGTGACAGTTTACATGATACCCCTACTCCATATAGAAAATGGGAAAAAGGGGGCTGTTGATGATGATCTCACCCACTGCAATCAAACTCATAAATTTCCCAAAAATTATTTTACAAAACACTTCTGAAATTATAGATCATCTACAGAAATATGAAATCAAAGTGCTCTGCAGGTTAGAGAAGGAATTACACTTAGTAGAGACGGCCATGGTGGTGCATCGGTTAGCGTTGCCGCCTCACAGCAAGAGGTTCTCCAGTTCGATCCTCGGCTGGGGTGCCTTCTGTGCAGAGTCTGTATGTCCTCCCTGTGGACATGTGGGTTTCCTCCGGGTGCTCCGGTTTCCTCCCACATCCCAAAGACATGCTGTAGGTGGATTGGATACTCTAAATTGGCCCAAGGCATGAGTGCGTGCATGTGTGTGCCTTCAACTCGACATCGTAAAACTCCACTGCCAATCATGAGCGGACAGGTGATCCGCTGTGGCAGCCCCTAACCAGGAAAAGCTGAAAGAAGAAGAAGAATTGTTCTTTTTTCCTCACCACAACTAATGATTAGCAGCCAACAGCTTCTTTCTTCATTCGCAGAACCTACCATACCCACCTACCTCCCCTGGGCTCAACCCAGACCACATCTGGGACCAGTGAGGAGATAAAGGATGCTGGTAGAGCATCATACTACCACTGGCAAATGCCCCATTACCCACCAGCCCATGACAGCCTTGTGAACTCCACAATTGCTGCCTTTGGGAACTGGAACCATGCTTCCAAGCATGCTCATCTTCTCAACAAATTGGTATACTACTTGCAGCACAGTTATAGTCAGGCTCTTAACAATGCTACTGCAGTGAGCCTAAGGTGCACACCCCCGATGGGCAAGCTGATGACAGCCACTCACTCCTATTCTTTGTCATGATCCCCCCCTTGTGATTCCTCCAGCACTATTGTCGATAGTCAAACATGGATCATCTCGGGTGTAGCAACAGCTTTATCCCTTCATGACACCGAGCCGCTCAGCACAGCAAATGTTTTGAGCAGAACATGTTTATTAGAGAAGAATGAAAAACCGTTAGAATAAATACTAGCGATTCTTTGGGTAAAACTGCAGTTACCAGCGACATAAGAAACAAAGAATTTAAGAGATGCGCTGAAACTGACTTAGAAATGTAGTAACTGAAAGAAAGGATGGCCTGAGCAAAAGTCATCTGTAATAAAAAAAAAAATCCAGTGTTATTTTACTTTCAATGAAGAAATAATTTGTGCCCAAGACTTAATGTTCGAAACTAACAGAAAGCCAAAGTCCGCAATCAGATGTGTATACAAACTCAATAATGAGGCATGGAACCCGCAAGAGGATAGACGTTATGTTAGAATCATCATCATCAACATCATCATTATCATTTCCAGCAGCTTCTGAATGAAGAAAACCCCACAGAAGCTGTACTGCCCCAGAAACAGCCTACAGTTAGAGAAGAAGAGGAGCCCAGCTTAGAAGAAGTAAGAACAGCACTAAGGAAGATGAAGTCAGGGGAAGCAGCAGGCTCAGATGAGGTCACAGCAGATATGATAAAGATGCTGGGTGAGATGGGGAGAAATGGCTCCTGAGGGTCCTAATAGCAGTGTGGAGAGAAAGGCGCATCCCAGATGACTGAAGAATAAGCATACTCATGCCAGTGTACAAGAACAACAGCCACAACTATGGGCAGTACAGAGGGATCAAACTCCTACCACATTGCATGAAATTTCTGGAGAGGGTGATTGATAAACTGATACACATAGTAGTAGAATGTAAGATGGGAGATGAACAGTTCGGATTCAGATCAGGATGCAGCACAACTGACCCAATGTTTGCATTGAGACAGATATTTGAGGAGAAGGTAGAAATGAGGACAGAGTCCAACTGGGCATTTCTAGACTTGGAGAAAGCATACAACAAGGTCCCAAGAAAGCCAATCTGGGCAGTACTGCGGTGGTTTGAAGTCCTGGAAACATTGGTAGAATTAGTGCAGGCTATGTACAAGGACCCAGTGACTCAAGTATGAACAGTGATCAGCCTCACAGATGGGTTCCCAGTGGGAGTGGGTGTACATCAGGGTTCAGCTGTGAGCCCACTGCTGTTCATAGTGGTGATGGACTACATTAGCAAATAGGTTGGAGGGGACAGATCACCAAAGCTGCTGTATGCAGATGGTGTGGCAGTACAAGCAGACTCTGAGTTAGAACTTCAGCAAAGGATAGGAGAATGGAATGCAAATCTGAAGGCACATGGAATGAAACTAAGCACATATAAGACTGTATCCACAGGTACCACCAAGGATTGGAAACCAGCAAATATACTTTGAAAACACAGCTTTAATAAAAAAACAAAAAAAAAACGCATACACTACTGGCATTAACGTCTTCTGTCTAATACGTTTTTGTTTAAAAGTTACTTCATCAGATGTGGACAGACTTGTGAACCATTCCCTTTATACTCCCTTTACTTAATTAATTGAATTGATTAACCAATGAAATTAAAAAGTTAATTAGTAGTTAATACAGAATACTATAAATATAAAGTGACTGTGTGCATGTACAACCTTCTCTGAATAAGAAGTAAACATAGCACCATTTTGCATATTAAAAACCATGTTATCTAAGTACAGCTACCTAAAAATTGGTATTCTATATTGAATCCTTCATAAATTAATATAAAATCATGTACTTTAAAACTTTAAAAACTTTAAAAAAATTGCATGTCAAGTACAGAAAATGAACTTGAAGTTTCCTCTGGTATCCATTCTAATAATTACACTCTGAACTCATGAACATAAATATGCATTGCGAATTGGCATTAACATCAATGTACAAGTAAATATAGTCATATTAAAATTATGTTAAAAACTGTTCCCATCTTAAAATTTCTACTTAAAATATTATTATATAAATACAAATATAAATACATATTATGAAAGTTAAAAAATTGCATACTCATTGCAAAGACCTAATCAAATATTTTCATCTGTTTCAAACCATTATTAAAGTTTGGTTAGGTCTTCGCAATGTGTATACAATTTTTTAACTTTCGTAATATGTATTTATATTTGTATTTATATAATAATATTTACTAATAATACTAATTAACTTTTTAATTTCATTGGTTAATCAATTCAATTCATTAAGTAGAGGGAGTATAAAGGGAATGGTTCACAAGTCTGTCCGCATGTGATGAAGTAACTTTTAAAACGAAAATGTATTAGACAGGAGACGTTAATGCCAGTAGTGTATGTGTTTTTTGTTGTTTTTTATTAAAGCTGTGTTTTCAAAGTATATTTGCTGGTTTCCGATCCTTGGTGGTACCTGTGGATACTGTTGGAAGTGAATTTTGGTGCCTTGGTGAATACTTTATTTGTTTTACAGATAAGACTGTGGTAATGGCAGCAAATTGGGGAAATCAGAAAGAAGCTGAGAACAGAGATAGAAGGGAAGATAGTGGAACAGGTAAACAGCTTCAAGTATCTGGGAGCGGTGGTTGAGGAGAAGGATACTCTGAATGAAGAGGTCAAAGCTAGAATCAGAGGGGCTGCAGCCAACTGACATAGAGTATCAGGTGTAGTCTATGACAGAAGAATGCCAAAGAAGCTGGAAAGCAAAGTGTACAACACAGTGGTGCGACCAGTACTACTGTATGGTACAGAAGCTTGGGCAGTAAAAGCAGAACAGTTGAAGACACTAGAGGTGATGGAAATTAAGTGCCTAAGAAAGGTGGTAGGATGCACATTGTGGGACAGACGAAGAAAAGGGGACATAAGAGCAGAAGCCCAAAGTAGCTCCAATTGCAATAAAGATCAAAGAGAACAGATTACGGTGGTTTGGGCACATGTGTAGAAAAGCAGAAGACAATCTGGTGAGGAAGATTTGGGACAGGCAGGAAGAAGGTAAGAGGAAGCAAGGACATCCAGCAAAGAGGTGGATGGATTGTGTGAAAGATCTAAGAGGAAGCAAGGACATTCAGTAAAGAGGTGGATGGATTGTGTGAAAGATCTGTGACAATCAGGCATAAGTGTTGAAGAAGGCAAGAGTGTGGCACTGAATCGAAAGAGTTGACGACAGTTAACACGATACCCCGACCCCATGTAGAAAAAATGTGAAAAAGGGGGCTGATGATGATGATGATGATGACTTAATGTTCGAAACTGACAGGATAGCAGTTTCCATTCAGATGAGAAAACAAATGCTTGAGGAGATGCATGAATCACATCTGGGAAGAAGTGAAGTACAAGGAAAGTTGTCTATTGCACAAGAATATTAACTCAAATGGAAAAAATATAGAGTTGTGTTACCACTGTATTCCTTAACAATCATCCAAAGAAAGAGGTGCAAGCAAGCCCAGTTCCAGATCATCCGTGGAATTTAGTGGGCGTATTTTTCCTGGTTGCAGGAATCCATGTATCTTGTATGTGTATATTATTATTCCAGTTCTTGTGAAGTTAGTCTGATAGAAGTTCAGCTGTTCTGTAGAGTTTTCAGTCAGAATGTAGAATGTGTGTGTGTGTGTGTGTGTGTGTGTGTGTGTGTGTGTGTGTTTATTTCTTAAGTCTTTTAACATGACAACTATCCGCTTGCAGGTTCCATGCCTCATTGTTGAGTTTGTAGACACATCTGATTACAGATTTTGGCTTTCTGTTTGTGTCCAAGAGAACCATGGGTTTATTAAGCTCCTGTCACTTTGTAATCCTAAGACTCCTTTGTAGGGCTTACCAGGAGTGACACACTATCCCACTTTGGGTGATGACTGGACCCTCTGTAGGAAATGAGCCATATTCATTTTTGCTCTGATCCATATTGGCCTTCTGTTTGGGTCAGAGAGAAACTGGGCCTCAAGGTAATGAGACACCTTCTGCATGAGTTCCGAGCGGATAGAGTTCTCCTTTTGAATGGAGTGCTAGTGTATACTGCAATAGATGGTGTACTTAAGATGTTCCTGTTATTCCTGAGTCTTCTTGGCTGTGTTTTATTGTCCATCTTGAATGGTGTTTACCCTTGCACTTACAGCTCAGGTTTTGGCTGAAAAATGTCTGGAAAGGAGCTGTTCACTTACTCAATTAACAAATAAAATGTTAAATTAAAGTTGAACTAGAATAACAAAACTGAGATGACCAGCCGATGATCTGGATGTGGCTTGTTATAAATTCACAACAAGCTTGTGTGTAATTATATAATAAGTTTGCTCAAGTGTAATTCATAGAAGAAAATAGAGTTGAAATGAGTTACATGTGATTTGTTTTAGATATTAGTATATGAGAAACTGTAATGTTTATGAATGGTATGACATCCGGTTTAGTATGTCATACTTTTTTACTTCTCTTGGACAGATTTATTTATCACTGACAGCTTGACTGATTTTCGTTTCAGGCATAAATAGACAGTTCGCCATTGATACTGTATTTCTACCAGTAACTTCTACTGAAGATCACAGGAAATTGGGGCTTTTATCTGATTTGCACAGCAATACACTTCTTTCCTGCGTAAATTTAGGATATGTTTCTCAGCAACAGACTACAGGTACTCATGAGTCGTCAGTTCTCCCACCACCAGGTAAAAGTCATGTTTTGTAAAATGAAGGAGCAGCAGCCCAGGTTGATTTGCATGTGCTTATCAGCTGTCCGAATGTTGCATGTTGCTTGATTATGAAACTAGTGACTGTATTACAGACTGTGAAGTAAGTTGAAACTGTAAAGTAAATTGCTTTATGAATTTGCATAAAGTTCTGAATGTTTGTGTGTTTACATTCACTACACCTCAATAATTATATACTAGTTGATGTCTGCTCTGTACTGACTCTGCCCCATTATGTTAAGAGCTGTTTTTTTTCATTGTGTTGTGTACTTTGTGGGAATTTGTATAACCTGTTAAGGACTGATTCAATGAGAGCCATTCAGTCAAGATTGATAGAATGAGCAGCAAAATTGTTTGAAGTGATTCGACTTAGTCTAACAACTGACGACCTCAGGGCTGATATCATCAGGAGCATTTAGAAAGCTTCAATCCACCCCTTAAAAAAGTCCATAAGTTACTGGTTTGCTACTGACATATTGAACTCAGTTAAAATACATTAACTGAAGTAAATCAAACGCATACCTTATTCTTGTAGTTAAGCATGGTTTTGATTTTGCTCCAGGCTGATTCAGGCTAACTGTCATTACACTATAGTATGCATCCGCATGCCTGTATATTTCATATTTCTACAAGGTGTATTACAAATGCAGATCAACTCTGTGTGGGCCAACAAGATAAAAAAAAATGTAATTCTGGTATGTTTTAGTTTTTAGACCTGTGACTAATAAGAACAGGATCTTCCAGTTTTTCATAAAGATAAATATTTGTCTGATTTTGCTTGGGATTCTCTTTTGTCAGTCGTCTCCTGTGGTGTTAGCATCTGGAAGTGACAGTGACATGGCATTGGCTTTACCATGTGTAATTTGACTGATGTGGTCTAAAAGTTCATGAGTGTGAGTCACATTACTTTAGCCAGTGTAATCTAAGGTAACCAGACTGTGGTGTACGTAGATTATGTTAATGACTGTATGTCTGCCCATTCTGTGAAGCTGGTGAGAAGGGCTGATGTCAGAAGTAATTTGGACTGAAATATTGATAAGAGATGGGTAAAGGAAACAGTGTGCTGCAAACAAGATGGAGAAAATCTTTCACTTACTTCAGGAATGCATATATCTTGGAATTAGTACTCATAGCCTGGTAACTGAGTGGGTAGTGTTGTTGTGTCACAGCTCCAGGTTATTGGTTCTGTTATGCTTCTACTCTGTTCTTTTCTGCTGTTTTGTTTATTTTCTATGGAGTTAGCATGTTCACCTTTTGTTCACGTGGATTTTCTCTAGGTGTTGTTTCTTGTCATCTCCCAAAGACATGCTTCTGTAGACCACATTTCCCATTGTAGCTCAGGCTGGAAAATGTTACAAGAATAAGGTTAGTCATATGGTCAGAATAAAAATATAGAGAAAAATACATTAAGCCCATGACGGGAATGTGCTAAGGCATTTTAATGCTGGAGTGTCTTGTGAAGTAAATAGTGTGTTTGTACTTTATGGGGGTTGCATCAGCAAGTAGTGCATTTTGTAGTGCTTGTTGTTTTCATCATCAGCTCATGGCATCAGGATGAATGTTTAGTCATCTAGTTCCTCAAATTTCAGAGCCATAGTCTTCTAATTTGTCACCACACCTTGAAGTAATGGATAATGTGATATATTGGAAATCCTTTTGGTTAACCAAGGCTTTGTTACCTGCTGAGAAAATAGAGGATCCATAGAGAAAACCTTCCTTTGAGTTTGGAATCCACCTGTCCCTCTCACAACATACAAGCCAGTTGAAAGTGCCAGTTTGGGAAGTCTGAAGCCACGCCCTCTAGGACACCCCCACTAGAATCTGACCAGCATAGCACATAGTTTCTTAAGTAGCTTTTTCATCTTTCTGTTGTGGTGGAGCAGCTGCTTTCTGAATATCCAAAACTTATGAGGATGTTACTCATGGAAGCATAAGTGTAGTCTTTGTACGGTAAAGTCAATATTAACTGTATCTGAAAATACTCCCTTAGGTGTAGTGATCTCTTAATATGTGTAATGACAGACTTTGGGGGAGGGGTGACAGCAGGGCTTTAAGCAGCAGTACAGTGAGTTTTAATATTTGACATTTTCTGTGCTTATTGCATTTGTGCAATCAGCATTGTCTGTCATGGAGACTAATACAGTAGAAGAGTATCAATCAGGATAATCAAGAGGATCAATCAATCAACAGAGGATGGGCGATGGAGCGAATGTGTACAGGGAGTTTGGCGCCCAAGCCTGGAACAAACTCCCTGTATGCATTCATTCCATCACCCATCTTCTACACTTTAAAAAAGAACTTAAACTGCATTTTCTCAACACCAAGACTTGCCCCTGCCGTGACCCAAACTAAACTCCTTTTCTCTCCTATATCATATTCCCACCACTTGAAATTTTTGCAACACTCTTCCCCCTATTTCTAAACTTGTATCTAACATATGTGTAGTTAGCTAACTTCTCTCCATTATGCATGGGTGCCAGAACCATAGGGCGAGGGGAAGGGAGGGCCCCAACACTTTTACAGCTGCAAGACTTGTCTCTTGGGGAAAAATTAATGAAATGACATACCAGAAAATTTGAGTTTTTGTTTAGGACCCAAAACATGGATTCCCTTGCATGCGTCGCACACGCTAGCATGGATTTAAACACAAGCGTGCACGGAAGTAACTAACTAGTTCAGCTGTTCCGTTGGTAATCACACATTTCTGCCCATCAGTTTCCGAGTGCTGCCAGAGTCATGCTACAGTAAGGAGATGACGTTTTCTTATCATATTTAGGTCTGAATCAGAGAAAGGCACATACTGCTTATGTATGGGTGTGTGGACAAACTGATTTACCTTTTCATCGAGTGATGGCAGCTTTGAAAGGAATGTGGGATGTAGGGCACAGAGGATGCAGTATCTTGCATAAACCAGTAGTTTCTGAAAACTGTCTTTTCGATCTCCTATCCATCACTTAAATGTTATTTTAGGCTGTTATTCAGTTACTGCCTGAATCTGTTGTTTTTTCAGAGGTTGCTGTAACACTCAAATAAAATCTCTCATACTTAATGATAGCTGATTTTTGATCTGTAGCATTTGGAAACTGATAGAAGCGGTTATCCATGTGCCTTTATCTTAGTCCAAGTTAGGAATAACAATATATAATTCATTAGCATTAAGGAACCTGTTGACAATGTCGTTATGAAAGTCAATTTAAGCTGACAGAGAAAGGATAAATAATATATTCAGTGGTGTGATGAATAGAAACAAAGACTGATTGATAGTAGGCATCTCCTTGGAATGTCTTAGCAAATGTGTTCACAGTCTTCTTTGCTAACTGGTTACAACCCAGTACTTTGGCAACAACTGAGTTATAAACAAGATAAAAGAAAGGAACAAAAAATAATACTAATATAACTAACTGGCTTAAATGTTCTGTTCGTGGTAATCTCACATTTTTTGCCCAAGAGTTTCAGTTTTCTTATCATATCCAGTAGTGTTTTCTTATTGCTCTGTATTGTTTCAGTACACATTGCTGCTGCCACAATCATGTTTCCTTACTAGGTACAGTTTTTAAGGAGTGTGTGTGTAAAAGGAAATATGAAAGGGCTTTGGCTGACTAAGTTTGAAATGACTGCAAGCTAGGAGCAGTTAATGAATCCCCAGATGACTTAACCATCATGCAGGAAGGCGTGTCCCAAACAATAACTGGTGTCAGAATCATGAATTGAAACTCAACTCCAAAAAATGCATTATCGTATCCTTTGGGAAGTAATCTACTCCAGGAAACCGCCAAATTGACTATGCTCCCTGAGAAATGACCCAGTTGTTTGGCGTTTGGGAACTTGTGTGTACAGTGACCTAACTTTTGACCAACATATGCCCAGAGTCATAAAAAGTTGTTCTATATTGCACAGCTTATAAACAAATTTATTGTGACTAGGTCTAGAGATGTTATTGCCCCCCCCCCCTTTATAAAGCCCTCATTAGGTCAGTCATTTTGTATAATGCCCACTTTGGCATGTATCTGTCCAGACCCATGCAATAATTGGAATACCCAGAGAGATACCTTACTAAAAGGATACAAGTCCTAAACAATAGGTCTTGCATGGACCACCTCAAAGATTTATCACTATACTCAGTATCCTACAGCATGCTTAGATATGACGTGTCTGGCATTCAAGGCATTCTCTGACCTACTACAGATGGACCTACTGAACATCAGCAAGTCAAATGGCATCATAAATACTTAGTCCAGGTATCTAAACTGAATGTTGTGGAGAGATGGATATATATCACAGCACTGTTCCAGAACAGAGTATCCATTCAAGTAAAACAAAGCTCATCCCTGTCCATATTCAAATGGAATTTGGATCTAAGGATGGGTAATAGAAAATGTACTCCAGGATTGCCCCTCATGCTACTGATGGATAGAGGCAGTTCCTAAATGCTGCATCCCTTACATGGGTCCCCTCAAATTATCTATGGTATAATCACAGCTATTCTCACTAGGGCTAATACACAATTAGCAGCCATGGGATAGGAAAGACCAATCAGAAGACGTTAATTCAAGCACCAAAAGGGAATTGGCTAAACTTAAAATGTCCTCCAAGTGAATCTATGTTGTGGTAGTAAATAGTTTTAAAAAATTGCCCTTTTTAGATCACTAAATGCCCCTCTCACCCTCTGCCTCCCAGTCTTCAACAGCTTCCGGCACCTATGCCATTATGAAGTCTTAAATTTTGCAATGCATATTATTGTTTATCTCTTTAGACTAATTTCTCTTTGCTTATGCACTATACATTTGCTTATTTTTTTCCATCAATGCTTTTATTTTTTTGAACTCTAACTTGTGTACTATCCTGAAGCATGAATTAACTATTTGTACTGTAAATGCTTTTTGTTTGTGAATTTTATAAGAAACTTCTTTTGTAATCTGGAGCTTTTCTCCTCGGGTCTCCAGTGAAAATGGGCTTCTGGCCCAGTTGGACTAACCCGGTTAAATGTCAATAAGTAACTAAATGTCCTTCAAACTAACTACCATAATACAGTAAAAGAGTATCAATTTCCTTTAAACAAACTATTATAGGTTCATAGGTAGGTACTAGGCTATCGGCCCAAGGGCCTACGAAAGCCTAGCCAAAGAGGTTCCCTGGCTTACGCCACCCAAGAAAGTTATTTTCCTGTGCCACTGTCGAGCAGAGACACAGAAGTGATCCCTGAAGTGTATTTCCTATTTCCCATCCACTCATCAAGATTTTTCTTGAAGAGTGCTAATGAAGAACTTTGCTTGACATAGATGGGTAGCCTGTTCCAGAGTATGGGAAGTCTCTGGGACAGAAATATATTGCTCCAGCATGTCTTGTTTGTTGTGGTGACAAGGTTTAGGTTCCTAGAGCGTGTAGCTCGGAGGGATTGGGATTTCTTTAGATGTAGCATGTCCAACAGCTCTGGGTTTGACGTAGCTTTATATGTTAGGCAGAGATCACCTCGGAGTAGGCGATATGCTACGGAGTAAAGCTGGAGTTTTTTGAGGCGGTCAGTGTAGGGCATTTGTTTGAGGCCAGTAATCCTCTTTGTGAGGGACTTCAGTGGCCTTTCCAGCTGCGGCAGATGTCTTGTGAGGTACATTCCAAAAGGGGAGTTGTACTGTATAATGGGTCTAATGAGTGTCGAGTAGAGGGGAACAATGACCTCTTTTTTCCTGGATGAGAACCCTTTTATGACGAGGTGTGTGATGTAGAAGCACTTCCTGACTACTGTGGCGATGTGACTATCAAAGGAGAGACTACTGTCCACCTGGGTCCCAAGGTCTCTTATCACACATTCAGTGTTAAGTAGATTGCTGCCTATGTGGTAGTTCATGGGTACAGAGTTTTTACCAAAGGGGATGACACTGCACTTTTTGGCATTGAGCTTGAGGCCATGGCTCTGACACCAGGCATCTGTCTCAACGAGGCCCTTCTGTTGGATGTCCACATCATTCGTGGACTTGACTGTGGCTCCTAGTTTGCAGTCATCTATGAACTTCGTTAGCCAGAGGCCTTCTGTGTTAGCCTGTACTTCAGAGAAGTAGATACCAAACAGGAGAGTTCCCAGGATGGAACCCTGTGGTACTCCACTTGTTACTGCTTTGAGGTCAGATTTGGAGTCTGTAACTTTTACAGTGTGGGTTCTGTCAGTGAGCCAGTTGGCAACCCATCTTGTGACTTAGGAATTTATACCTAGTTTAGTGAGTTTAGCTATAATTCCAGAATGGGGGTGGTGTTGAAAGCCTTGGCGAGATCAAGATAGGCTGTGGGAACCACCTTACCCTCATCTACGGCTTTGGTGACTGCCTCAAAGAAGTCAATCAGGTTCAGGAGGCATTATCTGCCTTTCTCAAACTCGAACTGGGTGGGATCCAGAGTTTGGAGGTTACCAATGTCTTTGTTTATGAGTTCCATGATGATACGTTCCATGGCCTTGCAGACCAGGCTCATCAGGCTAATAAGTCTATAGTTCCCGGGATCAGTGGTGGCTCCTCCTTTGTGGAGTGGGATAACTGTTGCTGTGCGCCATTCCGTGGGCACAAAGCCTGATGCAAGGCTATTATTGAATATGGTGCTTAAGTGGGGAGCCAGTTTGTTCTGAAGTTCGTGTAAAACGCAGCCTCGGATGTTGCCCGGTCCCATGGATGCTGTGTTTTTGGCTTTAGAGAGTGCAACTTTTACCTGCATAGTTGTGATTACAGGGACTCTGCATTCTTCCTGTATACATATGGGCCCTTTAGGGGGTGGGGGTGGGGGGGTAAAGTTATCACTGAATCTATCTGCCAGGATGTTGGCAATATCAGTGGGTTCTGTAATTTTCGTGCCGTTGTGCTGTAACTCAGAGCAGATCTGGGTGTTGCCATCGAGATTCTTGACATAGCTATAGAATGCTTTGTGGTTGTCCTTAGAATTAGTGGTGATTTTGTTTTCATAGCTAGCTTTGGAGGATCTTATAAGGAATCTCAACTTCTTACTGAGGCCGACCAGGGAGCTCCTCCATTCATGGGATTTTACTCTCTTTTGCAACAGTTTCTTCCTTCTGTTGTACAGTTTGTTTATGGCAGGGGACCACCAGATTGGCTTCCTTTTTTTGGAGGATAGTGTCTTGGTTCTGTTTGGGATAGCACTATCCATGCACTCGTGTAAGTGCTTATAGAGTGCATTTGTGTAAGATTCAGCAGTTGTAACTGTATTGTCCATCTGCATGGGTGTCATGAAGTTCACCACTTCTGTCTTAAGAAGCATGAAGTTGGCTTTGGAGAAATTTTTTACCATGGTTTCCTTAATGGGGGGTGGGGGAGGGATGTGGATATCAAGGGTGATTTGCTTATGGTTGGATCGGACCAACGAGGAGTTGACTTCAGGTGTGGAACACTGGTCACTCATGTTGATAATGACTAGGTCTAGGATATTGTTGCCCCTGGTGTGGGTGTGGATAATTTGATCCTGGGCATTGGAGTTTATGAATTCCAGAAAGAGTTGAGCTAAGGAGTTGGTACACAGATAGTTTTCCCAGTTAATGGTGGGGTAGTTGAAGTCACCCATTATTAGAGTGTTTGGTTGAACCCTAATATTTTCCAGTACATCAAGAAAAGAGGAGTGGAAATCCTGGGGCATGGTGGGGGATCTGTAGCAAGCTACAATTTGGATTGCATTTTTGCCCAGAGTTAGTTGCACTTGGATAACCTCGGAAGCATTATGCTGAGCAACTAGCCTGGAGGTGTGGATATCCTTAATGAATATGGACACACCTCTGCCTTTGGTGTTTCGGTCCAGGTTACATGTCCGAAAAGTGTGGTATGAGTTATAGCCTGGTAGTGCAGGGGTACTCTCTGGAGCCTTGAACCAGGTCTCAGTCACTGCACAGATGTTGATGTTCTCCATTTTAAGGAGTGCCTCGAGTGAGTGCATTTTGAGATTTAGACTTCTAGCATTGAGTAGCATTACCCTCAGTTTTTACTTGCCTGTTCCTGTTATGGCAGTGAATTTGTTATTTGAACCTTGCCTAAAAAAGGTACTATAAGGGCAGCAAGAGCCATAGCCAGTATCCAGAATCCCAGGGGCAACAGGTGCAGGCCATCTGTGGCAAAGCATCGTGGTCTGTCGACCATATCATCCCAAGCAGACAGATACTGGACCCCCTTAGAATGACACCAGAAGCTTAGCCAATTGTTGAAGTCAATCATTTTGTCCTTGTACTGCGGCATCATTCTGGATGATGGCAGAATGCTACTCAGGGCTAGGGTCATACCTGCCTGGGCTACAAGATCGAAGAGCTCTTCCATGTCTCTTTTCATGTAGTCCAGGAAGGTACATTTCAGGTCATTCACACCAACATGGACAATGACAGAGTCATATTTGTACTTGTTGTGGAGTGACCTGAGTGCGTGGGTTATGTGGCGGATCCTGGCACCCGACAGGCAGCTGACAGTAACCTTCTCCTTGTTTAACCTGGTGAGTGGGATATCAGTGTGCCTGACTATAGAGTCACCTATGACTAGTGTGTTGGGTATGTTGTTTTGCCTTATTGGCTATGGTTGAGTGGCACACTGAGTCTGTGGGCTATGTGTCATTTGGGTTGTGTTGGGGGATATGGATAGGGATGTGTTGTACCATACTACAAAAATCAGCCACACTACCCTAAGCAGTTCATACAAAAGCTGCAGCAGTAACCAATGTAGGAGGAAATGTTTTTAAAGGAAGAAGCTAGAAGCAACACTTTCCCCCAGTTTGTCGTGCTATTATTGCCTGGAGGGAAGATTCACATGTAACTTGAATCCTGGATTCTCATCACAAATAATCTTTGTGGTGGGTCCAGTCCAGCATGATCCTCTATTACAGTCAACATTTCTTAGGAACATCTGACCCTGTCAGTGTGTCACCAGAGTGCCACCATTGTAGTTGAATCTGGTAACCATTCCAGTCACGGAATTTGGAAACAAAAGGCCATTCAGAGCAATCCTCTCTTAAAGAGGTGACCTTTTTAATTTGACTGTGACCTACTAATTGATTATGAGCGGGCAGAAGTGAGATTTCACGCATTAATGAGAGTTTGCCGTCCACCACAGAAGATTTATATTTGAATTCTGTTTCATGCAGCTGTTTTATGAACAGAATCTGACAAAACAGTCAATCAATAGGCATCTTAAATCCCAAGACAAAGACAGAATTAATCTTTCAAAAATTTGCCTTCTAGTTACAGACTCGGGTCAACTTCTTTTTTTGAGTTTTCCAGTCAGAATGAAGGGTAATAGTAAACAAACACATTTTTAATCACACCATTTCCATCAAGTTTATTATAATTAATTCTGGGACCTTGCAAACCATAAGTCATTCATTATTCCTAAACATAGAAATTTCCTTTCTCCAATTCTTCAGCTTCTTCAACAAGACAGTTTCTCAGTATGTTTCTTCTGGTGCTGCCTTGCATTTTGAGGATGTCAGAAGTCAGATCTTTGTAACTTTTCTCTGTTAGTGACCCTCAGAACCATGCCATGTACTCCACAGAGACCAAATCTTATTGATGTTGCCCTGGATTCAGAAATAAATTGTGTAATATCCAATACCACTGAAAATGCATCAGGGCTTTCTATTTATAACTGAGCTTCAACTCATATCTTAAGAACAAGTGCTTCATTTCTTGGTGAAGAGCTCAGCTGGAAAATACTTTTGCCCTCTGGAAAGTTGATTAAAACAGTACTGTTGTCTTTGCATAAATATAAGACATGGTTGCAGTTATTTAGCATTTAAACTACTCATGCAGTCTTTCATTAGATCCTGTGTTGTCCAAATAAACAGTAGCAGTTTAATGTCTTGTTTAATCAAATACAAAGTTGCCATCTGGAGTGATGCCATGAGAATCTTGTCTTGAACTCTGTAGTATGTTATGATTTTAAAAGCTGGTCACCTTCTGAGAACTGTAAATGACTCAGAAGACACCTGAGCAGATTGGCAACTATGTCTGCAGGTCGTCAGACATGTTTCATCTTTCTGAGGTCACCTGCAGCTTGTCCTTTCCATAATTTCAGAGAATTGTAAAATGCACAGTTTTTTCTACCAACTTTTTTGCAAGACAGATTAGAAAGCAGCCAACTTTTCCTTTCAATGGGGATAAAATGTAATCCATATTATTTTGTATTAATTCAGAAAGAAATGCTTGGGACAAGGCTTTTTTTCCCCCCCTATTATCTTCACAGCTTCTAAATGGCCGAAAAGTTGTAGTTTCATCTTCTCCTTCAGCTGTCAAAATCAATCACAACAGCTCTTTACAGTAAAGAAAGGCAGTTCACGCTAGTCTAATGTTAATGCTTTGGCACGAAGTTCAAAGGTAAATACTAGGCTAGATGCCCCTGTGGCCCATTTTAAGCCTATCCAGTTTTCCTTTTTGTGCTGGAATTAACCTATCCCATTTAGTTAGAGATTGGCATTACACATCCTGTAGTCAATAATTATATTTTATCCCTAATGAGAATAACTGGGATCATATCATAGACCATTTCAGGGGACCCGTGCATGGGATAAAGCATTTAGGAGCTTCCTGTGTCCATTAATAGTACAGGAGGCAGTCCTGGGGTAAATATTTTGTTTCCCCTCCATTGATCCAAGTTGCGCTTGAATATGGACAGGGAAGAACTTTGTGTGGATGGGGAGTCTGTTCCAGGGCAGTGGTAGCCTCTGTGAAATATACCTGTTGCTCCAAATTGTTCTGTTGATGTTGCAGAAGAGGTCTGGATCCCTAGACTCAGCATTAATGATGCCATTTCATTTGCAGATGTGCAGTAAGTCCATCAGTATTGGGTCAGGGGATGCCTTGTACACCAGATACTTGGGTCACCGCTTAACAATTTGTAGGATAGTGTGTATAGTGAAAGGGCTTTGAATTGGTACATGTAAGACATGTTGTTTAGGGCTTGCATCCTTTTAGTAAGGTACCTCTATGGACATTCCAGCTGGTGCATGTGTCTGGACATATACATGCCAAAGGGGGCATTATATTCAATGATTGGCCTAATGAGGGCTAAGTAAAGGGGAGGTATATTAGATAAAGCTTTCGGGTCTACACCTTTCATCAGTATGAAACATTACAATAAATCAGCATTTAAATAGGAGAATATAAAATCACATGCTTCAGCCCATCCCACATCCTAATTAACAATCAAGCCTAAAAGTAATATATAGCTCATAGAGGTCTATATAAAAATATACCTACTAAAAGGAAGAAGAAATCCTACTTTACATAAAACTCTACCATTTAGAATAAAAATATAGAAATTAAAATAAAATAAAAACTTATACAAACAGTATATAAATATTTAACATATCTACACACAAAAAAGGAGTCACTGATAACATCTAGCAGCCTATAGTGTACTACATCAAGTGGTAATACCATGTGATACCCTATTAAGGCCTCTCTCTCTCTGTCTTTTAACTAATACTGGCTTCAAGCTGATTGTATTATTCAAACCAGGGGCTACATCCGCCTGGAGCCTAATAATCCACTCTAACTCGAATGTAGCCCCTGGTTTGAATAATGCAGTCAGCTTGAAGCCAGTATTAGTTAAGACAGAGAGAGAGGCTTTAATAGGGTATCACATGGTATTACCACTTGATGTGTATCCCTCACTGGTAAGATCAGACCATAAACTAATCTCACTGGATATTCACATCCCGACCCCACCCCCTGCCCAGAAAACCACAGTGAAAAACTTCTCTAAAGCAAATTTCACACTCCTCAAAACCGAGGTGGAATCCTTCAAAGCCCGCGGGCCTGTGGAAAATACGGCCCAGACCGTGGAATCCTTTATAAACGCATTCTATGAACACCTTCAGGAATGCATGGATCATGCGATCCCAAATAAAACCAAGACCCAGTCCTCCAAAGGCAGATATCCTGTCTGGTGGACCCCAGCCATAAACAAACTATACAATAGAAGGAGGAAGCTACTAAATGATAGAGCAAAATCCCAGAAAGGGAAGGCATCACTGATCAATATTAGCAAAAAAACTACGGGCACTCATAAAATTGTCTAAGGCCAGCTTCGAGAGAAAAATTGCACAGGACACTAAGGATAATCACAAGGCTTTCTTTAGTTATGTTAGGAACCTGGGTGGGAATTCCCAGATATGCTCAGAATTAGTTTAAAATGACAAAAAATACACTGAACCCACAGACATTGCCAACATCCTAGCTGACAGGTTCAGCACAAACTCCCACCAAAGGGCAAATATCTATCCCAGCAGAGTGCTGCCCCTGACATCTCAGATGCTCAGGTAAGAGCCGCCCTCTCCAAAGCAAAAAACACAGCATCAATGGGACCAGACGGTGTCCTGGGCTGCGTCCTACATGAACTCCAAGAAGAACTAAACCCAAACATAAAACTACTGTTCAATCTCAGCCTTACTACAGGATATGTGCCCAAAGAGTGGCGTACAGCAACAGTGGTCCCTCTCCATAAAGGTGGTGCTTCCACGGATCCTGGAAACTATCGCCCCATAAGCCTGACTAGCTTGGTCTGCAAAGCTATGGAAAGGATAATCATGGACCTCATAAATAAAGATATTGGGGACCTACAGACACTGGATCCTACCAAGTTCGGCTTTGTTAAGGGCAGATCCTGCCTCTTAAACCTGATTGATTTCTTTGAAACAGTGACCAAGGCCATTGATGAGGGGAAGGTGGTCCACACAGCCTACCTGGACCTCGCAAAAGCCTTCGATACAATACCCCACTCGAGCATTATAGATAAGCTCACCAGCTTAAATATAAACCCCTATGTCACTAGATGGATTGCAAACTGGCTCAAGGACAGAACCCACATGGTTAGAATTGCTGGAGCCATGTCAGACTCCAAACCAGTTACAAGTGGTGTCCCCCAAGGGTCAGTCCTAGGACCTCTCTTGTTCGGTATATATTTCGTGGAGGTACAGGCCAACACGGAAGGACTGTGGCTGACCAAGTTCGCAGATGACTGCAAACTGGGCGCCATAATCGACTCTCCAGCCGACACAAGCATCTTCCAAAAGGGCCTCATAGAAACAGACAACTGGTGCCAGAGCCATGGCCTCAAGCTAAATGCCAAAAAGTGTATAGTCATCCCCTCTGGCAAAAACAAAGTGCACACAAATTACCACATAGGTGGTAATCCATTAAGTACAGAAGAAGTAATTAGGGCCTGGGGACCCAAGTTGATAGCAATCTCTTATTTGATAACCACGTGGCTAAAGTGGTTAGAAAAACATTTTATATAGCCCACCTAATCATGAAGGGATTCACATCTACATCAGGGGAGGTCATCGTGCCTCTTTACTCATCCCTCATCAGGCCCATAATTGAGTACAATGCCCCTTTTGGGATGTACCTTACCAGACACCTGCAGCAACTGGAAAGACCCCAAAGTACCTCACCAAGAGGATCAAAGGGCTCAAACAGATGCCAAATGCTGCCCGGTTAAAGAAACTCCAGCTCTACTCAGTGACATACCGCCTGTTCAGAGGCGATCTGTGCCTGACGTATAAAGCCATGTCCAACCCGGAATTAATGGACATGCTGCACCTCAGAAAATCCAAATCCCATCGAGCTACGCGCTCGAGAGACTTGAACCTCAGCACTGATATAAATAGGACATGCTGGAGGGACAGATTCATAACCCAGAGGCTCACTTCACTCTGGAATAAAATCCCAGTCCAGGTTAGGCAGAGTCCCTCATTGACTCTCTTCAAGAGGAATCTTGATGAGTGGATGGGAGATCGTAGGTTTACCCCGGGTATCACTTCTGTGTCACTGTTAGACAGAGGCACAGTATACTAACCTCGAAAAAGGGCATAGCAAAATAAATTTAAAATGGGTGGCGAAAGCCAAACACATTCTGGCCAGGCTTATAAATGCCCTAGGGCAGATAGCCTAGTATGAACCTATGAACCTATGTAGTACACTATAGGCTTCTAGATGTTATCAGTGACTCCTTTTTTGTGTGTAGATATGTTAAATATTTATATACTGTTTGTATAAGTTTTTATTTTATTTTAATTTCTATATTTTTATTCTAAATGGAAGAGTTTTATGTAAAGTAGGATTTCTTCTTCCTTTTAGTAGGTATATTTTTATATAGACCTCTATGAGCTATATATTACTTTTAGGCTTGATTGTTAATTAGGATGTGGGATGGTCTGAAGCATGTGATTTTATATTCTCCTATTTAAATGCTGATTTATTGTAATGTTTCGTACTAATGAAGGGTGTAGACCCGAAAGCTGTATCTAATAAAGTTATTGGTGTGGTATCTTGGTTTCGCTGAATTATAGCAGTAACACCAATTTTTGTTTCTAAAGGGGAGGTATGACATCCTTGGATCTAGACACAATCCCTTTGTTTGTAAGCTGTGCAATATAGAAGGACTTTCTTACAACAGTGGACACGTTTTGGTCGAAAGTTAGGTCACTGTCCATATAAGTTCCCAAATCCCAAACAAGGTCAGCTCTTAGGGGTGTATTCTCAGTGAGGTAGTTCCTTGGGATAGATGACTTCCCAGAGGATGTAGTAATGCATTTACTTTCAGTCCCTGATTTTGGCACTGGTTATTTCGGACAAACCTTCTTGCAGGAGGGCTAAGCTAAGTCATTTGGGGATTCAATGACTGCTCCTAGTTTGCAAACATCTGCAGACTTAGTCAGCCTGGATCCTTTGGTATTGGCTTTTACTTCAGAAAAGTAGATGCCAAACAGGAGAGTTCCTAGGACAGAACCCTGGGGGACTTCACTGGTGACTGGTCTCTCTGTGGAGGTAACTTCCCCTATTTTGATTTCCTGCATCATGTGTCTGAAGGAGTTGACAATGTAGTGGGTGATGTAGGTGTTTATTCCAAGTTTATTTAGCATTTCTACTGTGGCTGAGTGGGCAGTTGTGTCAAAATCTTTAGCCAGGTCAAGTTATGCTGTATGTACCATTTTGCATTCATCCATTGCTTTGGTGACCTTTTCAAAAACATCTACCAGGCTGAGTAAGCATGACCTGCCTTTGATGAATCCAAACTGAGATGAGTCCAATGTTCGGAGTTTCCCGATGTCCTGATTGATTAATTTTATGCTAAGTCTTTCCATGGCTTTGCATATGAGGTTGGTCAGACTTACGGGTCTGTAATTTCCTGGGTCTGTGGAAGGTCCTCCCTTATGCATTGGAATGACTGTAGTTCTCCATTCACTTGGTACCAAACTTACATAGAGGCTGAGATTGAACAGTGTTAGTAGTAGTGGCTGAATAAAGCAAGCAGAAACTTTGCAGTGTGATGGGTGAAGTTCACTCCTTGAAATATGTTATGCATCTAGTTCACTAATAAAAATCAAACTTTAAAATATGTACTACAAAATAATAAAATAGTGGGTAGTCCACAGTTGAGTTAGAAATGGAATATGCTTTATTGAAATACACAAACAAGTGATCCTAGTTGAGTATAATGAAAAGCATTAAATACCTTCATTGTTTGTATATATCAGGATATTTGGAGCAAGGAAGTGGTTACAGAGAGTGGTTCTGTTAAGAGTAATAAAAGCATTAAACTCATCTGTTCAACCAAGTCCCCCCTTCCCCTTTAGCACTATAGTGCAAAGTGAGACTGTGCTACATTAGAACTGAAACTTAAAAGCTAGAGACAAATTAAAATATATAAGAACAGCTTATTATGGCTAACCTAGTAATCCAAACTTTATTAATTAAGGAACTTACTGACTAACAAAATAACTAATTAAGTAACAAAAAGATCTACCAGTAGACATCTATCAGAATAAATATTAGTCACTTATAAACTGAAACATTTTTAACAAAGATGCAGCTAAAACTGAAGTCATTTAGAAAACCTGGGCTTTGTTAGTGTGAATAGGTTTAGTTCCATTTTCATTAGTGAACTAGGTGTATAACATATTTCAAGGAGTGAACTTCACACTGTCCACACACTGACATTTCTGCTTGGTTTGTTTTTGACCCAGTATAGGTTGCATACTGGGTTTTCTGAGACTTCGAGGAATACCACATATTTTTCTTTTTGTTGTGGGTGTGGCTAAATCATACTTAATGTTATTTAAGAAGCATCCAGGAATACTGTCAGGACCCACTGATGCAGTATTCTTAGATTTTGATGGCACTTTTAAGACCTGGTGTGTTGTTCGTTTGCATGTGAAAGCTTTTTTAAATTATTTGGACTTAAAGCTATACAGTGTTCTAGTTAAAAGTTTTGTGCACTGAAGTGGGAATATAATTCAGGTGGATACGATATCCCCTCAGTCCTGTAGCTGTTACTTACCTCAGATTTAGAATCATGTAAGCTAGTGTAAATCAGGTGTAGTTTACACATGTACAATTTTAAGTATCAATCCTGTCTCTCATACTAAGATATGTAGCTTGTTAAAGATAATCAAGAGAAAATTTAATTAATTGGATTCTATTTTTCAAACCTAATCAGACCAATGTACACAGCATATGATTTGGATTATGTACTTGTTTGTTTATTTATTTATTTGACATTTGTTTAACTGGGTAGTCTGACTGGGTCTATAGAACCCGTTTTCAGTAGAGGCCCGGGAAGAAAAATTCCACATACAGTACAATACAAATACAGTAAAATACAGTACAATACAAATGACATTAGAAATACTATATAAAAATAATTTGAAAGAACAAACTATGTTAGAAGATGTTGCAGTGTATATATACTACACATCTAGACGATTCTATAGAATTAAAACATTATAGACATACATGATGTAGTGTCCAAAAAAAAGTATCTAGGTAGTGCAATGTGTGATATTGACTGCTGTAGTGTATGAAAGAATAGAATGTTAGTTTCAGATTGGAAAATCATAGCCAGAAAGTTAATGATGCAGAAAGATAGTGAGAGAGTTAAAAAGAACAGATGCAATACAGCCTGAGCAGTAGCTTAGGGATATGGTATAGGAACAGAGAAGGAGTTAGAACAGCCTTAGGATCTTGCAGACAGTGAGGGATTGAAATGTGACAGAAGAGGAGGATGAGGCTAGTGTGGAAGAAGAGAAAGAGCTGAGCATTAGGCAGGCTTTTTATGCAGGAGCAGAGCCATGTATTTTTGAGATGATTTTTTTAAGAGGCTTTGAAATGGGTTAGGCCAGGCATTTACTTGGTAGCTAGAGGTAGTGAATTCTAAAGTATAGAGACAGAGTGTGAGTACAGAGAGTAGCCTGTTTTTTTTTGTGGGTTTTGAGATAGCTAAGAGTTTTTTGTCTTCTTATTTAATTATTGGTAAAAATGCTTAGTGTACAAACTTCCATCTTCTATGGATTTAAGCATCGTTTTCCAGAAAACCTTACTCTTGGCTGTTGTCACCTTAGCATGTAGAATTTCTCAATAGTATAAGCAGACTGCGTTACATTGTTTTCCGTTGCATATTTTAAAGCTTCTCTTTAAAGCCCACCACCTGTGATGTAGAGGGATATGACCCTAACTATAGGCCAAGTGACCTTGGTTCATTTAGCAGCTCAGGCACTTACTTGTGCTTGTAGGGGGAGGATGAGTGTGTCCATCCTGGGAAGGGCAGGGTAAAGCAGGATGCATACAGTCACAGTCCCTCCGAGTAAGAACAACATTACACTGGACATTCTGGGGGAGAGGTTTTGGCCCACTCTGCCACCACCTCATAGTACCCTCATTAACGGGTGTGTGGAAGTATATGTTCACAAGGAGAGGACGTTGTGAGTCCCTGCTGTTGTGCAAGTAGTATACAGGTGGGGTTAGAGACCTACATAAATACTGTCATTGCCAGTATGCCAGCATCGGCACAAAACTCCCATACATCTGCCTGAATGATGCCCATTTAGACAGTTGTCACTCTAGTGTATCTGGGAAATCCCTACGGCTTAGGAATGAATGGGCTAGAGTGAATTGACAAAGGCTTGATGGTTGCCAGCATGTCTGGATAGAAAGCATGTAGCAAAAAATCTCTTGAATGCTTAAAATGTTGACCTTTAATGTAATCTAATCTATCTGACTTCCATTATTCACACTTTATCACAAAACACAGGTGAATATGTCATAATATGTAGTCCAATCTTGCCTACATTCTTACCCGTGGATTCGGAGCCGAACCTTTGCTCCGACTTGGCCATACTCTAGCTCAAAGTCTTCAATTGAGTCGTGGCTAAGAGGTATCCCATGCTGCACTGCTCCCTTTCTCCAGATCTTGTTTGCCGCTTATTACGCTCAGACGTGGTCTTGCTCTTGGCCGTGGCTAAGTATAACTTTTCTTTTACTTTTTAGTACTTTGTTGCTCCAAAAGCTATTTTCATAGCTAGTCTCTGTTTTTTGATAAAACTGTTTGTGTAGCCTGTTCTTGGTTTTTTGTCTTGGTATCCCGTTTACATTCCTTCTCTTCTTACGGGCTAGGCCTGTTTCAGTTAGAGGACCTAGTCCTCTAGTTGTGTGTGTGCCCCAGTTTCCCTGTGTGTGCTTGTTTGGTGGTTGCCCCGTCTCTTTGGGCTAGGACCGTTTAACTTGGAGAACCTAGTCCTCCCTTGTTTTGTTTGTCAGGGCCGTTTAAGTTAGATGTCCTTTCTTCCCTGTGTTTTTTGTTCTAACAAACTTTTAGAGGCATAGTTCCCACATTTTTTCTGTTGTTGGTGTCGGGTTTGTCTTCTGATATTGTGTACTGTGTCATATCAATGTGTCTATGGTTATAAAAGAAAACAAACCTTCGGGCTTCAAAAGATGTGATAATTGTGGGTATAAAATGCCTGTTACAGATGGGCACTCTGTGTGCGTGTATTGCTTGGGGGGCTATCCACCTCCAAGAATCCTGTGTGTTTTGTCATGCCTTTAGCCCACGCGTTCTTCAAGAGAGGAAGAACAAACTGATTCTGAAGGGATTACTGAAACTCTCCTTCGAAGAAGACTTGGAGAGGGCTTCCAGTTCTAAGTCCTCTCCCTCTAAAACAAACAGGACCTCTAAATCAAAAAAAATGCTCTCCGGCTCCATCAGTTTTACCAGAGAAAGTTGCCAAGTCTACTTTAGCTTCTTTGGCTCCATTGGCTTCGGGGCTGTAGGAAGTGAGTGAATTGACCAAGTCAACATCGGCTCCCAGTCTCTTGGAGCCGGTGACGGAGATACTTGTTCGGAGCCGGTCTCCAGTTACTAGACCGGTTTCTCCTTCTCGTAGCTCTCCTTCTGTAGAGAGGTCCAGATCTCTGACCTTATCCTCTAGGTCCTCCAGGACTGTCTCGGGCGATGATGTGGATAGAGTGGTACAGAGACTGCTCCAATCACCAGTGTTAGCCAAATTGTTTTCGGCTCCAGCCCAGTCTGCCCCAGAGCCCGTCACCCATCCATTCTCATGTGTTCCTCCTCCAAGCCTTTCTTGGCCTTCGGAGCCAGAGTTGTCGGTTCTGTCTGATGCCTTTAGGTCGGCTCCAGTAGCCCATCCTGGCATCTCAGTTCCGATCTCCGCTTCGATCCCATCGATCCTATCTGCTCCTTTCGCAGGGTCCGGGGCTCATAGTTCCTCGGTTGGACCCGAGAGAGAGGTCTCGGGTCGATCTTCTTCGGCTCCTAGCCTCCCGCTTGGAGCTTCGGCACGGGTGAGCTTGGGCCCTGCCTCGGCTTCGGACCTTATCCCTTCGGCCCCGAGGGCTTCTATGGTTAGTTGTTCTTCGGTGCCGGGGGGATCAGCTTTCGAGGTCATGTGGAGCATGCTGGCCAGGTCCTCAGCTGCGTCTGGTGGCACAGACACTCTCTACCCCCTCCACCACTGGTATCAGTTTCTTATCACCCTCTGTCCTTGGACGGCAGAGACCCAAGGCCTCAGGATACCCCATGAGTGGTCCCCAACTTTCTGAGGTCTCCCCAGAGTGTTTGCCTGAGGAGCCTCCCAGAAAAAGAGTGTGCAACGGGAAGCACATCGACTCCCAGGATGAGTTTATCACTTTGGACACCGACCTTGAGAAGTCAGAGGGGTCCCCCAAGTCATCCACTGAAGATGTCTCTTTCTCAGATATCCTGGAGATCTTGAAGCAGAACGGCGACTGACCCTCTAAATCTCCCTCTGAGGAGGAGTTGGTGTTCCTGAAGGCCTTTGGGTCTCAACCCTTCACCTCTTGGGTTTCTCCCCCGTTCGATGACCTCCTGGATCTTGTTTGTCGAAGGGTGTGGGAAACCCATGACACTGTGGAACCAGGACCCAGGAGACCCAGCAAGTTTCTGTCCATGCCTGCTAACAAGGAATTTCTCACAAAGGGCATTCCAGTAGATGCCATGGTGGTGGCAGCGGCCACCAAGAAGGAACTGGCTGAGACTTCATCTACCGTCCATCCCCCTAACAAGGAGTCTAGGATCATGGACCAGTATGAGAAGGGTATGTTTTCTTCAGCTGCCTTTATTCTGCGGTCGCTGAACTATTTGTCACATTTTACATGGCTCCAAAGAGATCTCCTAAAAGAGCTTGGAGTCTCTGCAGGGTAATGTTTCTGACGCAGTGGCTCAGAAGGTCAATGCCCAGATGTCTACCCTAAATTCCATTACTAACTCTTCCATGAGGCTGATCTCGCATGCAGCTGATGGAGCGAGTAGGGCAGTGAGTTCCGGAATCTCTCTTAGGATTGATGCGCCTGTTTAATTTCGCAGAGACCTTCAAATCTATGTTCACCAACGCCCCATTTGACAGTTCATCATTCGGAACCAAGGTGAAGGATACTCTCACTAGGTGTGAGCAGGAAGGAAAAACCCTGTCTGCCGTGGGAGTCAGTTTTTCCATCCCTTCTAGACCTTATCCCAAGGGCCAAGAAGATGTGGTTCAGAAAGCCGCAGAGGTTTTTTCAAGATGCACAAAGTGATTCCCCCTCCAGAGGCAGGGGAGGGGGTGGTAACTCAGGTAGACACCGCACTAGAGGCAGAGGAGGCCTGCGTAACCAGGGGGACCACGATTCCTTTCGCGATTCCTCCTACCAGCGCTCCTGATGGGAGGCCCAACTGTGCTTCTCCAGAGCCAGTTGGGGGTCGGATTTCGCTATACCCAGAAGCCTGGCAAGGCATCACCCAGGATGAGTGCGTATTAAAGATAATTTCTGGAGGATGTCATATTCCCTTCTCTTCTCATCTCATCCCTGCCAACCAAGAGAATCCCAGATGCCCCACCCAGTCAAAGGGATTCCACAGCTTCAGAAGTTCAAAAGCTGCTAGCAAAAGGAGCCGTCCAGCATGTCCCCTCAGACCAGCTCGGATTAGGGACTTACTCAAGATTCTTTTAGGTGGCGAAAAGAACAGGGGACCTGAGACCCATCTTGGATCTCAGCCGGTTGAACCTCCATGTAAAAAAGTCCAAGTTCCAAATGGTCACTTTACAGTCTATTCTCCCATTGTTGAGGAAAGAAGTATGGATGTGCTCCATCAACCTCAAGGATGCTTACTACCATATAAAGATGGACAGGGCATCCAGATGTCATTTACACTTCCGGCTGGGAGCCAGTCATTTTCAGTTTCGAGTCCTGCCCTTTGGTCTCATCACAGCCCCGAGGGTGTTCACCAAATGTATGGCAGTGGTGACAGCTCACTTGAGACGTCAGGGATTCCAAGTGTTTTCGTACCTGGACGACTGTCTCCTGTCTGCCACCATCAGGCATCTACTACTACAGACCAGGGATGCCACCATTGCGCTGTGTCAATGACTGGGTATCACACTAAACTGGGAAAAGTCTGCCTTGTTGCCCTCGCAGCATGTCACCTTTATAGGCACCAAGTTAGACACCGTGCTCATGAGTGCTTTCTTACCACAAGAAAAAATTCAGGTTTTGCAACAACAGGTCTACGCGTTGCTTCCACTGAAAAAGGTAAAGGCAAAAATGGTTCTCAAATTGTTAGGGACAATGGCTGCCACAATTATGCTAGTCCCTCTTTCATGACTACACATGAGGCTCCTTCAGTGGCTGCTCTTTGCCCAGTGGTCCCTACAACACCTTCCACTTTCCCATCTTATTATGATTACAGACAAGTGCAAGCAGGATCTACACTGGTGGCTTCAGATGAGCAATTTCAATGTGGTAAAAGCCCCTTCTTTCCACCTCCTCCAGTTGCCACAGATGCCTCCCAGATTGGGTGGGGGGGCATTATCTGGGCAAGACAGTCCAAGGCACGTGGCAAGAGCACGAGATACATTTGCATATCAATGTCTTGGAGATGAGAGCAGTGCTATTAGCGTTGCAAGCACAACAGAGCATTCTTCCTCTCGGGACGATTGCAATCCACTCGGACAACATGTCGGTGGTGTGGTATCTGAAGAAACAGGGGGAAAACCAAGTCGTACCCCCTTTGCAGAGAGGCTGTTCGAGTGTGGGAGTGTCTTCCCAACGCTTTCTTGTGGCAACGCACATTCCGGGGAAGTCCACCGTGATTACTGACAGGTTGAACACAGCTATTCTGATGCCTCATGAGTGGTCCCTGAACAAGCATGTTGCGGAGCAGATTTTCTGCAGATGGGGTCAGCCCTGCTGCGACCTATTTGCCAGTCCCCTCAATACCAAGTGCAGCAGCTACTTCGCCCTTATTCCCCCTCAGGGGAAGACACCCAGGGACGCTCTAGTTCACGATTGGTGCTCCAGTCTACTTTATGTCTTCCCACCGGTTCCTCTGATAGCAAAGGTTGTTCAGAAAGCACATTTCTTGGGAAGCAGAATGATTCTGATTGCTCCACACTGGCCTCGTCAAATTTGGTTCCCCTTTCTCCATACCTATCTCATGGATGACCCCTGGATTCTGGACCCACAGCCAGACCTACTGACTCAAATGTCAGGGCAGATGTTCATCGTGTTACACTGCTGCAGTCATTACACTTGGGTTATCTTGCCGTCAGGTGGTCCCACAGTCGGCCAGAGTTCCAAAGTCTTGGTCCGGCGTTGGTTGCTGTCTCCTCCTCCCTGACGTCAGTGCGACAGAGGTATATAAGATGCAGCCGACGACATTTTCTTCTGTCTTTCTTGCCGCACGGTGCCCGAAGCAAAAGCAGTTCGCAAGTGCCGGTCGGCCGTCTCCTGAGATTTTCATTCCGAATCCAGAACCGAAGTCTTCTATAAAGCTAAGTACCCCATTGGGGAAACTTTTTCTTGCCTCAGACCAATGTCAGTAAAAGTTAATAACTGTATTTCTTGTGGGAAGAAAATACCTCATAAGGATTTCCATTCCTATTGTATCCCATGCCTAGGCCCTGACCACGACGTTACTGGTTGTCGGTTTTGTGCTAGGTTTAACAAGCGCACTATTAAACGTTGGTTTGATTTTGCCCGACATTATTTTGGTAGAAAATCCAGTTATACCATGCCGTCGGAACTTCCGACGACCGGAATACACAAAAAGTGCAAAGACAAGGATAGGCATCCAAGGCCCAAAACTGATGACGAAGCCTCTTCTAGGGCAGTCACCGGTTCTTCAGTTTTCAGCGAGGCGCCTTCGCAGCCCCTGATGACCGCTTCTGTAGAACCACAAATTGCCTCTGACTCCCATGTGGAGATGGCTGGGCCTTCGGACGCACAAGCTCTTCAGCCTACTGAGACTAAACTTTCAGAGGGATCTGGAGTAGCTGAGCAGCCCACAGCTACAGAGTGTGTCCTCAGACCTACTCAGTTAAGCATTAAACCCTCAGCTAAGTCTAAGCCTCCTTTAAAGTCAAAGATTCCTTACCTCTAGCTCCTGTTAAACCTGACAGATACTACAGAGTCCCCGACTCACATAAATTTCTGTATAAAAGCCCTGTCGCTGACTCTGATACTATTTCTCAGGGACCCAAAGGAGTTAAGGCCTCATCAGCCAAGAATCCAGTTCCCTCTGACAAAGATTCCAGAGCATTAGACAGATGGGAAAGAAAGTATATATGTCTTCAACTTTAGCAATGAGAACCTTAAATTGCCAGTTTCACATGCTAAAATATCAGCAATTTTTACTCTCTCAGTTAAAACAAAAAATGCTTCCAGAATCAGATCCTCCTAATTTTAAAGAAATGCAGGATTTATTGCATGCAGCTGAACAAGTGGGAAAGCATACTTTGCAATGTGGTTTTGATTCTCTAGAGGTCTCCTGCAGAGCAGCAGTTACAGGCTCTGTCATTAGAAGACATGCTTGGTTAAAAGAACATACGTTACCAGATCATGTTAAAGCAAAATTATTGGATGCACCTTTGCAGCAGGATGTGTTATTTGGAGTTAAGGCAGAAGAGGTACTAAAGAAAATGGAGGATAAGGCAAAATCTATGCAAACGGTGAAGGATTTCTTACAGGTTCAGCCTCCTAGATTTAGCAGAAACTGGCCAACTAAGAATGGGTTCTTTCCAATTACAGACAGACCTCAAAGGAGAAGATACAGACGTCCTAAAGGTAGAGGTCAAACACAAGGTCCTTACAGGCCTCGACAATGGGTTGCATCAGGCCAGAAAGAAGGGGAAGACAGGCCACAACCATATAAAAAACAGCTCCAATGACTTCCCACTACAGCTGCCAAACAAATCCTTCTTGGCAGCCCCCGTGGGAGGACAACTGGCACTCTTCTACCACAATTGGCAAGTGATCACCAAAGACAAATGGGTTCTCAACATTGTATTTCAAGGTTACAGGTTCCACTTTCACACTCTGCCAAGGTTAAAAGGAATGCCAAATCTGCCACCAAATCAATGGGCAGAGGCTCAAAAACAAATTACAGCACTCAAGGTACCATCACAGGAGCAAGGACAATGATTTTACTCCAGACTCTTTCTGGTACCCAGAAAGGACAAAGCCTGGAGGCCCATTCTGGATCTTTCATCTCTAAACACTTACCTGGATGTTCCGAAATTCAAAATGTTAACATTACAGCAGCTTCTTCCCATGCTGGGCAAGAAAGCTTGGCTCGTGACTTTGAACCTCAAAGAGGCATACCTGCTTGCCCCTATCAGACAAAACTGCAGAAGATACCTCATATTCATAGCTGGTTCAGTGCACTACCAATTCTCTGCACTGCCCTTTGGCTTATCTACTGCGCCCAGGGTCTTCACAAAGTGCCTGGCACCAGTAATTACATTTTGCAGACAGAAAGGAATTCAAATTTATCCGTACCTGGATGACTGCCTGATTCAAGCAGAGAGCAAGGACATTCTTCTAAAGCATCTGGCGTTTGTAAAAAAGTTAAGTTGCCTGGGGTACACAGTAAATGAAAAGAAATCAAAACTAGTGCCCTCACAAGAGATTATATTCTTGGGTGCCAGCTTGAACACAACGACCCAGATGGCTTATCTCATGCCAGACAAACAAGGACAACTGACTCAATACTTTCAATTGATGGCAACAAAGACCCAGCTCCATGCAAGAAAAATTCTGCAGGCTTTAGGTTACATGGCATCCTGCATACTACTAATTCCATATGCCAGACTGCCTATGAGGAAACTACAGTGGTACCTAAAGAATGTATGGTCTCAACACTGTCAAAGTTTGGAAACAGTTATACCACTAATCCCTTGCCTTCAACAGGAGTTTCAGTGGTGTGCTCAAGCTTGTCACCTCAACAATGGACAGCCTTTTACACAACCCACAGCCAGGCAAACACTGACAACAGATGCACTGGATTATGCTTGGGGAGCACACATGGCAGGCAAATGTATTCAGGGCACGTGGACCACAGAACAAAGGCATCTTCACATCAATCAAAAAGAGATGCTAGCTGTACAAAATGCGATTATAGCTTTCAAGGACCTGCTGCATCCAGGACAACTACTACTAAAGATAGACAACACCACAGTTATGTGGTACATAAACAAGCAAGGGGGCACTCACTCCTACCCCCTATGCAGACAAGCTATGACCTTATGGAACACAGCTATAAACCTTCAAGTTCATCTGCAAGCGCAATTCCTGCCAGGAGAGAAAAACACACTGGCAGATGACTTAAGCAGAAACATCATGGATCCTCAAGAATGGGAGTTGAATCCACAAATATTCAGAATGATAACAGAAGTGGTGGAGGCCGGACATAGATCTGTTTGCATCCCCAATAAACTGCCAGCTACAAAAATTCTACACAAGGAGTTACCATCCACAAGCATGGAAAGTGGATGCCCTCTCATTCAGCTGGAAGAACCTACAAGTATACGCTTTCCCACCACTACCTCTCCTACCAAAGTTACTCCTAAAAGCCAGGCAGGAAGAGCCAAAGATGATCCTGATTGCACCAGACTGGCCACGCCAGCACTGGTACCCAATCTTAAGGAGCTTAGCAGAAGAACCACCCTGGATTTTGCCTCAAATCCCACATCTGCTGACTCAGCACAGCAAACAAATACTACACAGCCAGCTAAAGACCTTAAACCTAGCTGCATGGAAGATTCCTTAGTCAAGCAAGCAATACCTCTCTGCAAAGCTGTTATGGATGTCATTTTGGAGGCCAGAAGGCCTAGTACCAGGAAAGCCTATTTGGATAAATGGAAGAGATTCTGTGCCTGGAACCAAGCTCACAGCCTTGACCCTCTTGTCCCAAACATTCCTCAGATACTACAATACATAACTGAGATGCTGGACAAAGGACTCTCCTTCTCATCCATCAAGATCCACGCCTCTGCCATCTCTGCTCATTACAACACGGATCCACCAATTTTCTCTAATCCTCTGTTAAAACAGTACCTCAGAGGGGCTAAAAACATAAAACCGCCCCGTAGAGCACCTATTCCAACTTGGGACCTCAACTTTGTTTTGGAGAATCTAACTTTACCTCCTTTTGAGCCAGCCAACACAGCAGAATTAAAATATATCTCTTGGAAAACTGCTCTGCTCCTGGCAATAACATCAGCACGAAGAGTTTCAGAATTACAGGCACTAATGGCAGTGGAACCTTTCCTCATTCTCCACTAGGACAGGGTGTCTTTACTAACTAACCCTACTTTTATGCCAAAGGTGGTATCCAGTGTGGCTCTAAACCTAACTATTCACCTGCCAACTTTTTATCCTAAACCACAGAATAAAGGGGAGAGACTACTGCACTCTTTGGACATTCACAGGCAGTTACGCTTCTACTTGGACAAAACCAAAGCTTTCAGAAAATCAGAGCAATTATTGGTAGCATATGCTGCAGGAGCACAGGGAAAAGCCATTTCAAAACAGACTATTTCAAAATGGATAGGACATTGCATACGTTTCTGTTACACATAACATGGAAAACCTGTACCTAGCAGCATTAGATCTCACTCCACCAGGGCAACAGCCACTTCAACTGCCTACATCAGGGGAGTACCTACCAAGGATATTGCAACTTGGACTTCTGTACACATATTCACCAAGCATTACCATTTGCCTCTATACTCTAAATCCAGAGCTGGCTTCGCCACTGCAGTGCTGCAGGGCCTTATAGCCACCCCTAATGCCTTATAGGACCAGCCACCCTTCCTCAGCTTTGGGATTCTACCCATGTGTAATGACTGCAGCAGTGTAACACGATGAACATAGTAATGTTTTGTACCTACCATAAATGTAGATGTTCGAGTGTAGACACTGCTGCAGTCCATGGTTACCCTTCCTCCTTCCCCTCTTACTGGCTGGTACGTACCTATGTCTTCTACCCTTACTACCCATGGGGAGTATTTGCTGGTAGCTGTAAGTTGTTTTCTGCTTTTCTTATGTATGTTTTATTAGCAATTGGAATTGCCTACATATTTAGAGGCACCTGACATCTGGGGCAAGAAAAACTGAAGAAAATGGCGTCGGCTGCATCTTATATACCCCTGTCGCACTGACGTCAGGGAGTAGGCGACAGCAACCGATGCTGGACCAAGACTTTGGGACTCTGGCCGACTGCGAGACTGCCTGACGGCAGGATAACCCAAGTGTAATGACTGCAGCAGTGTCTACACTCGAACATCTACATTTATGGTAGGTACAAAACTGTACTTTCCATCCCTCTCTTCAGACCCTCCGGTTGACAGCTTGGCTACTCCAGTTCCATCACTAGTCAGGCTTCATCATTTTTCTCCGGAAGTAGTTCATATTCTGTCTTCTTCCCATAAGCCTTCGACTAGGAAGATTTATTCCAGTAAATGGAAAAGATTCTCCATCTGGGCTCATGAAAGGCAGATTGACCCTTACACCGCACCAATTTCATCAGTTCTGGAATTTCTCTCCATGCTTTTCAGTCAGGGGTCAGCTGCCACAACCATTAAAGTTCAGTTAGCGGCTATCTCCACCTTTCATGTTGCTAATGAACCCAGTCTAATGGCGCATAGACTTTGTAAGGCATTCTTAAAGGGCACTATGCTGCTTCGCCTTCCAGTCTTTGATCCTGTAATGCCATGGGACCTCAATTTTGTGCTACAGTGTCTCACTTCATCTCCCTTTGAGCCTGCAGCTACTTGTGACTTGAAATATTTGTCATGGAAGACAATCTTTTTGGTAGCCATCACTTCAGCTAGGCGAGTCTCTGAGCTCCAAGCTTTGTCAGTTAGACTTCCTTACTTGGTATTTCACAAGGATAGGGTTTCCCTCAGACCAAATCCTTCCTTTATGCCAAAGGTTGCTTCGGTTGTTAACCTCAACCAGTCTATTGAGCTGCCTGTATTTTTCCCAGAATTTTCTAATGAGGCAGAATTTAAATTTCACCAGCTAGATGTTCATAGACAATTGCGTTTCTATTTACATAGAACGAAGGATCGTAGGAAATTAGATCAGCTATTTGTCTCGTTTTCAGACAATAGACTTGGGTCTCCTGTTTCTAAAGTAACCCTATCCAGATGGATCTCTAGTTGTATTTCCTTCATTTATGCTTCAAGTGGTAAAGAATTACCTTCTAAGGTGAAGGCTCATTCTACACGATCGATGTCTACCTCTACGGCGTTTCAGGCCAGGATGTCTATGAATAATATTTGTGCTGCGGCTACATGGACATCTCCTCACACCTTTGTTAGTCACAACAAATTGGATTTGATATACAGAGGCAGATCTTCCTTTGGTTCCACAGTGCTCAGGAGTATTTTCCACTGAGCCGCCCAAGATTCAGGTGCTGGGGATGCTGTCCCACAGGTAAGAATGTAGGCGAGATTGGACTACATAACATCAAGAAGTTATGTACTCACCTTAACATTCAATGTATGTAGTCCATTTCGCCTCACATTCTTACTTAACCTCCCGCCTTCCCCCTCCTGGAGGGCCTAAAGGTTAGTTCTGTTTCAGTACTCCTTTTGTTGTTGGGCTGATTCTTCCTCTATATGTGTTGTGTGTGTGGGGTGTGATTGCCTGAGCTTGCAGCAAACAAGATCTGGGGAAAGGGAGCAGTGCAGCATGGGATACCTCTTAGCCTCTAGCCAACTGAAGACTTCGTGCTAGAGTATGGCCGAGTCGGAGCCGAGGTTCGGCTCCGAACTCACGGGTAAGAATGTGAGGCGAGATGGACTACATACATCGAACGTTATGGTGAGTACATAACTTCTTGTTTTGTACTCTGGTTGTCCATAAACAAGTAATATGTTGTGCACACTGTAGTAAACGAATCAGGACATTTTACAATATTCTCCATGCAGTGCACTAGAGGTCTGTCAGTTGCAAAATAGCTTGCAAACTTGTAAAACTTTCTGCAGACACAGTTGTGATAAGTCACCAAAACTGTCTGCATTATACACTAAAATGGTAGCATCGTAAACACATTTCTAAGTTATTCTTTTGACTTGGATGAATTTGACATACAGTATGTTCACTGCTTATTATAAATTCAGTACAGTTTGCAAACATAACAGTATTTTAGGAAGGCACTCCAAGAAAGTTATCCTGTTATATGTCAGATTCTTGTCACCAAATCAAATGCCAGCACAATACATACAATGACAGCATATTCAGATATTCTCAACTCCATTATTCTGTGGAATAATAATATAATAAAGAACAGTTCCACATTGGTAAAAAAACAGTAACATTGTGGAATGATGCAATTTAATCTGAACTACTAAAATGACGCAGGAAACTAGTGATCTGATGTTGTCAGTCTTCCTTTATCCTTGACCTATGGGACTCTGTTTTGAGTCTCGGAACCAGCTTGGCTGTTGCACATCTCATGGAAAACAAAAACTCCTGAGCCAAGTTCCTACCCAGAATGCCTCTGTCTAAGTTACCTCAGATCTCATTTGCTGCTCTTATCGCAAAGACGCATCACTCGAACTCTCCTTGAGCTAAGTAGAACAATTACTGTTTATTTCTACTTCTGTTTTAAATTTTTATTTACTACCCAGTTAGCTTACTTCTATATCCCTTATAGTACCCTCTCTTTCTCATTTAATCTTCACTTGTTTTTTGGAGTGAGTGTTTTTTGTTGGTAGTGCTATCTCTTATCCTTACCTCTGGTAGTTTGGCGTACTGTCGTTGGTAGCCCTCTTTCCTTTACTCCCTTTCCTATCAGTGTGTGTGTTTTGGTATGAGTGCATCTGCCATTGATCCTTGTCTTCAGTATGGCAGATAAAAGCAAGGGATCTACTGGCTTCAAATTCTGTTTTGGCTGTGGCAGAAAAATGCCCAACTCAGATGGTCATGTTTCTTTTGTATATTGTTTGGCCCTGGCACACTTAGAACAACAGTGTGATATTTGTCAAGTCTTTAACAACCATGGCCTAGTTGAGAGAAAGATTAAGCTTATTTTAAGAGGTTTATTGAAGACATAATTTGAAGAGGTCTTGTCTGGTCAGCCTGGTTCTCCTTCAATTTCTTCCTCAAAAAAGAGATGTCACTCAGTGCCGACCTCGCCCTCGGCTCCATCCCATAAAAAGTCTAAACCTTCGGTTCCCTCAGCTCCTTTGGAACCGAAGATGGAGCTGACCAAATCTATGGAACCATCTCCTTCAGTTCCGGTAGCAGAGACTACCTCAGCACCTTCCATCATGGTGCTGACCCTTGAAAGTGCCTCCCCTTCTTTGGTATTGTTTAAGGGGCCGACAGTAATTTTGGAATGGGTTCCTTCCCCGACACCTATAGTCCAGGAACCATGGTTTCTTTCACTTCCCAGAACCACATACTCTCCTTTGGTTGACCCTTTTGTAGGGCAATTACCAATTACCAGTCAGTTTTTGTACAGGCCAAAATCTCCTTCAGCCTTGTCGGTACAGTCCTCTAGGAGTCTGATGGAAGTTGATGTTATGAAGTTGGTGGACAAGTTCCTCATGGCAAAGGGTCTCTCTACGTTTTCCCAGGCTGCACTCCCTGCTGGAGATAGGCATCTCTCTTCAAGGACTCCACCAAATACTCCTCTTCAAACCTCTATGGCTTTAGAGATCTCTGCTCTGACTTCTCCAATTCTGGCTGTCCTGATGCCGACAGCTCTTGTGGCTTCGGCACCAGTCTCCACCCTGAGTTCTTCTGTTGCTTCAGAACTGATGGACTCCCAGGGTCGTAGCTCCATGATGACATTTGTGAGCTCCTCGATGGCTCCAGCCTTGTTAGCAATTTCTTTGGAGCAGGGTGGGACCACGGTTCCGAGGTTGTTCTTCCCGATTCTGGGCTCCCATCCTTCTTTGGGGTACCTGTTTTTCAGGTTATAGAGAGAGCCTTGGCCGCTGCAGGCTCCCAGCTGTTTTCTCCCCCATCAGAGCCTTTCCCCAGGATCCCCTCTGGTCCAGGGCTTCCACCAACCTCCACACCCAGGCAGCAAGCACTGACACTGTAGGACACCCCTGCACAGGACTCTACCTATTCTGATTCCCCCACAGCCGCTCCCACTGAGGATGTGACTCAGAAGAGATCATGAAAGAGGAAAGAGGGAGAACATTTATGTCTGTGCAGTAACTAAAACATGGTTCAAGGCTCCAGAGAGCACCCCCGTGCTACCAGGCTGTAATTCATGCCACAACTTAGGCCTCAAAACCTGGACTGAAGCACTAAAGGCGGCAGTGTCTCCATATTCATAAAGGATATACACACCTCCAGACTAGTAGCCCAACACAACACTTCGGAGATACTCCAGGTACAACTAACACTGAGCAAGACAGCAGTCCAGGTGGTTGCCTGCTATAGGTCCCCCACCATGTTCCAAGACTCCCACTCCACATTTCTAAACTTTCCGGAAAATACCAAAGTGCAACCCAACACCCTAATACTGGGGGACTTTAATTACCCCTATATAAACTGGAAAATGTACTCGAGTACTAACTCACTTGCTCAAGGATTCTTGGAATTCATAAATTCCAATGTCCTGGACCAACTTGTTCTTAGCCCCACTAGGGTAAACAACATCCTTGATCTGGTTATAACCAACATGAGCAACTGCTGCTCGACACCTGAAATTAACTCCTCCCTGGTCAGATCTGATCACAAGCTAATCACCATGGATATCCACATCCCCCCTTCCACCGGAAAGGAAACCACTGTAAAAAACTTCTCCAAAGCAAACTTTGGGCTCCTAAAAACGGAGGTGGCATACTTTACGATGCCTATGCATTTGGAAAATAGCTGCTCAACTGCTGAATCACACACCTTTGTGCTGTATGAACACATTCACAAGTGCATGGATAGAGCTATCCCAAACAGAACCAAGACGCATACCTCCAAAAAAAGGAAGACAATCTGGTGATCACCTACTATAAACAAACTCTACAACAGAAAGAAGAAACTGTTGCAGGAAAGGGTAAAGTCCCAAGACTGGAAAAAATCTCTAGCTAGTCTTAGCAAAAAATTGAGATACGTCATCAAATCCTGTAAAGCTAGCTATGAAAATAAAATAGCAGCAAGTACTAAAAACAACCACAAGGCAGTCTATAGTTATGTCAGGCATCTTCAGGTTAACATTCAGGTCTGCTCTGAGCTACAGCACAACGGCAACACATATACTGAGCCAGCTGACATTGCCAATATATTAGTTGATAGGTTCAGTGCAAACTTTACCCCCCTTTCAACCCCCAAAGGGCCAATCGCACTTCCCAAGGACTGTCAAATTCCTAATATTACTGCTGCTCAGGTTAAAACCGCACTGTCTAAAGCCAAGAACACAGCTTCCATGGGACCCGATAATATCCCTGGATGCATCCTACATGAGCTACAAAATGAGCTGGCACCACACCTGAGTGCCCTGTTCAATAACAGCCTCACATCAAGCTTTGTACCCACCAAATGGCAAACAGCCATGGTCATCCCATTTCACAAAGGCGGAGCGACTACAGACCCCAGAAACTACTGCCCTATTAGCCTGACTAGTCTGATATACAAGGCTATGGAGCATATCATCGTGGACCATGTAAATAGGGATATAGGAAGCCTTCAAACTCTGGACCCCACGCAGTTCAGATTTCTAAAGGGTAGATCATGCCTGCTCAATCTGGTAGACTTCTTTGAGTCTGTCACCAGAGTTGTGGACGAGGGCAAGGTGGTACACACAGCCTGTCTTAATCTTGCCAAGGCCTTTGATACCATTTCCCACTCAGGGAATTGATAGACTCACTAATCTAGGCATTATCCCCTATGTCACAAGGTGGGTTGCTAACTGGCTCACGGATAGAATTCACACTGTGAAGGTTGCAACTCCAAATTGGACTATCGACCAGTCACGAGTGGTGTCCCACAGGGATCTGTCCTGTGTCACCTTCTGTTCAGCATCTACTTCTCAGACGTTCAAGCCAACACAAAAGGACTCTGTCTGACCAAGTTTGCAGATGATTGCAAACTGGGAGTCATTATAGAATCCTCAACTGACGTAGACATCCTACAAAGGTGCCTCACTGACACCAGTGATTGGTGCCTGAACCATGGCCTTAAACTAAATGCCAAAAAATGCATCGTTATTCCCTTTGGGAAAAACTCTGTGCCCATGAACTAACACATCAACAGTGTTCCACTTAACTCCGAAGGTGTAATAAGAGATCTGGGAATGCAGGTTGATAGCAACCTATCCTATGATAACCACATCGCCACTGTGGTTAGAAAATCCTTTTATGTGACACATCTCATCACTAAGGGTTTCTCATCTAGGAAGAAGGAGGTCATCGTCCCTCTCCACTCATCCCTCATTAGACCTATTATAGAATACAGTGCCCCTTTTGGCATGTACCTCGCTAGACACCTGCAACAGCTGGAAAGGCCACAAAAATACCTCACCAGGAGGATTCTAGGCCTTAAACACATGCCGTATACTGACGGACTCAAAAAACTCCAGCTGTACTCAGTCTCATATCGCCTCCATAGAGGCGATCTCTGCTTAACCTACCTTACCTTAACCCAGAGCTGCTAGACATGCTACATCTAAAAAAAAACAGTCCCGCCATGCCACACGCTCCAGGCACCTCAGTCTTGTTACCACATTAAATAGAACATGCTGGAGGGATAGGTTCCATACCCAGCAACTGCCCATGCTCTGGAACAGACTCTCCATCCATGTCAAGCAGAGCTCCTCTCTGGCCCTCTTTAAAAGAGATCTTGACGAGTGAATGGGAAATTGAAAATTCACCCCAGTTATCACCTCAGCTACCCTGCTAGATAGAGGCAATGGGAACTAATGTTTGTTGACATGATACTAGGGATTCTTATTGGCTAGGCTTACATAGGTCCCAGAGCCATTGGCCTAGTACACACCTATGAACCTATGAAACACCTTGATTCCCTGGAGGAATCTCTCACAGAAGACACGGCTTTCAGTGACAGGGAGGGTTTCCCCAGTCACCCGCTGAAGACGTCTCCTTTGGGGACATTCTTGAAATATTAAAGCAGAGGGGTGGCTGGAAGCCTCAAGACCCATCCTCAGAGGAGTTTGTGTACCTGCAAGCATTCGGTGCTTGCCCATCTACCTCTTGGGTGATCCCGCCAGTGGGCATGGAAGGCCTGTGACTCCATAGAATCAATCCCCAGGAGGCCATATAAAATACTTTCAGCTCCGGAAGAGCATCAGCATTGGCCCGAAGGTTTAGTAGTAGATGCCATAGTGGTTGTAGCAACTACCAAGAAAGAACTGACAGAAGAAAGTTCCACTGTTCATCCCCATAACCGAGAGTCTAGGGCGATGGACAGATTTGAGAAATTGGTCTATGCTTTGGCACACTTCAGAGGGATTTCATCAAAGAGCTCTCAGGTACACTTGCGGGAGCTGTGACTAATGAGGTTCAGGATTTCAGGATAAAGTAGCCTCCCAGCTTGCTATCCTGGAGTCTGTCTCTAACTCGCCTGTGAGGCTTATTGCACATACAGCCGAAGGGGCGGCTCGGTCAGTGGGTTTGGGCGTAGCCATAAAGAGGCATGCCTGGTGCCTGGATGTGCCTGTGCAAGTTCGTAGAGCCATTTAAGTCTTCGTTTGTCAAGGTTTCATTTGATGGATCTTCCCTTTTTGACCCTAAAGTTAAAGATACCTTAGCCAGGTGTGAAAAAGATGGAAAAACCCTTTCTGCCATGGGCGTATGTTTTTCTGCTCCCCAATATTCCTATTCCAAGAACCAGAGAAGTGGGAAAATCTGGTTCAAGAAGACCCACGGGCCTTTCCAGGACACAAGTGCTAATGACTCTTCCCCCGGGGCAGAGGGGGAGTTATAATGAAAGATGCCAACCATGCGGCAGAGGTGGCCCACAAACTCAGGGTTCCAAAGATTCCTTCTCAGGGAAACTCTACCAGCACTCCTGAAAGGAAGTCTGATTGCTTGCCTCTGGAGGCAGTCGGGGGAAGACTATCCTTGCATCCACTAGCCTGGCAAAAGATAACCACAGATGCTTAAGTGCTAAGGTTCATTACCAGAGGTTAAAACATTCCTTTCAACCTCACCCCAAAAGTAGGAAAAAAGATCCCCAATGTTCCACTGAATCAGAGGGATCAAGCAGCTCTGGAATTTCAAAAGCTGCTAGAAAAAGAGTCATCCAAGAAGTCCTACCAGACCAGATAGGATCTGGATTCTACTCTAGGCCAACCAAAGACAGGGAACTGGAGAACAATTTGGATCTCAGCATTCTGAACAAGTTTGTTCAGCAGACAAAATTCTGGATGGTCACGATTCAGTCTATTCTTCCCTTCTTAGGGAAAAGATGATTGGATGTGCTCTGTAGACTTCCAGGATGCGTATTACCACATAAAAGTGGACAAATGCTCCAGGAGGTTCCTCCGCTTCTGGCTGGGAGTCACTCATTACCATTTCCAAGCTCTGTCCTTCAGTCTCACCACAGCCCCCTGAGTCTATGGCAGCAGCAGTGGCAGCACATCTGAGACTGCACGGATTCCAAGTGTTTCCATATTTGGATGACTGACTCCTTACCGCTCCCACCAGGCATCTACTTGAACAGACAAGAGATTTCACCTTAAGCGTTTGCTGTCATCTAGGTGTAATGGTGAATCTCACCAAATCTCAGCTAAGTCCATCCCAACAATTGGAATTCATAGGAACTTGCCTGTATAGGGTCTCTTGCATAACCTCCCTTCCTGTTCACAGACAGCAGAAAGTAAGATTGCAGGTTCACATTATTCTCTCCAATGACAATGTCTGCACTTTAGTAGCTCTACAAGCTCTGGGATCCATGGCGGCGGCCATTACTTTAGTAACGCTAGCAGGGCTCCACATGAGAATCCTAGAGTAGCTTCTTTCCTCCCAATGGTCTATCCTCACTCATCTTCTGTCTCATGTCATGCAAATTACCAGTCGTTGCAAGAGGGACTTATCTTGGTGGATGGAGTCCGAGGAAATTCTTTTGGGCCGACCGTTTGTTTCTCCTTATCCCCAGGCCATATTGACCATGAATGCCTCCCAGATCGGGTAGGAGGACATTTTCAGGGAAGGACTATCCAAAGCACTTGGTCCCCAATAGAGGCCAGTCTGCATATCAATGTTCTGGACCTGAGGGTACTGCTCTTAGCGTTGCAAGCCTTTCAAACTGTCCTCCCTCTAGGAACGGTTGCAGTTCAGTCAGACAACATATCAGTAGTCTGGTACATCAACAAGCAAGGCAGAACCAAGTCCTACCCCCTTTGTCAAGAAGCCCTCAGTGTGTGGCAGTGGGTGATTTATTCAAACTGCTTTCTGGTAGCCATGTGCATCCCGGGGAGCTTGAACGTGATAGCGGACAAATTGAGCAGATGCACACTCCTGCCTCACGAGTGGTCTGTCAATCCCAGAGTGGTGAAGAAGATTTTCCGTCACTGGGACCAGACTTGCTGTAACCTGTTTGCATCCCCTCAGAACAACAAGTGCAGCAGCTATGTTGCCCTAATCCCCTGAGAGATGCTGTCTTTCATGATTGGCCTTCGGGACAACTCTATGCCCCCCCCCCATTCCTGTAATCCCCCCTTTCTTGAAGAAAGCCATAACGTTGAAGAGCAAAGTGATTCTCATTGCACCTTTTTGGCCTCAGGAAGTCTGGTTCCCCTTCCTTTGGCTTTATCTAATTCAACATCCATGGACTGTGGACCAAGATCCAGATCTCCTGTTCCATCCCCAGGGACTAGTTCATCCCAACCTGCAAAACCTCAAGCTTACAACTTAATTGATCCAGTTCCATTGATTGCCAAGTGAAATAATTTATCTTCTCCAGTTCGAAACATTTTGCAACTTCCAGAAGGAGGGACTACCTCAGAAAATGGAAAAGAATTTCCATATGGGCATGCGATAACAAACTAACCTTTCTCAGCACCAGTTGATGAAGTTTTGCAAATTTTGTCTACAGTCTTCGAACAAGGAGCTTCTTCTTCTACCATCAAAGTTCAGCTTGCTGCTATTTCTAACCTAAATTATGGTTTTGAAGGGCAATCCTTAATTTTACATAGGCTGTGCAAGGCCTATTTAGATGGCGTCAGCCCATCTAAGGTCTTAGGCATTGGCCAACACCTCTGTGTTTATATGATTGCCCAAGGCTTATTTTCCCAGTTGTACTTGTAGTACAAAGACTTACATTCTCTGAATTTGTGCAGAGCTAACTACCTGGCTGTGTTGGATTTTGAAACCATCTGATGTACAAACTGATAAGTATATTTTTTGTACTTGATTGTTCTGTACTGTATTTATATGTTTGTCCTCTGTATTCTGTGTGCATTGTTTGTTTCTCAGGGTAGTTCAGTAGCTAGTTTCAGGTGGGGGTTGTTTTTGCTTTCTTTGAAGTCAGCCCATCTAAGGTTCATAGGTTCATAGGTTCATACTAGGCTATCTGCCCTAGGGCATTTATAAGCCTAGCCAGAATGCGTTTGGCTTTCGCCACCCATTTTAAATTTATTTTGCTATGCCCTTTTTCGAGGTTAGTATACTGTGCCTCTGTCTAACAGTGGCACAGAAGTGATACCCGGGGTAAACCTACGATCTCCCATCCACTCATCAAGATTCCTCTTGAAGAGAGTCAGTGAGGGACTCTGCCTAACCTGGACTGGGATTTTATTCCAGAGTGAAGGGAGCCTCTGGGTTATGAATCTGTCCCTCCAGCATGTCCTGTTTATTTCAGTGCTGAGGTTCAAGTCTCTCGAGCGCGTAGCTCGATGGGATTTGGATTTTCTGAGGTGCAGCATGTCCATTAATTCCGGGTTGGACATGGCTTTATATGTCAGGCACAGATCGCCTCTGAACAGGCGGTATGCCACTGAGTAGAGCTGGAGTTTCTTTAACCGGGTAGCATATGACATCTGTTTGAGCCCTTTGATCCTCTTGGTGAGGTACGTTTGGGGTCTTTCCAGTTGCTGCAGGTGTCTGGTAAGGTACATCCCAAAAGGGGCATTGTACTCAATTATGGGCCTGATGAGGGATGAGTAAAGAGGCACGATGACCTCCCCTGATCTAGATGTGAATCCCTTCATGATTAGGTGGGCTATATAAAATGTTTTTCTAACCACTTTGGCCATGTGATTGTCAAATGAGAGATTGCTATCAACTTGGGTCCCCAGGTCCGTAATTACTTCTTCTGTACTTAATGGATTACCACCTATGTAGTAATTTGTGGGCACTTTGTTTTTGCCAAAGGGGATGACTATACACTTTTTGGCATTTAGCTTGAGGCCATGGCTCTGGCACCAGTTGTCTGTTTCTATGAGGCCCTTTTGGAGGATGCTTGTGTCGGCTGGAGAGTCTATTATGGCGCCCAGTTTGCAGTCATCTGCGAACTTGGTCAGCCACAGTCCTTCCGTGTTGGACTGTACCTCCGAGAAATATATACCGAACAAGAGAGGTCCCAGGACTGAGCCTTGTGGGACACCACTTGTAACTTGTTTGGAGTCTGACATGGCTCCAGCAATTCTAACCATGTAGGTTCTGTCCTTGAGCCAGTTTGCAATCTATCTAGTGACATAGGGGTTTATATTTAAGCTGGTGAGCTTATCTATAATGCCTGAGTGGAGTATTGTATCGAAGGCTTTTGCGAGGTCCAGGTAGGCTGTGTGGACCACCTTCCCCTCGTCAATCGCCTTGGTGACTGTTTCAAAGAAATCAACCAGGTTTAAGAGGCAGGATCTGCCCTTAACAAAGCCGAACTGCGTAGGATCCAGTGTCTGTAGGTCCCCAATATCTTTATTTATGAGGTCCATGATGATCCTTTCCACAGCTTTGCAGACCAAGCTAGTCAGGATTATGGGGCGATAGTTTCCAGGATCCGTTGAGGCACCACCTTTATGGAGAGGGACCACTGTTGCTGTACGCCACTGTTTGGGTACATATCCTGTAGTAAGGCTGAGATTGAACAGTAGTTTTATGTTTGGGTTTAGCTCTTCTTGGAGTTCATGTAGGACGCAGCCCGGGACACCGTCTGGTCCCATTGATGCTGTGTTTTTGCTTTGGAGAGGCGGCTCTTACCTGAGCATCTGAGATGTCAGGGGGGCAGCACTCTGCTGGGATAGATATTTGCCCTTTTGGTGGGGAGGGGGGAGAAGTTTGCGCTGAACCTGTCAGCTAGGATGTTGGCAATGTCTGTGGGTTCAGTGTATTTTTTGTCATTTTGGACTAATTCTGAGCATATCTGGGAATTACCACCCAGGTTCCTAACATAACTAAAGAAAGCCTTGTGATTATCCTTAGTGTCCTGTGCAGTTTTTCTCTCGAAGCTGGCCTTAGACGATTTTATGAGTGCCCGTAGTTTTTTGCTAATACTGATCAGTGATGCCTTCCCTTTTTGGGATTATGCTCTAACATTTAGTAGCTTTCTCCTTCTGTTGTATAGTTTGTTTATGGCTGGGGTCCACCAGACAGGACGTCTGCCTTTGGAGGATTGGGTCTTGGTTTTATTTGGGATCGCTTGATCCATGCATTCCTGAAGGTGTTCATAGAATGCGTTTATAAAGGATTCTGCGGTCTGGGCCGTATTTTCCACAGGCCCGGGGGCTTTGAAGGATTCCACCTCGGTTTTGAGGAGTGTGAAATTTGCATTAGAGAAGTTTTTCACTGTGGTTTTCTGGGCAGAGGGTGGGGTCGGGATGTGAATATCCAGTGAGATTAGTTTATGGTCTGATCTTACCAGTGAGGGATACACTTCTGGTCTGGAGCATAGAGTCCCCATGTTGGTGATGATCAGGTCCAGTATGTTTTCCCCTCTTGTGGGAGTGGTAACAAGTTGTTCCATAGCATTTGAGTTTTTAAATTCTAGGAACCTTTGGGCTAGGGTGTTGGAGCTAGAGTAATGCTCCCAGTCTATGTTTGGGTAGTTGAAGTCGCCCAATATAATGGTGTTTGGAGAGACCTTCATATTTTCCAGTGTTCTCAGGAAGGCTGAGTGGGGTTCCTGGGTTTGGGAGGGTGGTCTGTAGCAGGCTATAAACTGGAAGGCAGTTTTACCCACTGTTAGTTGCACATGGATAGTCTCTGATGCTTCGTGCTTTGCCACCAACCTGGAGGTATGGTTATCTTTGATGAATATCGATACTCCCCCTCCTTTTGTGGTTTGGTCCAAGTTTTGGGACCGAAAAGCATGGTATGAGGTATAACCTGGTAGTGCTGGAGTGCTCACAGGAGCCCTGAACCAGGTTTCTGTTACTGCACAGATATCGATGTTCTCCATGCTAAGGAGAGTTTCGAGTGCATGCATCTTGAGGTTTAGACTTCTGGCGTTGAGTAGCATTACTCTTAGTTTCTTATCCCTTGTGATACCTATGGAGGTGGGTTTGTCTTTTGAGCCTTGCCTAAAAAAGGCACTATGGGGGTAGCAAGAGCCTTTGCCAATATCCGAAAGCCCAGGGGTGACAGGTGCAAGCCGTCCCTAGCGAAGCATCGTGGCTTGTCAAGCATATCATCCCAAGCTGACAGGCATTGGATCCCCTTTGAATGACACCAGTACTTAAGCCAATTGCTGAAATTGATCATCTTGTCTTCATATTGTGGCATCATTCTTGGTGAGGGTAAGATGCTACTCAAGGTCAGGGTCATACCAGCCTGGGCTACATGCTCAGAGAGCTCCTTTATGTCTCTTTTCATGTAGTCCAGGGAGGTACGTCTCAGGTCATTCACACCAGCATGGACAATGACTGAGTCATATTTGTACTTGCCTTGGAGTGACCTGAGTGCTTGTGTTATGTGGGGGATCCTAGTGTCCGACAGGCTGCTCACCGTGACCCTCTCCTTGTTCAGCCTGGTGAGCGGGACGTCAGTGTGCCTGACGATAGAGTCACCTATTACAAGTGTATCAGGTGTGTTGTTTAGTCTTAAGGGCTGTGACTGTTCGGCACACTGGCTTTGTGAGATATGTGTTGCACGTGTTTTGTTTTGGGGTAGCGGTTGCTTGGGTGTCTGCTTTGGAGGTCTCTGCTGCTTAGGCAAATCTTTATTTAGAGCCTCCGAGTATGTTTTTGTGTGATTATATGTTTGGTTTGCTGTCGTGGTAGGTCTATGTGAGACTGGAATTGTAGTGAGTGTGGTTTCCTTCTCCTGACTGGTTATGCCAGTACTGAGTTGAGAGAGCTTAGCCTCCAGTTTGGCTATATGGTTGCATCTCTCACATGTGTTGGAATTTGTTGGGAGGAGGAGAGGGTTGTGTGTGTACATGAGGCAGTTGTAACATTGCCTCAAGATAACAAGGGCCAGTGGGGAGTGAGGCTGTAGTGCTTTTAATTTTTAGTGCTGACTTATATAATTGCTTTAGTGAGCAAGTGCCAGGTAACTTAAGTGCAATGTGTTACAAGTGACTTAAATGCAAAAATGACAAACAGTAACTTTCTTTCAAGTGAAACAAGGAAATAAGTACAGTAAGCAATGCAGATATCACTAGTGATCCACAGAAGCGCTGAGAAGCCGCGTATTAGGTGGAATTAGCGTTCCAGGGAAATAACAAGCAAACAAACAACAAGCATATAAACAAAGCTAGATTCAGCAGGCCTGAATCTAGTCTATGCTACAGCAGACAAGGTGTACCAATTTCAGTAAGATACAGTTCAAATATTCAGGCACTAAAAACCTTTAACTAGAAATTCCCAGCTCAGAAGGGCAGAGTCCAGCCTCTTCTCCCACAAGAGTGCAGACCACGAACCTTCTTAATGTAAAATAACTGGCCAGAAGCCCAGGTGCTTAAACCAGAACTAATACACTTTAAGAATAACAGACACTGGGCTCTCAATCAGCAGTTCCCAACTTAGAAGGATGAAAGCTACCTGTCCTGCCACCACAGTGCATGCCACAAACCTTCCTAATGTAAAACAACTGGTCTGAAGCCCAAGTGCTTAATCCAAAAGGCTTAGAATGATAGCTACACTTTAATCAAGTTACTACCAAGCAGTAATAAATACAACTGAATAGTTTAGAGAATGCCTGGATTAGTGCTCAAGTTACACAAACAAAGCTAGATCCAGCAGGCCCGAATCCAGTCTATGCCACAGCAAACAAGGCGCACCAACTTTAGTAAGAAGCAGTTCAGATATGCATGCACTGTAATCCTTTAACCAGAAATTCCCAGCTCAGAAGGGCAGAGTCCAGCCTCTCCTCCCACAAGAGTGCAGACCACAAACCCTCTTAATGTAAAATAACTGGCCTGAAAGCCCAAGTGCTTAAACCAGAATTAATACACTTTTAGAATAACAGACACTGAGCCCTCAATCAGCAGTTCCCAACCTAGAAGGATGTAAGCTACCTGTACCTGTTCTGCCACTACAGTGCAGACCACAAACCGTCTCAGTGCAAAACAACTGGTCCGAAGCCCAAGTGTTTAAACCAAAAGGCTTAGAATGAGTTACACCAAGCAGTAATAAATACAACTGAGTACTTTTAAGATGATGCAAAAGTAAAATAAAGTAGGTAGAAACACAAGTACAGTAAAAGCAGATGATTTTTTTTTTCTGAACAAGTGCTAAGATCAAAGAAACAGATTTGAGTGCTGAAACTAGAAAACTGGCTAGTTATAAGAAAAAAAACTAAGCTAGAAGGCTTCCCACCAACACAGAAGGGCTTGGGGGCTCAGAAGCCTACAAATAGTCTATACCACTTAACAGGAAAGGCAGGAAACCAGCTTAATTTTTTTAACACCTCTGTGTTTGATTGCCCGAGGCTTATTTTCTCAGTTGTACTTGTAGTAGAAAGATTTACATTTTGTGAATTTATGCAGAGCTAGGCACTGTTTTAAAACAGTAGCTCCTCACTACCCATTGCACAGTAGCAAGGCCTGCCCAAACCCCTCCCAACACTTTGCCCATGGCCATTTTTTTCACTATACGTGAATGAACATTACAGTGGTTAGATAGTCCGCATGAATATTCATTCAGTATTACTGGCATGCGGTAAACATTCAAGGGGGGAAATTTTTAAATAAGAATTTAATAAAAGCATGATGTATAAACCTAACGCAGTCAGAGAAAAAACAGACAGTAGAGGTAACATGGTTACAGTCATTGCTTTCTGGGAAGACAGCAGTCGCAGCTCTTTACTTTACAAGACTAAAAATCGTACTACTAAACTGTAAAAATCAGTGCATAGGGTCAGAAGCAGCAGCACTATAATGTTCACATCAGATGATCATCGCGTACTGCGTACAGTACAGTACAGTTAACGTATAGCCAGCATAGTGTGCTACGCCAGGTACTTCATAGCATAAGTAACTGGGACAGATCTAAAACCATGGAGGAGAAATATACTTGAACCTGTAACAGTGATGACATGGTGTAGTCTCTTAGGACATGTTAAGAAATGTGCATCATAGTAAAAGTACAAGACATTAAGGTTTCCTGTTAACTGTGTATGATTATGAAACAGTATGATTTTCCAAGGACATCTTCCCTAAGCCAAATGTATAATAAGTAACATTAAAAAGTCCTGCATTATTACTTGGCATGACAGCAGAGAAGGCATTCACCTGTATATTACAAATTTTAAGACACACGCACACACATACCCACACACTTCTCAACAGTCCAAATTTTCGCAGAATGCCCAGATTGTTTACCTCATATTTTTGGTGTTTCTCATGAAAGTGTGGTTTTCTGACAAATCATAAAGGACTGACATTAGAAAATAATGGCAAACATTTGAGTTATAGACTTAATACTCTTCAGAAAATTCATTCTTATGGAAAACATTACACACCAGCAATGTATGCGTGATGTCACCGTTACTTTCTTACATGTTACTTTCTTAACCCACCCATTTCTGAGCTAGAGTATCATCCCTTGTATCTGCCTTGTCAAACAAATAGTCTTGAAAATACGTGTTTCATTTTAAATTGTGGTTTCCACTGCTTTATTTTGGAGTTTTATGGATTTTAATAGACTGCTTAGCATTTACAAACTTTGTGTAATCTGTTTTGACAAAATGTTCAGATATCCTACAGATACTATTTGCAAACACATGGTTTTCTGACGAACAGATAGTCTAGCTCACAAATATTACTTTTTTCCCCTGTGTGTTTTGTAGGGGGTCAAGCCCCCCCTGCATCCCCTGTGTGTATCAATACATATATACTAACTCCGAGATCACACTACTTTGAGGAAGACTGTGAACTACATTAGACAATGAATATTTGTGATGTCACAAGCAAATCTGCATGACATGTCGATATTGTATCATTTGCATGCTACATCACAGCCATTAGGCATGTCAATCACTATGGCCATGCACATTCCTACACAAAACGACTGGGGGGGGGGGTACTGTTGTAAAACATCACGCAGCGCTAGCTACCTGGTTGTGTTAGATTCTATAGCTATCTGATATACTTGTTTGCACTTGATTGTACTGTACTGCATGTATATGTTTGTCCTCTGTATTCTGTGTGCATTGTTTATTTCTCAAGGTAGTTCAGTAGATAGTTTCAGGTGGGGGTTGTGTTTGCTTTCTCTGCAGTCAGCCTGTCTAAGGTCTTAGCCATTTGCCAACATGTCTGTATTTATTTGATTGCCCGAGTCTTATTTTCTCAGTTGTACTTTTAGTACAAAGACGTACATTCTGTGAATTTGTGCAGAGCTAACTACCTGGCTGTGTTCGATTCTATTACCATCTGATATACCCAACTAAGTATAATTTTTTGCACTTGATTGCACCGTACTGCATTTATGTATTTGTCTTCTGTATTCTGTATGCATTGTTTGTTTTTCTCTCCCTCCTACCCAGGTGTTGTTGTATTCTTAAAGTTGGTGGCTTTGGAATTGCCCGCCCCTGCTGTAAAATTGATTTTGGTCACTTCTCCCATTCTCATCTCATTTGCTCACTAAACTGAGTACAGTGAGATCATTTGGGAAGGACTATTCCCTTGCTTTTTTGATTTTGGACACTTCTCACTGTCCGATCTCATCAGCTCAGTCTACAGTAGAGAGAGAGAGCTTTTGGGAAGGCCAACCCCCTTAGCTTCTTAATCTTGAACTATCTTCCCTCTCCACTCCAAAAAAAAATTTTACCCTTTATTCAGCTGGCTGTACTGTAATTGTCCTCTTCCTACTTTATCACCTTATTTTTGCTGTGTGCCCTTAAGTGTTCAAGTGCTTTTATTCTGCTGCATTTATTACTGCTTGCTAGTAGCCTGATTAAATTTAGCTGTTATTCTAAGCATCTTAGTTTTGGTTTTAGCACTTGTGCTTCAGGCCAGTTACTTTACATTTAAGGTTTTTATGGTCTACACTCTTGTGGATAAACTCTTATCAAAACCCTTTCTCTGGAAGTCCGCCCAAGTATTTGGAAGATTATAAATTACCAACCAAACCTAATTCTTTTTTTTCCAAAAGGGGCCCTAGCCCTAACCACAAACACAAGAATACTCCCAGAAAGAGATTCCAAGATAAACCAGATAAACCATAGAAGAATTCCTCATCTGGGGGGCCTCCCCTGGGGGCAGTTATCTGTGACCATCTGCAACCTCCTTTCCCCCTGCCCCTATCAAAAAGGCTGACTCAGTCTTGTATACACATGGGGGAAAAGATTACCACAGACAAATGGGTGCTGTCTGTAATTAAAAAAAATGTGTATGCCACATCCTGGATACAGATCCCACCTGTAAATGGCATGCCCCCACCTGCATACAATCATGTTCATCTGCTCCCACCCATTTTCCAGGAATTATGATCAGAAGGTACAACAGAGCTGGTGCCAAAAGAATTTGTGGAAAAGGAGTTTTACTCCAGACTTTTCCTTCTGCTAAAGAAAGAACTGCAGTGGAGACCCATACTGAATCTGGCCTTACTCAACACCTTCTTAAAATTGCCAACGTTCAAAATGCTCTCACTGCACACTCTGCTACCTTTCATTCTGCCCCAGGCTTTTCTACTATCCCTAGATCTAAAGGATGATTCCCTCCATATACCAGTGTGGACCCCTCAGTAGGAGATTGATCAGGTTTTGTACTGGGTCATCTCACTGTCAGTTTACTGCTTTGTATTTTGGGCTTTCCACTGCCCCAAGAGTTTTTGCAAAGTATCTGGCAACAGTGATCGCCTTCTGCCGAAGCTAGAGAATTCATATTTTTTCCTACTTAGACAACCTGTTAATCCAAGCTGCTTCACAACAAGTTCTCCTGCAACATCTCCAGTTCACCCTCCTCCTTTTTCTGTCTCAGGTGGATTTCACAACCAGCTACAAAAAAATCCTTCCTTCAGCCATCTCAGGACCTAGTTTTTCTCAGCTTCAGGATGGACACAAAAGGAATGCAGGGCTACTTACCTCAAGAGAAGGTGCAGAGCCTTACAAACTACTTCCGCAACCTTGCCTTCCCTAGCCATTTCTCAGCCATGGAGACCCGGTGGACTCTAGTGTTCATGGAAACTGCTATTCCAGTGCTCCCCCCAGCCAGACTGATTATGAGGTAAATCCAGTGGTACCTGAAAACATTTTGGTCTCAGCACTCTCACCCTGTGGACACAGTGATACCCATTTTACCTTGTGTCAGGGGGAAACGCTTATGGTGGAAGGGTCAGATGAAACTCATCACAGGGCTTCCCTTCTCTGCTCCAGCCCCAGTTCAGGAAACAGACACACACACACACACACTCACACACACACACACACACACACACACAATCAATACAGGGCTGATGGTAGCCAATGCTACTAAAGGAGCATGTCAACATGATGGAAATGAGGACCCTCATCGAAGCTCTTTTGTGTTTTCCACATCGCTGGAAACCAGATACCCTATGAGTACCAAGAACAACTAAGAAAACAACCAAGGACGGACAAGATCTCACAAATTGTGCAGATTGTCACAGAAAGCCTGGGACCTTTCTGCACAGAAAAACATATTGCTCACTGCCAAATACACCCCATCACAGGACAGTATGTTAGCAAACTCTTTAAGCAGGTCCTTGGAAGACCCTTCATGAATTGACCCTGAACAGACAGGATTTCCAGGCTATCCTTCACTTTTGATGAACTCCTCAGATAGATCTGTTTGCTTCAAAGATCAACAAACAGCCTCCACTATTTTGCACCAGGGTCCCTTATCTATCAGCTTGGAGAACAGATGCTTTCACTTTTCAGTAGACAGGGAAGTTTGTCTATACATTCCCTCCGCTACCTCTTATTGCAAGAGTTCTTTTAAAGACCCACACTTTTGCTAGTGATTCCATTTTGGCCAAAACAGCATTGGTTCCCTGTTCTTTTTCTTCTAGCCAGGGTCACGTAGTAAAAACTGCTGTAGAAAACTGGATTTCATCACACAACAGAAAGGGTTACTGCCTCACCCCCAGACTGTCATCCCTAAGCCTAAGTCTGTGGGTGATATGGTTCTAATTCCTTAAAGGCACAGTTTTTCCTGAGGATGTTAAGGTTCTCCAAGAAGCCAGGATACCCACCACTCAAAAATCTTATGTAGCCAAATTGAAGAAATTCTCCTGTTGGTGCCAAAGGAACAGACAAGATCCTAACCAATCAAATGTATCTTCCATTGTGAAATGTCTGTGTGAGTTCTTACATACAATTCTGGCCTTTTCTTCCCTCAAAGCCCACCTGTCAGCAATTTCTGCTAGCTTACCTCTTACTCCCGAACTTATCTGAGGTCAGGTTATCCCTTAAAGTGGTCCTTCATCTTAGACCACCTAGAAAAACCCCATTATCCCCTACTTGAGACCTAAACTTTGTGCTGGAAAAGAGTACCTTACCTCCATTTAAAGCAGCAGCATCAGCATCAGCAAACCTTGAATTCTGCACCTGGAAAACTTTGTTACTTCTGGCCCTTACTTCAGCTATGAGAGCTTCAGACACTCATGGCCGTTCCTCCCCTTCTTCTTTTTCATAAAGACAGGGTGACCCTCAAGGGTTATCCCTCATTCATGCCTAAAGTTGTGAACAAGCTATCTGTCAGTCAGGCCATAAACCTACATACCCATCTTAACCAACCCACAGAGTCTGGGTGAAAAGATATATCTGATGTTGTAAATCTTTGTTCATTCATTACAGATAGGACCTCAGTTCTGTCCTTGGAACTGATACGGCTGTTTCCTGGCTCGCGCAAGCCAAAAACTCTCAGCTAAGAACCTATCCACAATGCCCCTCTCCTAGATACTTCAGATCTCGTTTACTGCGTTTCTAGTAAGACGTGTTAGCCATCTCTCTCAAAGCTAAGTAGTAAATTGTTTTTATGACAGTTTTTCTTCTAAATTTTTAGTCAAGTTAGTCTTTTCTCACTGTCGCCTATAACCTAGACCTATTTCCTACCCTTTTCCTTGGTAATTTAATTTTTTTTTTTACCCTTTTTGTTACTATCCCTCTCTCCTGTCTTTGACAGGCCTTCCCTTTTTACTAGTGGTATTCCTTAACATAACATCACTGGTATTTTCTTCCTTATTTTTTCTATAGGATAGCATTGTTTCCTTATCATGTCAGACAAAGCAAAGTTGGGTTTTAAACAGTGTGACAAGTGTGGACGTAAGATGCCTAACTCAGATACACATGTCCGTTGTGTCTACTGTTTGGGCATGGATCATATTAAAGCTGATAGTGACATTTGTGCTAGTTTTAGTAATCGGACACTGGCAGAATGTAAGAATAAACTTATTTTAAAAGGTTTACTCAAGACACCTTTGTCGGAGGTCTCGCCCCCTCCTATGACCAAAAAATATAAGGAAAAACGAAGTCACTCAGTTCCTGCATCTCTGTCAGTTATGGAACCGAGTCAGCTCCTTGCTTTGCCGGTGCCCTCAGCGCAGACTTCTTCTGCACCAGGATCTGTGTCCCCTCCCTCGGTGCTGACCATGGTATTTACTCTTGTTTCGGTTCCAACCACGGCACCACTGACTTCGGTGCCGTCCTTGGTTTCCACTTCGGCTCTGATGACTGTACATGCCTCGTCACCATCCCCATCCATGGTGCTAACAGTCTCCGCGGCTCCATGGGCTCAGTGACTGCATATACCTCGGCACCATCCCCGTCCATGGTGTCGACAGTTTCCTCGACTCCATGGGCTTCGATGACTGTGCATGCCTAGGCGCCATCCCTGTTCATGGTGCCGACAGCTTCTTCAGCTCCATAGGCTTTGATGACTGTACATGCCTTGGCACCATCCCTGGCCACAGTGCCGGCAGTTTCTTTGGCTCCAAAATTCAAATACATGCCAAGGACAAGATATTCTCCAACTTACGGCCCTTTCTTGGGACAGAGGTTTAGCCCCTTTCTAGAAAGTCCTGATTCCCCTTCAGCAGCCTCCTTTAGATCCACTAGGAGTTTTTCTAAACTAGTCGTAGTGCGGATTGTGGACCAGCTTCTGGCAGCTAGGGGATTGCCCATTCCAGCCAGACCTTCCGTCCCTCCTGGCCCAGAATCTTTACCTCATCTTCCCCTGCTTATCCTCCTTCAGCATCCACCTTGTTCCCAGTACCAATGTCCGCTTCGGTACATACTGTCTCTGCTCTGACAGCAGTGTCTCCCCTGTCAGCACCGACCACCCCTGCTGCATCTGCTATGATGGAGCCGATTATTTCTCGGAACGGTGCTTGGACCATCCGTACCTTGGTACCTAATCTGGCACCTATTTTCTCACTGGCACCATCTATGTCCATGGTTCCGATGGCTTCCAGTTCTCTCAGAACCCCTCAGCTGGAGGTGGGCTCGAGTGGGCCTGCTGTACAGGTAATGGAAAGGGCCTTTCATTCTGAAGGCTCACAACCAGCACCTAGGATACCAGTATCAGAAACCTCCCCCTAGCATGCACCTCTCCCAACCAGCTATGTCGGGTCCCTGGACACGGGAGCCACAAGAACCCCCTATGAAGGGAACCCCTTCTCCGGAGTCCTCCTCAGAAGATCCCACTGGAGAGCCACCCCAGAAGAAATGGTGCAAGAGAAAGCATCTTGACTCCCCGGAGGAATCTATCACAGAAGACACTGATTGTGATGAGGTAGAAGGGTCCCCACATTCCCCCTCAGATGACGTTTCATTCATAGCTTATTCTCGAAATCCTCAAAAAGCAGGGAGAATGGAAGTCCTCTAACTCTCCTTCTGAGGAATTGGTGTTTCTGCAGGCCTTCTGTGCCTGGCCATCTACTTCCTGGGTGACCCTACCAGCAGATGATCTTGTTAAACTAATTGTGCAGTGTGCCTGGAAGGTCCCGGACAATGTAGAACCTATCTCCCGGAGGCTAGACAGAATGTTATCTACACCTGAAGACCAGCCCCTCTGGTCCAAGTAGCTGACAGTTGATTCTATGGTCATGGCGGCGGCCACAAAGAGGGAACTGGCAGAAGATAGTTCCACTGTCCATCCTCCAAACATGGAGTCACGGACCATGGACAGATTAGGGAAGTGGACCTATGCTTCAGCGACCTTCGCCATTCGGTCGCTGAATTATCTGGCACACTTTACTTACCTCCAAAGAGACCTAATTTCTGAAATGTCTTCCTCTTTGGTGGGGGTGCTACCTGATGAGGTGCGTGACACTGTCACCTCACAGCTAATTACCCTTGAATCTATCTCAAACTCCTCAATGCATTTGATGTCTCACACCACCAAGGGAGCAGCTCGAACTGCCGTATCTAGTGTTGTCATGAGACATAATGCTTGAATGCGGTTGTGTAACTTCGCAGACCCCTTTAAATCTTTCTTCGTCAATGCACCTGTCGATGAATCTGCACTTTTTGGACACAAGGTACGAGACACACTTGTACGTAATGAGAAAGATGGAAATACCTTGTCTGCTGTGGGCATATGCTTTTCCAAACCCCAAACGTCCTACTCCTGGAACCAGAAGGGAGGAAAGATATGGTTCAAGAATTCCCAAGGATCCTTTCGTGACACTCGTGGTGAACAATCCCCTGGGGCAGAGGGTGCAACTCATCTGGAAGACTATCCTTTCGGGGTAGAGGGGTCCGCGTAACCAGGGAGCCAGAGATTCTTTCTCTTGAAGACCCTATCAGCACTTCTGAGCAGTGGCCCGATTGCTTTCCTCTGGAAGCAGTCCGGGTTCATTTTTCTCTGCATCTACCAGCCTGGCATCTTATTACTACCGATGTTTGGGTGCAGAAAATAATATCCAGAGGCTACCAAATACCATTTGACTTAACTCCCAAACCCATCAAATGAATCCCCGATGTACCACCCAATCAGAGGGAATTAGCAGCCTTAGAAATAGAAAAACTGCTAAGAAAAAGAGTCATCCAACCAGTCCCACCAGAACGGACAGGATCCAGGTTTTACTTGAGGTTCTTTTTAGTGCCAAAAAAGACGGGACTGGAGACCAATCCTGGATCTCAGCCTACCGAACAAATGTATCAAACCTCAAAAATTCCGGATGGCTACAGTACAGTCCATTCTTCCCTTCCTAGGGAGGGACAATTGGATGTGCTCTATAGACCTACAGGATGCGTACTACCACATAAAGATGGATCACCGCTCTCAGCTGGGAGCCAATCACTACCAGTTCAGGGCACTGCCATTCGGTCTCTCGACAGCTCCTCCCCGAGTGTTCACCAAATTTATGGCAGTTGTGGTAGCCCATCTTCAACTAAAAGGATTCCAGGTGTTTCCCTGTCTAGATGACTGGCTCCTTAATGCTCCAACCAGGAATCTCTTAGTCCGCAGCCTCTCTTGCACTAATGGTCTCACTCTCAGCTTGGGGATTACAATCAACAAAGACAAATCTCAGATGTCCCTAATGCAGACACTGGAATTTATTGGAGCAGTCTTCGACACAACATCCTGTCAAGCTTCTCTACCCCCTCACAGGCTTTTGAAAATAAGACACCAAATTCAAGACCTTCTTCCTCACACGTTTGTACCAGCATGTCTTGTACTGCAACACTTAGGCTCCATCCACTGGCAAGACTGCACATGAGAATCCTGCAGTGGCTCCTTTCCACACAATGGGCATTGTTAACCTACCCGCTCAACCACATGATACGCCTTACAAGCCGTTACAAGGAAGAAATGTTATGGTGGATGGAGCCACAAAAGAATCTTTGGTGTTGACCGTTCTGTCTTCCCCAACCCACGGCCACGGTGACCACGGACACTTCACTGTTGGGGGGGGGGGCATTTTCAGGGAAAGACTGTCCAAGGCACCTGGACCCCCATCGAGGCCAACTTGCACATAAATGTCCTGGAACTGAGGGCAGTTCTCTTAGCATTTCAAGCATTCCATGCATCCCTACCCTCTGGGACCATTGCAATTCAGTCAGACAACATGTCAGTCGTCTGGTATATCAACAAGCAAGGCAGAACCAGATTTTACCCCCGGTGTTGGGAAGACATGAGGATTTGGCATTGGGCGATAGCTTCCAATCGCTTTCTTATAGCAACGCACATTCCCTTGGGTTCCAACCTTATTACGAACAATCTGAGCAGGAACATCCTGATGCCTCACGAGTGGTCCCTCAACCCTGTAATAGCAAATAGGATCTTCCAGCATTGGGGCAAGCCTTGCTGCGACCTGTTCACTTCCCCCCTGAAGTACAAATGCAGGAGCTATTTTGCCTTGATTCCCCCCTCAGGGGGAACCACTGAGGGATGCTCTAACGCACGATTGGCCCATGGATCTTCTGTATGCCTTTCCCCCCGTTTCCCCTCATTCCAAAATTTCTCCAGAAAGCTCAGAGTTTGAAAAGCAAAGTGATCCTCATTGCTCCCTACTGGCCACGTCAAGTCTGGTTCCCGTTTCTATGGCCTCATCTGATTTACAGCCCGTGGATCCTGGATCGTTCCCAGGACCTGTTATCCCATCCTCAGGGATTGATTCATCCGAACCTGCACACTCTCAAGCTCACAGCTTGGTTCCTCCACTTCCAATGATCGCCAGGCTGCCTGTCATCCCATCTCCTGTTCGTGAAATTCTTCTGGCCTCACACAAACCTTCCACTAGAAAGGTTTATGGACTAGATTCTCTATTTGGGCCAAAGACCAGGACTTAGACCCTTTCTCTGTGCCTATTCAAAAGATTCTACAATACCCGACTACTCTTCTACAAGCAGGAGCCTCAGTTTTGACGATACTGTACATTTAGCAGCTATCACCAATTTTCATAATGGTCTTGATAATTCTTCAGTTATGTCACACCGCCTATGCAAGACCTTTTTTAAGGGAGTATTACATGTTAAACCTCGGGTCAAACCACCCTTAGAACCCTGGGACTTGACTCTGGTGCTTCAGTCTCTCACAGGCTCTCCCTTCGAGTCCTTTGATTCATGTGATTTGAAATTTTTGTCATGGAAAACCATACTTCTAGTAGCACTCACCTCAGTGAGAAGAGTATCTGAGCTGCAGGCCTTGATTGTCAAGAGTCCCTACTTGATCTTCCACATGGATAATGTGTCCCTTCATACTGACTCTTCTTTTTGCCCAAGGTCATTTCTGGCTTTTCCATTAACCAATCTATTGACCTGCCGGTCTTCTTCCCAAGGCCTTCTAATAGAGGGGAGTACCTTTTGCACACCCTTGATGTCCACTGGCAGCTTTGTTGTTATTTGGACAGGACTAAATCTTTCAGGAAAACAGACCAATTGTTTGTGGCCTTTGCAGGACCCAGATTGAGTAAACCCATTTCCAAAGTGACTTTATCCTCTTGGCTTAGAAACGTCATTACCTTTATCTACCAACAAAATAAGCTACCCTTACCTTCCAGAGTAAAGGCTCATTCTACCAGATCTATGGCTACTTCTGTGGCTTTTCATTGCAGAGCCTCTATGGATGACATATGCGCAGCAGCCACTTGGGCAAGACCTCATACCTTCATATCTCATTACAAATTGGATTTAGCCTCCAGGGTATGAGCATATTTTTGGTTCTATGGTGCTCAGGAATATCCTTCATTAGGGCCACCCAGGACTCGAGTAACGGGGGACTTGGTCGTATCTGTAATGAATGAACAAAGATTTACAACATCAGATAAAGGAGTTATGTCTTACCATAATGTTCCATCTGTGTTGTAGATCTTTGTTCATTCATTACTTCTCGCCCTCCGTCCCCCTGCCTGGATCCCTGCTGGACTTTAGGAACTCCTGGTTAGGGTATTTGCTCAGACAGAGCCTCCTGCTATTTTTCCTATTACTACATCTTTTATCTAGCTGCGGTGGTGGTGCTGTGGTAGCATTGTCGCTTCACAGTAAGACGTTGTCCTGTTCGATTCTCAGCTAAAGCGTCTTCTGTGGAGACATGCGTGAATGGGCATACCTTCGTTGAAGGTTGTGCGTCAGGTGTGCAAGTCGGTATGTAAAAATCTACTGCCAATCATTAGCGGACCGGAGTTCCGCTGTGGCGACCCCTAACCGGAAAAAGCTGAAAGATACAACAACTACATCTTTTATCTAGGGCAGGCAAACTCAATCTGGAGTATCTAGGAGAGGGGCATTGTGGGTAGGTTCTGAGCTGAGAGTTTTTGGCTTGTGCGAGCTGGGAAATGGCCGTATTGGTTCCGAGGACGGAACCGAGGTCCTATCTGTAATGAATGAACAAAGATCTGCAGCACAGATAGAATGCTATAGTAAGACATAGCTCCTTTTTCATTCTCTGGACATCCAAAGACATCTAAGATTCTATTTGGACAAAACAAAATCCATTTGAAAATCTGATCAACTTTTTCTTTCTTTCATGGACTCTAAACTGGGACAACCATTATCCAAGCAAATTATTGCAAGCTGGATCTCTAAGGTTGCCTCCTTTTGTTACTCTCTCCATGGCGAGTCATTGCTCTCATTCCCTTGAGCTCACTCTGCCAGAGCAGTAGCAGCCTTCGGAGCTTTCTATAAAGGAGTGCATGCCAGATCCATACTGGAGGCTGCCATATAATCATCTGTACACACTTACACTAAACACTGCAGGATAGATGCCTTTTCAAGGTCCAGAGCTGCCTTTGCTAGGTCAGTCCTATCTGGCCTCTTGGACAGTTATGCTGCCTTTTAACCACCCACATTCTCTTTCCCTTTAGTTCTGGGAATCACCCATGTGTTAGAAATACTACAACAGTGCTTTCAGTCAGACGTAGTACAGTTATGTAAGAACTTACCATAACAGTAAATGACTTTCTGATCACTGTTGCAGTATTCCTTCCCATCCTTCTTCCCCTCTATGCTCTCATTTTTTTCCTTGCTCTCTCTTTCTCCCTCAGTTCCTATACTGCTGGAAACATCCTAGAACTGAGGTGGGTTCTCTTACCACTTCATACTGTGCCTCTCCTAGCTGATGAATTTTTCTATCTCAGGGGTCTTCAGGCCACTGTCTTGGAGATGGTCTGAGGAATTACACTCATGCATTCACTTGTACCCCCTTATGCATGCAAACCAAGGTCCCAAGTCAAACATATGATACTGGAAAAGTAAAGTTTTGGTACCCTAGTTGGACAATAGCAGTGATAACCCATTTGTGAGGAATACCGCAAAAGTGATGAATAAGACATCTACTGTTATGGTAAGTTCTTAAGCATCTGTACTTTTCCTCTTCCCTTCTTCCTTCCATTCCCAAATTGTCTTCACCAAATCATCATCTATTTTGCTGCTCATGTGACCAAACCACTGTAGTCATAGGAAGGTACTAGGCTATCGGCCCAAGGGCCTACGTAAACCTAGCTAACAAGATTCCCTGGCTTAAGCCACTGAAGAAAGTTATTTTCCTGTGCCACTGTCGAGCAGAGACACAGAAGTGATCCCCGGGGTGTATTTCCTATTTCCCATCCACTCATCAAGATTTTTCTTGAAGAGTGCTAATGAAAAACTTTGCTTGACATAGATGGGGTAGCCTGTTCCAGAGTATGGGAAATCTCTGGGACAGGAATCTATCCCTCCAGAATGTCCTGATGTTCATCGTGTTACCCTGCTGCAGTCATCACACTTGGGTTATCCTGTCATCAGGCGGTCCCGCAGTCTGCCTGAATTCCAAAGTCTTGGTCCGGCGTCGGTTGCTGTCACTTCTTCCCTGACGTCAGTGCGCCAGGGGTATATATGATGCATCCAACGCCACTTTCTTCAGTCTTTCTTGCCACGTGGTGCCCGAAGCAGAAGCAGTTCGCAAGTGCCGGTCGGCCGACTCCTGAGATTTTTAAAGTTGAATTTCAGATCCGAAGTCTTCAATAAAGCTAAGTACCCCGTTGGGGAAACTTTTCTTGCCTCAGACCGATGTCAGACAAAGTTAACAATTGTATTTCTTGTGGGAAGCAAATACCTCATAAGGATTTTCATTCTTATTGTATACCTTGCCTAGGCCCAGACCACGACGTCACTGGTTGTCACTTTTGTGCTAGGCTCAATAAGCGTACTATAAAACGACGCTTTGATTTCGCATGACACTACTTCGGTAGAAAATTTAACTACACAATGCCGTCGGAGCAACTGACTACCGGCGTGCACAAAAAACGCAAGGATAAGGGCAGGCAGCCTAGGCCCAAGTCAGACTCCGAGGCCTCGGCTGGGCCGGTCTCCGGTTCACCGGTTTTCAGTGAGGTGCCTACGCAGCCCCTGACTACCGCAGAATTGGAACCCGAGACCGCTTTGGATCCTTTGGCGGAGAGTGCTAGGCCGATGCAGCCATTTCCTTTAGGCCCTACCGACGACATTGCAGAAAGAGATGTCGGTGCTACAGAAACACCTTCGGTTTCTGAAGGTGTCTTCAGACCGACGACGCTCACTATTAAAACATATCCTAAGCTTAAGACTCCTCTTAAACCAAAAAAGACTGCACTCCAGTCTCCAGTTCAAGGCCCCATGCCTAAGAAACAGATGCTTAAAATGGCTGAAGATTTGATCTCTTTAATCAGGGGTTCCCAACCCCCCCCCCCCGATAAAAGGCCTAGACAAGAGGAAGATTATGCCTCCTCTGATCAAGTGTCTATTTCCTCAGGCTCCTCTGAGGAACAAGATTACTTCTTTACCCCTTATGAAGATTCTGAAGCTGAGGATTCCATTCCCTCAGCTTCTCCCCCTGAAGACTACTCCTTTGGGGAAACTTTACACACTATGAGGGAACATTTTCACTGGGAAGGTCAGGACTACTCTGACTCAAAGAAAAGGCTTAGAGAGTTTATCTTACTCCCCCAGCACAGACCTCTTGCTATCCCCCCAGTTTTAGACATTGTGGATGATGTTTACTTAGAATCTAGTTTAAATCCAGATTCTCTGCCTCCTGCTCCAGCCAAACCAGACATATATTATAGAGTGCCTGACTCCCACAAATTCCTTTATAAAAGCCCTGTTGCTGACCCAGAGACTATCTCCCAGGGTCCCAAAGGGGCTAAGGCTTCTATGGCAAAAAGTCCTGTACCCTCTGAAAGGGCTCCAGGGCACTTGACAGGTGGGAGAAAAAGGTTTTCACCTCAGCCACTCTAGCTATGAGAGCACTAAATTGTCAATTTCACATGCTAAAATACCAGCAATTTCTAATGTCTCAAATAAGACAAAAAATGAGCACACTCCCTCAACAGTCTGAATTGAAGGAAATGCAGGATCTGTTGCATGCAGCTGAACAGGTGGGCAAACATACTTTACAATGTGGATTTGATTCCTTGGAAGCTTCCTGTGGAGCAGCTGTTACTGGGTCATTTATACGTAGGCATGCTTGGTTAAAGGAACAAACTCTGCCTGATCATGTTAAAGCAAAGCTTCTAGATGCTCCCTTACAGCAGGATGTCCTGTTTGGAGTTAAAGCAGAAGAAGTCTTAAAGAAAATGGAGGATAAGGCAAAATCTATGCAGACGGTCAAAGATTTTTTGCAGGTTCAGCCCCCTTGCTTCAGCAGAAATTGGCCAACAAAAAATTGGTCCTTTTCAGCTACTGACAGACAGAGGGGTAAATACAGACGCCCAAGAGGCAGAGGACAAACACATACCCACTACAAACCTCGACAGTGGGGCACTGCAACACAGAAGGGAGGAGAAGACGGGCCCCAAACTACTAGAAGGCAAACTCAGTGACTTAAACCTCATATGGCCATACAAGACTCTCTTGGCAGCTCCCTTGGGAGGAAAATTAGCACTTTTTTTAGACAACTGGCGCATCGTCACAAAGGACAAATGGGTCCTAGACATAATTTCACAAGGATACAGATTCCATTTCCACACCTTACCAACGAAAAGAGGAATGCCAAACCTGCCACAAAATCAATGGGCAGAGGCACAAAAGCAAATTACAGCTCTCATGGACATGAGAGCCATTCAACTGGTACCTACATGGGAGCAAGGCCAAGGATTTTACTCAAGACTCTTTCTAGTCCCCAGAAAGGACAATGCCTGGAGATCAATTCTGGACCTTTCAATTCTAAACACCTTCTTACAAGTACCCAAATTCAAGATGCTAACATTACAGCAGCTTCTTCCCATGTTGGACAAGAAAGCATGGCTAGTAACGTTGGACCTCAAGGAGGCATACCTGCATGTCCCTATCAGACAAAATTGCAGAAGATACCTCAGTTTCATTGCAGGTTCAACCCATTACCAATTCTCTGCACTGCCCTTTGGCTTATCCACTGCGCCCAGGGTTTTCACAAAATGCCTGGCACCAGTAATTGCATACTGCAGACAAAGAGGAATTCAAATATACCCATACCTGGACGACTGCCTCATCCAAGCAGAAGGCAAGGACATCCTCTTACAACATCTGACTTTTGTAAAACACCTGCTAAGTTGCCTAGGGTACACAGTAAACGAAAAGAAATCAAAACTAGTACCCTCACAAAATATGACATTCCTGGGTGCCAGCTTGAATACAATGGCCCAGAAGGCTTATCTGACGCCAGACAAACAACTACAACTAACTCAATATTTCAAAACAATGGCAACAAAGACCCAACTCCCTGCAAGAAAAATTCTGCAGGCCTTGGGCTTCATGGCATCTTGCATTCTACTAATACCATTTGCAAAGCTGCATATGAGGAAATTACAGTGGTACCTAAAAGCGTATGGTCTCAACACAGCCACAGCTTGGACACAATGATATCTCTCATTCCCTGCCTTCAACAAGAGTTTCTATGGTGGTCACAGGCATGTCACCTCAACAAGGGTCAGCCTTTCACCTTGCCCCCAGCCAGGCAAACTATGACAACAGATGCATCGGACTATGCCTGGGGGGCACACATGGCAGGACAGTGCTTTCAAGGCATATGGACTGCAGATCAAAGGAATCTGCACATCAATCAAAAAGAGATGCTAGCTGTACAGAATGCCCTGATAGCCTTCAAGAACCTCTTGCATCCAGGACAGCTTACAATAAGGACGGACAACACCACAGTAATGTGGTACATAAACAAACAAGGGGGTACACACTCCTACCCTCTATGCAGGCAAGCAATAACCTTGTGGAACACAGCACTGGCTTACCAAGTTCAGCTACAAGCTCAATTCCTGCCAGGAAAAAAAAACACATTGTCAGACGACCTCAGCAGAAACATCATAGGTCCCCAACAAATGGAAACTGGATCCACAAGTATTTGCAATGATAACCCAAAAATGGGGCCACCCAAACACAGACCTGTTTGCCAGCCCTCAAAATTATCAGCTAACAAAATTTTGTACAAGGACACTTCACCATCAAGCTTGGAAAGTGGATGCACTCTCATTCAGTTGGAAAAACCTGACAGTATATGCCTTCCCTCCATTGCCCCTTCTCTCAAAGGTGCTCCTGATAGTCAGGAAGGAGAGACCCAGAATGATACTCATAACCCCCGACTGGCCACGCCAGCACTGGTACCCACTATTAAGGAATATGGCCCAGGGCCCACCTTGGATTTTACCACAAATTGCTCATTTGCTCACACAGCAAGACAATCAGATTCTACACAGCCAGCTCAAAACCTTAAATTTGGCTGCATGGCAAATCACCTAAGCAACCAGCCAGCTCATCTTCCTCAAGCAGTTATGGATGTTATTCTGGAAGCTAGGAGGCCCAGCACCAGGAAGGCCTACTCGGACAAATGGAAAAGGTTTTGCACCTGGAACCAAGCTAAAGGCCAAAATACCCTTCAGCCTCACATGCCTCAGATTCTACAGTATTTAACTGAGATGTTGCACAAAGGACTTTCTTTTTCATCTATTAAAATCCACGCCTCAGCTATTTCAGCCCACTACAACACGGATCCACCCTTATTTTCACATCCACTTCTAAGGCAGTTCCTCAGAGGGGCCAAAAACTTTAGGCCCCCCAGGAGAGCACCTACACCAACCTGGGACCTCAACTTTGTTCTGGAAAAACTTTCGCTACCTCTATTTGAACCAGCTTTCTCTGCTGATCTAAAGTTTATATCATGGAAGACTGCCCTGCTGCTAGCAATAACTTCAGCCAGAAGAGTCTCAGAGCTTCAGGCACTAATGGCAGTAGAACCTTTCCTCATTTTCCATCAAGACAGAGTTTCTCTACGAACTAATCCTTCCTTCATGCCTAAGGTGGTATCCAGTGTGGCTCTAAATCAAACCATCCACTTACCCACCTTCTTTCCAAATCCACAGAACAAAGGAGAAAGACTCCTGCACTCCTTGGACATTCACAGGCAACTACGTTACTACCTGGATAAAACTAAGGTTTTCAGAAAATCTGACCAGCTCTTTGTATCCTATGCTGCAGCTTCACAAGGGAAGGCTATATCAAAACAGACCATTTCCAAATGGATAGGATATTGCATTCGTTTTTGCTATACCCATCATGGAAAACCAGTTCCTGCTACGATAAGGCCCCACTCTAGCAGGGCAGCAGCTACATCTACAGCTTTTCTCAGGGGGGTGCCAACCAAGGATATTTTGGAAGCTGCAACTTGGAGTTCAGTACACACCTTCACCAAACACTACCACTTACCACTTTACTCTAAGACTAGAGCTGGCTTCGCCATTGCAGTTTTACAGGGCCTTCTAGCCTCCTCTAACCCTCTTTGATTCCTCCTCCCATCCTTAGCTTTGGGATTCTACCCAAGTGTGATGACTGCAGCAGGGTAACACGATGAACATAGTATAGTTTTGTACCTACCATAAATGTAGATGTTCAAGTGTTCACACTGCTGCAGTCCAGGTTACCCTCCCTCCATCCCCTCTGAACTACTAACTAACTAAATCTTTACAATACCTTTGTGATGTATTTGCTTATAGCTGGAGGGATGTTGTGTTTGTGCTAAACTTTTTAGATTGGTACTAATTACTGACCACCTTTTTGGGGGCACCTGACAGCTGAGGCAAGAAAAACTGAAGAAAATGGCGTCGGATGCATCATATATACCCCTGGCGCACTGACGTCAGGGAAGAAGCGACAGCAACCGACGCCGGACCAAGACTTTGGAATTCAGGCCGACTGCGGGACCACCTGACAACAGGATAACCCAAGTGTGATGACTGCAGCAGGGTGAACACTCGAACATCTACATTTATGGTAGGTACAAAACTGTACTTTTATTGTGGTGACAAGGTTTAGGTCCCTAGAGCATGTAGCTCGGAGGGATTGGGATTTCTTTAGGTGTAGCATGTCCAACAGCTCTGGGTTTGACATAGCTTTATATGTTAGGCAGAGATCACCTCAGAGTAGGCGATATGCTATGGAGTAAAGCTGGAGTTTTTTGAGACGGTCATTGTGGGGCATTTGTTTGAGGCCAGTAATCCTCTTTGTGAGGTACTTCTGTGGCCTTTCCAGCTGCTGCAGATGTCTTGTGAGGTACATTCCAAAAGGGGAGTTGTACTGTATAATGGGTCTAATGAGTATCGAGTAGAGGACAGCAATGACCTCTTTTTTCTTGGATGAGAACCTTTTAATGATGAGGTGTGCCACGTAGAAGGACTTCCTGACTACTGTGGCAATGTGACTATCAAAGGAGAGACTACTGTCCACCTGGGTGTCAAGGTCTCTTATCACACATTCGGTGTTAAGTAGATTGCTGCCTATGTGGTAGTTCACAGGTACAGAGTTTTTACCATTCTCTTCGACCTCCTCTGTAATTGAGAACACTTTGTCTTCTGCTTCGATGTTCACATTTCTTTGCTTTTCCTGTATCGTGCATCCTTCCATCCATCTCAAGGATTTCTCCTTCACCTCAAGCCTTGTCAGCTAGTCTGCCTTAATTACCCTTAATATTGTGCCATATAGAAGTCCTGGTCATACTTGTGCTTTGTATGCTTTCCTTTTCAGCATCTTTGCTATATTCCTTCACACACTACAGCTCTGACTCTAGCTTTGACCTCTTAATTTACTCCTCCCTTCTCCTCATCCACTCCTGGCAGATATTTGCAGCTCTTAACCCATTCCACAATTTTCCCTTCTATTTCAGTATTCATCTTTTTCTGATTTCCATTCCACCATCTGTTGTCATGACAACTGTCTTGTCTCTACTTAGTTTCATCCCATGTGGCTTCAGTTTTGTATTCCATTCCCCTTTCATTTGCTGAATTCCTGTACAACAGTCTTCTAGTAATGCTGCATTGTCTGCTTCATTGATCTGTCCCCTCCAACCTGTTTGTTAATGTAGTCCATCACCAGTATGAACAGGTGGGCTTAGAGCTTAATCCCAATTTGTAACTATTTTTTACTGAAATTCAAGTGTTTTGAGTCCAAACACTATTTGTACTTGTGTCTTTAAGTCCATTTATATATGTTTCCTGGACTTTGTACCATTGCAGGACTGCCCACATGAACTTTCTTTGGAACTAGTCATAAGATTTCTCCAAGTCTAGGAATGCCCAGTGGGACTAGTTCCTCATATCCAGCTTCATCATGAATATCTGTCTAACTACAAACATCAGGCCCTGTTGTGTTGCATCCTTATTTGAATCAGAATTGCTCATCTGTCATTTTATGTTCTACTGAATGAATGAGTCTTTCAGCTTCTCCCATTAAGGGTCGCCATAGCGGATCACCAGTCTGCAGATTGATTGGCAGTGGAGTTTTTACGGTGTTGAGTTGCCAGCCCAGTGCCCAACCTTCACAGAAGGTTCACACACACACACACACACACACACACACACACACACACACACACACACACACACACACACACACACACACACACACACACACACACACACATGCACACGCATACCTATTGCATGTCTTTAAAACTCATTCCACCACAGGGAGAACATGCAGACTCTGCACAAAAGGCACTCCAGCTGAGAATCGAACCGGAGAACCTCTTGCTGTGAGGTGACCATGCTAAACGCTGGTTCTGCTACTGTGTTTATTTGTTTATACATGACATAAGTCATGCCAAATGCAGGATATAAATTATAGTATCACTGAAACCAAATGACACTTTCCAGTAGTAATACTTAAAATTGTTTGAAATTATTTTTTTCAGTTTCATTGACACTGCAAACAGCCTCTGAATGAAACCTGTCATAATTCATATTACTTTCTCTTATCTAAGTTCATTACTGCAGGTTGGTATATCCTTCTGCTATGAAACTGCTTGAAATATAAACTTTTGTAAGTTAATGTATTATTATTTTTCATATTGGAGCTTTTCTCCCTGGGCCTCCACCGAAAATGAGCTTGCTTGGTCCAGTGGACTTTCCCGGTAAACAATGTCAATAAATGAATAAACTATAGCCCATATTGAGTTTCCTGCAAAAAGGATCCTCCTTCAGGCATGACAAGTGCAGTTCTTGGTTTGGAAAGGATCACTTTAACAGTAAATCACAACATTTGGGTTCACTCGCCATTGAAGCTGCTTTTTTTTTTTTTCCGGAACTTTACCCTGAAGCCCAGTGCTGGTTTTGCACTAAAATAGCTACTTGCATGCAGTAACATGAAGCTTCCATGCAATTAATATTGGCATCATCTGTGCTGGTTCTCACTGCTTCAAAAATATTTAGTGTCTTGGTTATGTTTCAGAATTCCCATTGTTATTACAGTTTTTGTCACCCTTTGCAGAGTTTCATCAAGAAGATATAGCTTCCACTTCAAATCAGTTAAGCCCATTTGTGGGCAAGAATCTGGTTTCAGATAGCCCCCAAGAATCAAGAATTATCACACTCACTTCCTCTCCTGTTTGTCGTCATATTTTCTTTCAGATACTTCTTAGCATGACTAAAAGTGTAAGAATACTACTGTACTGAGAAAGGTAAATGCTTTATCTTCATGCACAAACTCAATGAGAAGAAATTGAAAAATAAAGATGAAAGAAAAGCTCATCTGTTTACTATGAATTGCATGCCAGTGGGTCAGTAATGAGAGATTTGCCTGGCTACATTCCCAGAATTTACCAGAACATGTCATAGCTGAGCTCCTGTATGATTCTCTAGGTCAAGAGGCACTTGGCTTTCCTGTAGTGAGGTCCTTAAAAGATTTGATGAAAGGAAAAATTTAATTTAGATATTACTCAGATTTTCAACTCTTATGCAAAAATATAATGGAAACTTTCTTTCCAGTTCATTCTAAGAAAGCAGACTGACTATATTCCCCATCCTGATAGTCCAGTAATACATTCCCAAAGTCAAGGTCTTTACTTCTCTCTGAGGCATCAAATGAATTCAGACACTTGAGATCTGAGAATCATTCAATAAAGGGGATAACTGGTGGCAGTGGGATTCCCTTACCCTTTTTCAAGAGATTCCTTCATATCCATCCTGTAAAAACTCCCTGATGTTATGTAGCCCTGTCTCGCTGTAATTCTTGCTGGATGGGTTCAGAGCTGAACCTCGGCTCTGACTCTGCCAATACTAAAGCTCGAGAGCTTTTACTAGCTCGAGGCTATCCCCTATCCCATGGTGCACCAAGGCAATTCCCCAGATCTCATTTGTCGCTTAAGCTTCGAGGTTGTCTTCTTTACTGGCTCATTGGCAAAGTAGAATTTCTTGATATTTTTGCCTATATTTCTTACTCCTCCTTTATAATAGTTTTACCTTTATTAAGTGTTAACATCCCCTGTCTTTTTCTTTTAGGATTGTATGGCCCATTTTAAGTTAGAGAGCCATATTCGCCCATTTAACTTCAAGGATCTTCCTCTCTGTGTGGTAGTTTCTTCTTTTTTAACAAAAAAAAAAAAAATAAATATATATATATATATATATATATATATATATATATATATAAAACAGTTTTTCCTTTATTATCTGGAGTGATTGCGTGAGTGTTAGCATCCTCTGCCCCTTTCTTTAAGGCTTGTATGGCCCGTTTAAGTTAGAGGGCCACAGTAGCCCTTTTAAATTAGAGGGCCTTCTTTTCTGTGTGCTAATTTCTTCCTACTTTAAAAATATAATTAATTATACTAATATCTCTTTATTGTTGTAGTTGTTTCCCTTTTTCCTTTTCATTAAAAATCAAACTGTCAAAGGATAAGGATAGAGAACCAGGGAACACCGTCCTTCTGGCTTTAAAAAGTGTGATGAGTGTTCTCAGAAAATGTCGTTAACCGACATTCACACCAGTTGCATGTATTGCCTTGGGGAGCCTCATTTGTAAGAACCCTGTAACTTTTGTCATGCATTCAGCACCAGGGTTCTTAATGAACACAAAAGGAAGCTTATTTATAGGGGTCTGATGAGAAGTTCCTTCCAAGAATAGCTTGAACAAAGTCAGATGGTCTCTAAAAATCAAAAAAGGAAATCTCCATCGGCTCCTGCTTCAGAACCGACAAAAAAATCAAAAGTGACAGAGCCAAAGAGTTCTGGCTCAGATTCTGCTTCTTCGGTGCCATCTTTTTCATCGGCTCCGAGACCATCATCTTTGTCAAGACATTCACCAATCTTGGAACCAGTTCCACCAACATTAAGATCTCCTATTTTGGAAAGGAGGAGATCTCCGTCTATCTCCACCCATTCCTCCAGGACACTATCTGATGGGGATGTAGAGTGGGTGGTGAAGAAGCTGCTCTGTAACCTGGTGCTGGCAAAAGTTTTAGCTTCTCCGGACCCAAAGGTTTCGGATCTGTCCCATCCTCAGTCTACTGTTCCTCCTCCAACTGCCTCACTTTCGGAGTCTAATGTTTTGGGTCATTTTGTGCTGGAACCCTCAGTTCTGAGAACTCTTCCTGCTTCCTCAGAACCGATAACTCTTAACTTCATCGGCCGAGGAGTCTGGGAGCCAACGCTCTCCAGTCAACTCCGGAAGGGATAGTTGCCCTGGTTTTTCTTCCAACCCTCCCTCTTGGTGCTTCAGCTCACGTGAGCTTGGCTCCCACGTCCGCTTTGGAGCCTGCTTCTCAGGTGTGGAGTCGACCTTCCACTTCCTTGGAGTGGAGGTCTTCTTCGGAGTGTGGTGGTGAGGCTTTTGAGGCGATAGAGGAGCTTTGTCAAGAAATAAAGCCCTGCCATTGGACCAGACGTCCCTCCAGCAGCAGGTAGCAGCCTCTTCTCCCCCGCCTGCCCCTAAGCGTAGGGAACCAGAGCCCCAAGGATCTCCCATAGGCAGTGTCCCCTCTTCCAAAACCTCTCCAGATTACCCCAATGGAGAGGTCCCTAGGAAGAGAGTTTGCAAGAGGAAGCATATTAACTCACCCGAGTCTGTCACTTCTGACACTGATTTGGATGAGTCAGAAAAGTCCCCAAGATCCCCCTCTGAGGATTTCTCCTTTGCGGATATCCTAGAGATCCTTAGAGGGGTGATTGGAAGACCTCTAACCCTACTGAGGAGGAATCAGTGTACCTTGAGGCTTTTGGTTCCCGACCTTCCACCTCCTGGCTGACACTGCTATATGACCAACTTTTAGGGGTCATATCTCGGAAAGCTTGGACCTCTCCAGACACAGTGGAGCCTGTCCCAAGGAGGCCTAATAAGTTTATTACTGCTCCAGAAGATAAAACCTTTCCAACCAAGGGATTACCTGTGGATGCTATGATGGTAGCAGCAGCTACAAAGGAGGAGTTATGAGACATCCTCAAATATCCATCCTCCTAATAAAGAGCCTAGGACTATGGATAGTTATAGAAAGTGTACTTTTTCTTCAGCGGCTTTTACCTTATGATCACTGAACTACTTGTCCCATTTTACTAGGCTACAAAGTGAACTCCTAAAAGAATTGGGAGATACCCTTCAGGGTTCAGTAGCTTTAGGATCCGCTGACAAGGTATTTTCGCAGCTCTCTACCCTTACCTGTATTGCTAACTCTTCCATGAGGCTGATTTCCTACACAGCTGATGGAGTGAGCAGGGCAGCTGCATCAGGAATATCTCTTAGGAGACATTCCTGGATGCATCTGTGCAATTTTATGGAATCCTTCAAGTCTTCCTTTACCAACATCTCCTTTGATGGTTCAACTCTTGTTGGACCTCAGGTAGAAGAGACTTTGACCAGGTGCGAGCAGGAAAGGAAAACCTTATCTTCTGTGGGAGTCCATTTTTCCCTTCCTTCCCTATCCCAAGGGTCACACAGGAGGGAAAATGTGGTTCTGTAAATCCCAAAAAGGTTTCCCTCAAGCACATGGTCAGCTCTCCCCTAGAGGCTGAGGGGGAGGTTATAATGGAAGGCACTGCTGTCGCGGCAGAGGGGGTCTGCAACACCAGGGTGATAGATATGCTTTCTCTGATTGGCCCTTTCATCACCCCTGAAGGTTTGCTCATCTGTCCATCTCTGGAGGCAGTCGGGGGTAGTCTCTCACTGTACCCAAGCGCCTGGCAGCAAATTTCTCAAGATCGATGGATACAAAATATAATTTCTAGATGTTACCTCATTCCTTTTCTTTCCGATCCCCCTACAAATTTACCAGATGTACCACCCAATCAGATAGACCGTGCAACATTAGAGATTATCTTGTTGCTTCAAAAAAGAGTCATCCAAGAAGTTCCCACAAAGCAAATAGGATCCAGAACTTGCTCACGATTCTTTTTAGTTCCAAACAAGACCGGGGACTGGAGATCTGTTCTAGATCTCAGCAATCTGAACAAGTCTGTAAAAAAATCGAAGTTCCGAATGATCACTCTGCAGTCAATTTTTCCATTTATCTGAAAAGACAATTGAATGTGCTCCATAGATCTTCAGGACTGGTACTAGCATATCAAAAGGGACAGGCGCTCCAGAAGACACCTATGCTTTCGGCTGGGATCCAGTCATTTTCAGTTTTGAGCACTGCCCTTAGGACTCACTATAGCCCCCAGAGTGTTCACCAAATGTATGGCGATGGTCACGGCTCACCTGAGACATCAAGGATTCCGCGTGTTTGTGTACTTAGACAACTGGCTCCTCACTGCTACCACCAAGCACCAACTAATCCAAGCCAGGGACAAAACTCTATCCTTGTGCGCCAGATTGGTAATTTCAGTAAATCTAAAATATTCCACCATATCTCCATCGCACCATATTGTCTTCTTAGGCTAAGACCTAGACAAAACCACCATGACAGCAAAACTGACATCAGAATGGATAGAATCATTGCACAACCAAGTCAGACTCTTGCTGACCAAAGACAAAGTACAGGCCAGGATAGGTACTATGGCGTCCACCATTCTTTTAGTTCCCCCTAGCCTGTCTACACATGAGAGTGCTTCAATGGCTACTATTTTCCCAGTGGTCAATGCAGGATTTCCCCTTGTCCCACCAAATACTCATTACAAACTCCTGCAAGAAGGATGTAACATGGTGGTTACATACAGATCAGCTTTATCTAGGTCGTCCCCTTGATCTCCCTTAACAAAATGCAGTCTTGACCATGGACGCTTCTCAGATGGGGGGGGGGCATTATCTGGGAATGACGGCCCAAGGTATCTGGCAGGATAACGAGAACCACTTGCACATAAATGTTCTGGAGATGAGAGCAGTGCTATACGCGTTGCAAGCACTTCACAGTTCTTTCCCCACCGGGACAATTGCAATTCAGTCGGACAACATGTCTGTAGTGTGGTACATAAACAAACAAGGGGGAACCAGGTCTTACCCACTTTGTCGAGAGGCTCAAAGAGTATGGAAATGGGCGATGGACTCTCAACGCTTTCTGGTAGCAATGCACATCCCGGGGAAGTCCAGTGTGTTAGCACACAAACTGAGTCGAGCAATTCTGATGTCTCACGAGTGGTCCTGAAAACAGAAGTTGCAGAAGAGATTTTCCGCAAATGCGGCCACCCTTGCTGCAATCTGTTCGCCACGTACATGAACGCCAAATGCAGCAGCTACTTTGCCCTCATTCCCCATCCGGGGATGTCACCCAGGGATGCTGTGGTCCACAGTTGGCCTCCGGGACTTCTTTACGCTTTTCCACCTTTTTCCCTCATATCCAAAGTGATTCAGAAAGCAAAACAGTGGAAGAGTACCCTGATCCTCATTGCTCCTTACTGGCCTCGCCAAGTCTGGATGTTCTTCGTGTTTCACTGTTGCAGTCATTACACTTGGATTTTCCTGCTGGCAGGCTACCCTCAGTCGGCCTGAATTCCAAGGTCTAGGTCCGGCGTCGGTTGCTGTCGCCTCTTCCCTGACGTCGGTGTGCCAAGGGTATAAAAGATGCAACCGATGCCATTTTCTTCAGTCTTTCTTGCCGTGCAGTGCCTGAAGCAGCTCACAAGTGCCGGTCGGCTGACTCCTGAGATTTACGTGTTCGAATTTCAAATCTGAAGTCTTCATTAAAAGCTAAGTACCCCGTTGGGGAAAACTTTTTTCTTGCTCCAGACCGATGACAGAAAAAGTTAATAATTGTATTTCTTGTGGGAAGCAAATACCTCATAAGGACTTTAATTCTTACTGTATTCCTTGCCTAGGCCCTGACCATGACGTTGCTAGTTGTCGGTTTTGTGCTAGATTTAAAGAGTGCACTATTAAGCGTCGGTACGATTTTGCATTTCACTATTTTAGCAGAAAATTTAATTACACAATGCCGTTAGATAGCCATCCGACTACCAGAATTCACAAGAAACACAAAGAAAAAGAAAAGGACAGGCATCTGAGGTCTAAAACCGACGACGAGGCTTCCTCTAAGCTAGTCACCAGTTCGCCAGTTCTCAGTGAGGTACTTTCGCAGCCCCTGATGCCCACTACTTTGGACCCACAGGCCGCTACAGACTCCCACGTGGAGTCGCCTAGGCCGCTGGAAGCTCAAGGTATTGGACCTTCGGAGACTATTCCCTCAGATGGGTCCGGAGCCGCTGAGCAGGCATCAGCTTCTGAGGGTGTTTTCAGACCTACTCAATTGTACATTAAAGCAACTCCAGCTACAAAGGCAAAGACTAAAGCACCTTTAAAGACAAAGAAACAAGTACAACAGCCTCATGGTCAGGCCTCCATGCCCAATAAACAGATGCTCAAAATGGCCGAAGACTTAATTACTTTGATCAGGGGTTCCCATCCCTCTCCTGATAAGAGGCTTAGGCAAGAGACAGAATATGAGTATTCAGATCAGGTTTCCATTTCATCTGATTCCTCTTCTGATCAGGAATACTCTCTTCCTCCGTATGAGGATTCTGATGCTGAAGAATCTATCCCTTCAGCCTCTCCTCCTGAGGATTACTCTTTTGGGGAAACCTTGCATACCATGAGGGAACATTTCCACTGGGAGAGCCAAGATTATTCAGAATCTAAGAAAAGGCTCAGAGACTTCCTTTTACTCCCACAACACAGGCCCCTGACTCCTTACCTCCAGCTCCTGTTAAGCCGGACAGGTACTACAGGGTGCCCGACTCTCATAAATTCCTTTTCAAAAACCCTGCTGCTGACCCAGAAACTATCTCTCAGGGTCCCAAAGGGGTCAAGACATCCACTGCAAAAATTCCCTACCCCCTCTGACAGGGATTCTAGGGCATTAGGCAGATGGGGGAAGAAGATTTACACCTCTGCTACCTTGGCTATAGGGCTTTATATTGTCAGTTTCATATGCTCAAATATCAGCAGTATATTATGTCACTGCTTAAACACTGCTTAAACAGAAAATGTTGATAAATTCTGAATGTGCAGAAAACAAAGAAATGCAGGATTTATTGCATGCAGCTGAGCAAGTTGGAAAGCATACTTTGCAATGTGGTTTTGAATCTTTGGAGGCCACCTGCAGGGCCGCTGTTACGGGTTCTGTCATCAGGAGGCATGCTTGGTTAAAGGAACAAAATCTGCCTGACCATGTCAAAGCAAAATTATTAGATGCTCCATTACAGCATGATACCTTGTTCAGTGTTAAAGCAGAGGAGGTTTTAAAGAAAATGGAGAACAAAGCTAAATCTATGCAAACGGTTAAGGATTTCTTACAGGTACAGCCTCCAAGATTTAGCAGACACTGGCCTACAAAGAATTGGTCATTTCCAGTGTCAGACAGACCACAGAGGGGCAGATACAGATGCCTAAGAGGCAGATCCCAGCCCCAAGGTTCGTACAGATCTAAACAATGGGGTGCTTCTACCTCCAAAAGTGGAGAGGACAAATCACAGCCATGCAGGAAACAGTCCCAATGACTTCCTCCTGCCTGCACCAAGCACTTATCTTCTGGCAGCACCTTTAGGGGGAAAACTAGCACTTTTTTTCTCAGAAATGGCACATAATAACCCAGGACAAATGGGTCCTAGACATAGTGTCACAAGGCTACAAGTTTCATTTCCATACCCTGCCAAGAACAAACGGTTGGCCAGACCTGCCAAAACATCAATGGGCAGAGGCACAAAAACAAGTCTCATCCCTCATGGACTTGAGGGCCATTCAACAAGTACCAGAGCAAGAGCAGGAACAAGGATTTTATTCAAGACAGTTCTTGGTACCAAGAAAGGACAAGACCTGGAGACCAATACTGGACCTATCTATTCTAAACATATATCTGGATATACCAAAATTCAAAATGTTGACTCTACAGCAGCTTCTGTCCATGCTGGGCAAGAAGGCTTGGCTTGTGACTTTAGACCTAAAAGAGGCATACCTGCATGTCCCAGTCAGACAAACATGCAGAAGATGCCTCAGATTCAAAGCTGGCTCAATGCACTATCAATTCTCTGCACTGCCCTTTGGCTTATCTACTGCGCCCAGGGTCTTCACAAAGTGCCTGGCACCAGTAATTGCATTCGGCAGACAAAGAGGAATACAAATATAATCCTTACTTGGACGACTGCCTCATTCAAGCAGAGAACAAGGACATTCTACTACAGCATCTGGCGTTTGTAAAGAGATTTCTAACAGGCCTAGGGTACACAGTCAACAAAAATAAATCAAAACTAGTACCCTCTCAAGAGATAATATTCCTGGGTGCAAGCTTAAATACAACTGCCCAGGTGGCTTATCTCACACTAGACAAACCAAGGCAACTGACTACATATTTCATATTGTTGGCAACAAAGGCCCAGTTATCTGCAAGAAAAATTCAGCAGGCTTTGGGCTTCATGGCATCCTGCATTCTACTAATTCCATATGCGAGACTGCATATGTGGAAACTTCAGTGGTACCTAAAAAGTGTTTAGGCTCAACATTACCACAGCCTGGAAACAATAATTACCCTCATTCCCTGCCTGCAACAGGAGTTTCGATGGTGGGTGAAGGCTTGTTACCAGAACAAGGGACAGCCATTCACTTTACCCTCAGCCAGGCAGACATTAACAACAGATGCATCAGATTAAGCCTGGGGGGCCAACATGGCAGGAAGATGTATTCAAGGCACATGGCCCGCAAGCCAAATGCATCTACATATCAATCAAAAAGAGATGCTAGCTGTTCAGAATGCCCTGACAGCCTTCAAGGACCTACTTCATCCGGGACAACTACTGATAAAAACAGACAACACCACAGTCATGTGGTATATAAACAAGAAAGGAGGCACTCATTCTTACCCCCTTTGCAGACTAGCCATAACTTTGTGGGACACAGCATTGACTTACCAAGTACATCTGCAGGCACAATTCCTGCCAGGAAAGATAAATACTCTGGCAGATGAACTAAGCAGAAACCTCATGGATCCCCACGAGTGGAAATTGGATCCACAAGTCTTCAGCATTATAACAAGGAAATGGGGATGCCTGGATATAGCTCTATTTGCCTCTCCTCACAACTACCAACTATAAAAAGATTCTGCACAAGGACTTATCACACAACCATGGAAAGTGGACGCCCTATCTTTCAGCTGGAAAAGCTTAGCAGTATATGCCTTTCCTCCACTGCCTCTCCTCCCCAAGGTACTCCTAAAGGTCAGGCAAGAGAAGCCAAAGATGATACTGATTGCCCCAGACTTGCCCCGCCAGTACTGGTATCTAATCCTAAGGAACTTGTCTCAATGCCCGGCTTGGACCTTGCCTCAAATACCTCATCTACTGTCCCAGCAAAACAATCAGATCCTGCACAGCCAACTCGAGACCTTAAATCTGGCAGCATGGCGGATAATGTAGTCATACAAAATGCATCACTCACTAAAGCTGTGATGGATGTCATTTTGGAGGCCAGAAGGCCTAGTACCAGAAAATCTTACGCTGGAAAATGGAAGAGATTCTGTGCCTGGAACCAGGCACAAGGAATTGACACAGCTGTACCAAATATTCCTCAGATTTTGCAATACTTAACTGAGATGCTGGACAAAGGCCTATCCTTTTCATCAATTAAAATTCATGTCTCTGCCATTTCAGCTCATTACAATACAGAGCCACCAATCTTTTCACATCCTTTGTTAAGGCAGTACCTCAGAGGAGCCAAAAACTTAAGGCCTCCAAGGAGATCACCAGTACCTGCATGGGACCTCAGTTATGTCTTGGAAAAACTCACCCTGCCTCCTTTTGAGCCAGCCGCTATAGCTGATATAAAGTTTTTATCTTGGAAAACAGCTCTGCTCCTAGCAATAACCTCTGCAAGATGAGTCTCAGAGCTACAGGCACTCATGGCTGTGGAACCTTTTATTATTTTTTTATCCAGACAGGGTTTCTCTAAGGACAAACCTGACATTTATGCCTAAAGTAGTGTCCAGTGTGGCGCTTAACCAAGCTATTCATCTGCCTACTTTTTATCCAAACCCACAGAATAAGGGGGAGAGAATTCTGCATTCTTTGGACAGACAGCTACGCTTCTACTTGAACAGAACCAAGGCTTTCAGAAAGACAGAGCAACTACTAGTGGCATATGCTGCAGGATCACAAGGAAAGGGTATCTCAAAGTGGATAGGCCACTGCATTCATTTCTGCTATTCACAACATGGCAAGCCAGTGCCTAAGGGCATTAGGCCACATTCAACTAGAGCAGCAGCCACTTCAGCAGCCTTCCTTAGGGGAGTACCAACCAAAGACATTTTAGAGGCTGCTACCTGGAGTTCAGTGCATACCTTTACAAAGCACTTTCATTTACCACTACTCTAAATCCAGGGCAGGCTTTGCCACTGCAGTTTTGCAGGTCCTCATAGCCGTTCTTAATGCTATTTAGCTCCAGCCTCCCAACCATAGCTTTGGGATTCAACCCAAGTGTAATGACTGCAACAGTGAAACACGAATAACATAGTACAGTTGTGTACACTTACCATAAATGTAGATGTTCGAGTGTATTCATTGTTGCAGTTCAGGTTACCCACCCACCATCCCCCATATCTTTGCTGGAACTTATCTGCACTTCTCTAATCTATACAACCTATGTGGTGTATTTGCTTGTAGATGAAAGTATAATATAGTTTGGTGCATGCATGTTTTATTGGCATATTTTTAGCCTACCCTTTTGTGGTTACCTGACATCTGGGGCAAGAAAAACTGAAGAAAATGGCATTGGCTACATCTTTTATACCCCTGGCACACTGACGTCAGGGAAGAGGCAACAGCAACCGACGCCGGACCTAGACTTTGTAATTCAGGCCGACTGAGGGTAGCCTGCCAGCAGGATAACCCAAGTGTAATGACTGCAACAGTGAATACACTTGAACATCTACATTTATGGTAAGTGTACACAACTGTACTTTCCCCTTCCTGTGGCCCTGTCTCTTGGAGGAACCATGGATTCTGGAACCATTTCAAGACCTCCTGATTCACCAATTGGGACAGTTCCATCCTATCATCCAAACCCAGAAATTGACAGCATGGCTGCTCCACAGTTCCAAGAATAGCCATGTGTATATCAATTTCTCCTACTGTAAAACACATCCTCATTTCTTCCCACAAACCTTCCACCAGAAAATTATACCCCAGCAAATGGAAAAGGTTTTCCATTTGGGCAGAAAAACAAGGCATAGGTCCCCTCTACTCATCACTCATTAGGCCCATTATACAGTACAACGCCCCTTTTGGAATGTACGTAACAAGACATCTGTAGCAGTTGGAAAGGCCACAGAGGTACCTCACCAAGAGGATTACTGGTCTCAAACAAATGCCCTACACTGACTGCCTCAAAAAACTCCAGCTTTACTCTGTAGCATATCGCCTACTCCGAGGTGATCTCTGCCTAATATATAAAGCTATGTCAAACCCAGAGCCGTTGGACATGCTACACCTAAATAAATCCCAATCCCTCCGAGCTGCACACTCTGGGGACATAAACCTTGTCAGCACAATAAACAGGACACGCTAAAGGGATAAATTCCTGTCCCAGAGACGTCCTATACTCTGGAGCAAGCTACCCATCTATGTCAAGCAAAGTTCTTCATTAGCACTCTTCAAGAAAAATCTTGATGAGTGGATGGGAAATAGGAAATACACCCCAGGGATCACTTCTGTGTCTCTGCTGGACAGTGGCACAGGAAAATAACTTTCTTGGGTGGTGTAAACTATGGAACCTTGCTGGCTAGGCTTACGTGTAGGCCCTTGTGCCGATAGACTAGTACCTACCTATGAACCAGTATTCTTCCCCAGTTGTGGTAATAAATCTGAATACAGACTGCTTCAATTAGATGTCCATAGAATTCTCCATTTTTACCTGTACAGGACTGAAGATTTCAGGAAATCAGATCATTTGCTTCCTTCCCAGAGAAAAACAAAGGCCTGCCCGTTTCTAAAGTAAGTCTGTCTAAATGGCTTTCAGACTGCATTTCATTTGCTTACAAAAGTGTTGGAAAACAATTACTTGCTAAGGTAAGAGGCCATTCAAAGGTATCCGCTTCATATGCCTTCAAATCCAAGCTTCCAGTTGATACAATTTGTGCAGCAGCTACATGGGCAAGACCTCATACTTTTGCCACTCGTTATAAATTAGATTTAGCCTCCCGGGACAGGTCATCCTTTGGGTCCACTGTACTAAAAAGTCTCTTTGCTTGAGCCACCTGGGAAAAAGGTGCTGGGAACGCTGTCCCATCCAGCGAGAATTACAGCAAGATAGGACTACATAAGATCGAGAAGTTATGTACATACCATAACATTCCATTTTTGTAGCCCATCTTGCCTACATTCTTGCATTCCCACCCTCCTTCCCCCTTTCTGTATCCTGGAGGAACTGGTGGACTATCCATTATGGTGCCTGACCTTGTTATGGTTGTCTGTCCATATGCCATGGATATTAAAACAAAATCCTTTTGTTTATATATACACATAGTTATTGTTGGATAATCACTATTATGTATTTAATTACTTTCTTGCAAACAAGATCTGGGGAATTGCTGTGGTGCACCATGGGATAGGGGATAGCCTCTAGCCAGTAAAAGCTCTCGAGCTTTAGTATCGGCCAAGTCGGAGCCGAGGTTCGGCTCCGAACCCATCCAGCAAGAATGTAGGTTAGATGAACTACAAACATGGAACGTTATGGTAAGTACATAACTTCTCGTTTCCTCCTATCCCGCCCAAATGGGGAAAATATTTTTTTCAGCAGTCTTTCTAGTGCCAAAGGTAGAAGGAAACTGGAGACATGTTGCTGACCTTTATTTTCTGAACCTTCACATCAAAATTCCAAAACTCAAAATGCTGTCTCTACAGTCACTGGTACCCGCTTTTCAACTCACAATTTTCTAAAAACTTTTGATTTAAAAGATGTTTGTCATCACATTCTAGTCTTTAAGGATTTCTGATGCTTTTTTTATGTTTTTCTCAGTCTGGTTTGCATTTTAAGTACTCTGTTTTATCCTTTGGGTTGCCAGTTCCGAGAGTGCTTACAAAATGTCTGGCTCCTATAATAATCCATTGCAGGTTACAACATACAACACATTCACATTTTCCCATATATAGACAGCTTTGTTATTTTTGCTCATTCTTTTATAAGCTGTAAAGAATCTCTGGCATGTTTAGAAAAAAATAAACATTTTCTCAGTTTGGGATTTCAAGTAAACATAGAGAAATCGTCTCTCATTCTGTCTTACAGGATAGTGTTTCTGAGAGGGCTCTTGAATGCATCCCTCATAGTGGATTTCTTCCTCAGGATACTTGAATGTTACAAGGAGCAGTTTCTGATATTTTCCAGACAAACTCTGGCATCTACCAAGTAGTATTGCAGGAGTCACGGCCTCTACAACACTGATGGGTCCTCTGGTCAGACTTCACATGAGGACATTTCAGTAGTCCATTAAATCAGTTTAGACCCAACACATGCGACTCCCTATCTTGTCATGTTCCAGTGCTTAGGTTTATAAAAAAGAGCTACTCTGGTGGGTGAATCAGTTGTCTGTCAGTCTGTGTCTCCCTTTGTCCCTTTCAGTCCCTACTCAGTCTATAACCACAGATGCCTTGGACTTTGCTTAGGGAGGTGTATCCAGAGGGGTGAAAGTTCATGGCCTGTGGAACAGATAGGACAAACTGAAGTACACAAATGTGAGTGAAATGATGGCTGCAGTAAATATTCTCAAATCTGTTTACTATCTTTGGATTTCAGACCCACTACTTGTAATCACAGACAACACCACAGTGATGTGGTACATAAACAATCCTAATCCTTTTGCAGACTAGTTATGACAGGCTGGGAGCTAGCAACTCCGCACAATCTGACCCACCAGGTTATGTACATTCTGTCAGAGCAGAATGTTGTAACAGACAAGCAGTAGAACCCCACAAATGGAAGTTACACCCAGAGGTTTTCCAGAATTGATCCAACTGTTGGAAACACCTCAAGAAGATTTGTTCATCTACATTCACAACAGACAGTTAAAAAAGTTTTGCTTTTGGACTCCTTGTGCATAGACCTGAAAGACAGATGGCTTTCCATTCTCATGAACAGAGATGTTCCTGTATGCCTTTTCACCCTTTCCTTTGATAACCTGGGTTCTTTTAAAGATACAGACATACTCTCCACATATGACACTAATAGCTCCCCTTTGGTCCAGGCAAAAGTGGTTCTTCCTTCTCAAAATGACCAAGGGCATTTCCGAACAGTATGGACTTATTCACACAGGACATTGGGTGTTCATTCAGTCCTTCAGTTTCTTCAACTCATTGCCTGAATGACAGATTTTTAACTCATTCAGTCCAGAGCAGCTCAGAAAATGCTGTCTGCTTACTTCCACCATAGGAACAACAGTGCAGCCTGAGCTTATTTTCAGATAATCCATTTGTAATACCATAGAGAAAACAAATGGTCATAACTCTCTAACCATAAGAGCTAGACTAAAAATGTAAATGCAAAAGCTGTTCAGCAGACACTGACCTTTCCAACAGTGTAAATGTTGATGGTGTGTATATAAGTCATTATTAAATATTTGCCAAGGAATGCTGATATTGTGCATATTTTTTACCTTTTTGGTATAACAAATCAGAATATCTTGGTGAATGTACCATGTAGACCCATACAATTTGTAATTAATTTGTTTGTGTGAATGTTAGCTTAAAAATGATACCTTAACCATTACTGTGTGATGCTCCGTTATGGAGATATTCACAGAAATATGATTAATGTGATATTTCTCGTAATTGATAAATAAACAAAGCATAATAGCTCATCACCGGTAACAGACAGAGACTACATGGCCTACAAGTTGTGTGGCTCAATGTCCGCTTCAAAATGATGCCTCATTTGTGTCGTCACCATGCTCCCTTGCAAAGATATGGACATAATAATGAGAAATATTGCAAATGTATAATTTTCATAATCCTACAAGATTAAACAAACTGTGATAAATGTGCATGTGTACAGCATACAGACGTACTTCTTTTTCCTTGTTCTAACTAATACTACTGTCTTCAAAATGAGGTATTACTTAGCACATTGACATGCTCCCTTGCAAGGTTATTTTCCAAAATATGAAAACTAAGGTTATGAAAATTATGAATATTTTTCATATTTTGATAAATAACTTTGCAAGGGAGCAAAACCTCATTTTGAAGACAAACAATATCATAATTCTCATAACCAAACTCCTAAACATAATGTGATATCTGTACATTTGTCCAACATACAGACACAGTTCTTTTTCCATCCTGTAACTAATAATATTGCCTTCAAAATGAGGTATTACTTACCCTGACAACATGTTCCCTGATAAAAGTTATTTAGCACAATAGAAAAAGAAATCATAACTCTCATAACTGTAATTGTAACCAAACTTTGATAAGTGTGCAGGATGGTTATTGACATATTCTCTTGTACTTGATACTCTACTCAAACAGTTGTTCTTACTCAGCATGTTCACCATCTCCCTATCACAGTTATTTGCCAAACTAAGAAAAATATCATAATTTACATAACACAATTCATAATCAAACGGTTATCTGTACCTGCGCACATCATACAGATAGTTCTTTTATAATCTAAAAATGAAGTGTTACTCAGCATGTGTACAAGTTCCCTAGCAGTTCTTTTCCTGGGTCATCAGTAGTGACAATGGTGCTCATAAAATATAACAATAGAGTTTCTTACCATACTGGTCCTACTTAGTCACGTCTGTTTTCAATTTGTTCTCACTAGCTGCATGTTACCAATATATCATGCATAGCTGTCATCATGTCATTGTGGAGGTCAGTCAAGAACAACGCAATGCCATCTTCAGTTAGGTGAACACCATTGCTTCTGTAAAGGTGAACATCTTCTGCGGTAATGCTGTCATGGCAGATTGTTGATCCACCAGCCCTGTGCATCAAGCCATGCATGAACCCAATCTGTAAACGTCTGGCCTTGTGCGCTGCCCGTTGACGGTTTGATGTTTTCCATACCTGGTGAGGAATTATGTCAGACCACACAAAATGACAATGTGGCCACCACAACTGCATGTGTTCAAAAATTGTTCTGACTTGAAACCGTAGCTTTCTGAGTGGGTGAGTGATAACATCATTCCCTCTAATGTGCAGCACAAGGATATCAGGCTCAAGGTAGATGGAACAGTTCTCTTCCAACAACTGCAGTACTCCGCTCCAATGCATACCTCTTCTTGCAATCCATTATACCTTCACATTAGATGTGGGGAAGCTGAAGTTGTAGTGGTTTTCACTTCATGAGGTATGGCTGGCAGCCCAGTGAATGTAGGCGTGGCTAGACACCCACACTCTCACTTCTCATTTTCCTGCTCGTGAAACCATGTCACTGTCACAAGGTGGATGCACCTGCACAGGAAAGAAATGCAAACAGGTTATTGATGATGTTTGAGGGATTTATTGAATTACTACAACATGTATATGTATGTAATGTTCATTACCTTGTTTGCCTGTTCGAATCTTCACTGCAATCCACATAGGCATTATTCTTTGGGATTCATTATTTGCAAAGATGATGCAGAGATGCATACCTAACAATCTGAAATCCAGCAAGTCACACACACTATCAGACTTGTAGTAGACAGGGCACATGTAAAGAGAAAAAGCAGGGTAAGGGCCACCACCACTAATGAACCCAGGACAGGCATGGGACTTCATCTGATATGTCGGATACCTGTGCTGGCCACCCACACAGACTGCTGATACCACTACGGTCTCACAGCCTCCTTCAGTGTCAGCAGTCTGCCTTACCTCTGCCTTTTTCTCTTTACATGTGTGCAGTCAGCAATAGACATATAAGGGATCAAGGAGGGAAGTAATGTACTATTTGCTGCCCTGACCTACATACATTTACTGTACCAGAGTGGAGGGAGAGTGAAAGGGCACATTGCAAAGGAAGAAGACGTACCTAGAGTCAGTCTTTTTGCAGGTGGCCTTTCGGGGAGGGACGGAAGGCATCATAGTGGCAGCCATAGAGCCATGCACGTCCTGGAAAGCAGCCCAGTGGGACTGAGCTGAAGAGTCTCCAAGTTCCCCACTGCCACTTGAAATTACACCTGAAAAACACAACAGTATATAACATTCTGATGTTATATACCTGCACAGAGGCACTGGAAGAGCAACACACCAGAAAACTGTATTGTGACTGTGGGAAACGGAGAATTACTACATGATACGATGTTCAGTTGCAGTAGTTCACAAGAATATGAAGCATATAACCGCAGTGGGGGCTTTACTGTGTCTAAAACAAATTGTTCAAATGACAGAAACTGGTGTGTGTGTGTGTGTGTGTGTGTGTGTGTGTGTGTGTGTGTGTGTGTGTGTGTGTGTGTGTGTGTCTTGAAATAACTCCATGTAGACAGAACCCCAGATCTGGCTTGTGCATTCATCAATGTGATAATGATTTCTACCTATGTGAGTGACAGTGACAGCTGCTGATTGTTTTACCAGAAAAGTGATAATGACTCAGTGCTATTCTGTAAGTGCTCTTATTGTTAATGTGATAATATGTATTTCATTACTACAAAGTTATGGATGCTCAGACACAGGTGATAATTGCTGCACATAACCTGTTCAGTAGGCATTGATTATATTACCGTGTGCAGCTGTTATGTAACACTGACTCATCATCATCTGTTGGGAGAAGACCTTAGTAATTCAGTAAAAATAGAATAACAATTGTAAATTACTGAGGTCTTCCTCCCACCTAAATTCCCCAAACGAAACTTCAGTAACATTTCCTGTTATGTACAACCACCAAAATGAAGCATTCACCCAAGCGACCCCTTCAATAAAATGTATGCACAAGCACCAGAATGAAAGATCTCCCCAAAACGACCCTTCAGTAACATTTTCTGGTATGTACAACCACCAAAAAGAAACATTTGACGAAGTAAACCCCATATGTGCAGGTGGAAATTTGCTGCACATTACCTGTAGTCTCTGGGATACTTACCTATCTCTCCAGCAGGTCCTATTTATATCACAGGTAAGGTTTAAGTGCTTAGAATGGGTAATTATGGTACTGTTTTGTTTTGTGGATATGCAGGAGGTCTGACAAATGCCCTGTATGCCAGACATAGGTCTCCCCTCAAATGACTGTAAGAGAGAAAATACATGGACAGAGCCTTGAGGCATCTGCATAGGACATATTACTTATGCCCTGTATTCTTTTAGAGAGGAACCTGTGTGGAAGTTCCAATTGTTGGATATGCCAGGTTAGGTACATACCAAAGGGGGGGGGGGGCATTGTACTCAAGGATATGTCTGATGAATGACGAATACAGTGTAACAATGACTTCCTTGGTATTAGATCTCATATCTTTGTTTAGAAGTTGCACAACATAAAATGATTTCCTCACCAGTGTAGACATGTGATGATGAAAGGCTAGATTACTATCTGTGTGTGTCCCTAACTCCCTGTCTACTGGGTCCGTCTCTAAGGGGTGTGTTGTCAATATGATATTAACCAGGGATAGACGACTTGCCAAAGGATACTGTTATACATTTCTTGGCGTTTAGTTTTAGTCCAGGACTCTTGACACCAGTTGTTTGTTTCTGTGTTTGCCCCTCCTGGAAAACATTTAAATGTATTTGTCTAATATATTACTCAACATGAGTGATTCCTAACTAAAAAGAAAACAATCTTAGTTATCAAGACAGACTGTCACCGTTGACACTGTATTAAGTTTCTTACAGACTCTTCCATGAGGATTTGTGTCCAGCCTTTTGTACCATGAAATATCCAACCCTTTTTGCCTCATGTTCCTTTGCAGAACATAAAATTACTGCTGCAGTCATGTAAACATTGTGATTTGATAGGTTTGACAAGTAAGAACAGTATATAGGGGTTAGGTATAAGCCTGGCATGTTGCTCACAGACTTTTTCTGGCTGTTGACTTGGAAATATACAAATGACTGTCTTTATTTATTTATTTACTTTTTTATCTGAGGGTGAAAGAGAACATTCCTGAAAGGAGTTTGATACTTGGAGACAAGGGTATCTGATTTGTAAAACCTTGAATGTTTTCATTGTCAAAAAAACAGAGAAGATGAGAGGCTACACAATTTATTTATTTTGTTGACTGGGCTAGTCTAACTGGATATATGTCCATTTTCAGTTGAGGTCCGGGGAGAAAAGCTCCAAGCATGAATAGTAATAAAGTTAACAATATATAAAAAGACAGGTAAAATCACAATACAGAGGCAGCATTGGTCAAAAGAAAAATTATAAACTATAAAAATTATACTAAACACAATAGTGGGTATGAGCAAAACCCAATTAAGAGAGAAAAGCCCTTATAGTTTATCCTCTTACTATGAATAAAAGAGTAGTAACTAGATTTGGAGGCATAGGTTAGAGGAGTAGGGAAAGGGGTAAGAGCAGGAAGGGGAAAAGATATCAGTCTGGGTTAGCACATGGACAAAGCCAATGAGTTTTAAGATGTTTTTTAAATAGAGAAGTAGAAGCAAGGGTTGATAATTCAGAAGGAAGCTGATTCCAGTTTTTACCTGCTGTGTTTGAGAAAAGTGAGTCACCAGCTTTGTTGTTAGATTTAATCGAGGAAACTAGGAGCTTATTAGAAGAGTGTAGTGTAGCTAGATTTTTATATGGTGTAATCAGATTAGTGAGGATAGGGGTGTTCTTGGGGTGGTACAGGATCTTTTGAGTGATAAGTAATTGTTAGCAGAGTTATATGGTTCTGCAGTTCTAGCCATCCAAGTTGTTTGAGGTTGAGGCAGTGGTGAGTTTTAAAGGGGGAGCATGTGATGAATCTAGCTATACTATTATAACGGGTGGAAAGTTAGGAGAGGTTGTTTTTAGATAGGTTAGTATATATATAGCAGAGGCATAGAAAAGGGTAGAAATGAGGTGGGTCTGGGCAATAGTTTTCCTGGCAGAAGGAGTAAGGAAGGGTTTAATTCTATAGAGGGTACCAAGTTTTTTGTTAATAGACTTTATGGTGGAGTTAATGCGGTCATCGTAGTTGAGATGATTATCAATTGTTACACCTAGAAGGCGGGTTGTAGTATCTGGGGTTATGTTGGTAGCATTGATAGAGGTTACAGAGAAGAATGGATTAGGTGATTTATGAGTTGGAGTAAAAAGCAGTAGTTTTGTTTTTTTGGGATTTTGGAGGAGGCAGTGTTACATAAACCAGTTTTCAACATTATGAAAAACAGTTTGTGTGAGGAACTGGAGAGAGGCGATATTCTTAGTTGTACAGATTAAGGTGGAGTCATCTGCATATTGAATGCAGGTGGCTTGAGGTATGTTCATGTGTAGATCATTAATAAATAAGGAAAAAAGAAGGGGACCTAAGATAGAGCCTTGGAGAACTCCAATATTTACTGGAAGTAATGAAGACAGATTGTTATCCCAAAGTACTGCTTGCTGTCTATTTTCCAGATAAGACCTAAACCATTGTAATGCTTGTGGATCAAGAGAATGGGCCTTTAATTTGTTTAGAAGTAAGTTATGGTTAACCATATCAAAGGCTTTTGACAGGTCAATAAATAGTGCAGAGGAAAAAGAGTTATTGTTACGATTTTTATTTATAGAGTCGGTGAAGGATGGTAGGGCAGTCGTTGTGCTATGGAATGGTCTGAAGCCATGTTGGCAGTTTGCTAGTAGGTTATTTTGTAGTAGATGGTTAAGTAGTTGTTTGTGAATACATTTTTCCATTATCTTAGCTAATGGGGAGAGTAAGGCAATAGGTCGAAAGTTAGAAAGCTCAATAGAGGATCCACCTTTATGTGGAGGGATGATGTGGGATACTTTCCATATGGTAAGGATTTTGCCTTCTGAGATAGTTCTGTTAATAAGGATAGAGATGGGGTAGTCTATGGCTTCTGCGGCAATTTGTAAGTATTCAGATGGGAGACGGTCAGCAGAAGGGGTGCAAGGTTTCAGTTTTTGAAGTAGCTTACAGATGAGAGATGTAGGTACAGGTTGTATATGAAAGGTAGGAGATGAAATCTTGGAGGTATTTAGTGGGGAAGCAGTAAAAGTCATATAAACATCCTCTAACTCTAATAAACACTTTTCATTTTGGTGGTTGTACATACCAGGAAATGTTACTGAAGTTTCGTTTGGGGAATTTAGGTGGGAGGAAGGCCTCAGTAATATACAAGTGTTATTCTATTTTTACTGAATTACTAATAAATATTAGAATAAAAATCAAAATACACAGGATGACTGGTTCAGCAGTCTAAAAGAAAGTTACTTCAAAAATACAACAAATATGTATAGAAAATACATTTAGAAAAATACCAAAACATTGTCCACATTATCAAAATGAATGCAATTAGGATGTGGTTGAAACAAGGAGGAGGAGACCAGAAAATTATATATGGTTTCAAGGGGGTGGTGAGGGGCTAGCTATGCCTGGCTAAACAGGTTACTGCTGAAATAAGGTTGCATTGATACAAAAACAGTTATTAGAATGTACCACCATCCCATATTGTACTAAGAAGATCTCCATTTCTCTGAAGTCTGTACCTGTACACACTATTAAAGGTAGATGTATTCAACCCTGGTCCTAAGCTAACAATTGTCAACTATAGCTCTCCTTTTCTGCTGATCAGATGTCTAACATTACTATCCCAGAAGAATGCCAGGAGGCCAGCTGATATTAGATGGATTTAAGCTGGCTAAAACCAAACCCATCAAAGGCTAACAGGATGCTGGTACATGTGCCTGGACATCCATCCACCTCAAGCATTCCTCACTTTTGTTTGATCTTTTATGGTGAATACACATTACAGTTCATGCCTTGTGTGTGAAATCTGGTCGGGGCTACTAACAACTTTTGATACTTTACACCTGGGTTTTGGCTGTCAAATAATCTTTCTTTTGTCTAAAGACTAGCTCCTGGATTAAGTACAGCATTCCATCCGTGCACCTTGTCAGAGTGACCCTAACCCTTATATAGTCTCCCTCTTTAAGTGACCTTACTCATCAATTACAAGATAAGGACAGAGCCATTGCAAGTCTACAGAATAGAGCAGCAAAACCAAACTACCAGTGCTGAGGTTATAACTGCCTAATAATTTCTATAATGGCAAGCCCAAAAATCCTAAGTTCCAGCAACGATAATGTGCACCTAGGTGCAAAGCTGCAATCCTCTGAAACAATTATCTTGTGCTCGATGCTACAACTTTTTCTATCATTTGACCCTGAGCAATCTGCCTTGCTGCCCTCAAGTTCAAAGATTGATTACTTCATTCAAACAGCTAAGAACATGAATCTTTGTAGCCATTCTGCCACCCCCATGCTAGTTTTACGACCCTGTCATCAACTTAGATATGAAAAAAATAAAACCATAACACTAATGTTACAAACATCCTACAGTACTTTGAACTACAGTTATGAAACTAAACAAATGTCGCTCAAACTCATTTGTTTATTCCATCCTGAAAGAAAGTGTGCATTTTTTTTAACTCGCCAACTAAGCCAATTTACGACACAGCCATGGGAGAAATGATACACACGAGTGCTTGTAACGTGGGAGGAACGGAGCACTTGGAGGAAACCAACACTTGGGGAGGGCATACGATGACCAGATTCCTTTTTTTTTTCCGGAAGTACACTGTTTTAGAGCAAGACAACTGGACAAAACTAGGGACAATTTTATGGCTCATACAAACTTTGAAAGGTGATAGAATAACATGGTTTGCACAAACTAGCAGGGATTTTCAGTAGGATATGGAATCTGAAACTGAAACATCTGTCATTATTTTTTAAGTTCAGTCTGTGCCACTAATTACATGGGAAAAACAACTGTTTGACAAACAGCCCAACAATATGGACATTCTGTGAAAATTGGTATGCCTGGGAGTGTGTATTTGCTACCCCACAGAGCAAGACAGCTGGTCAAATCTAGGGACAATTGTATATCACTCATAACAACTTTAAATGTTGATAGAATAACAGGGTTGATAGAATAACAGGGTTTTGCATTAGCAGTGGTTAATGCCGCGGTGGTACAGCAGTTAGCGTTGTTGCCACATAGCAAGAGGTTCTCCCGTTTGATTCTCTGCTGGAGCGTCTTCTGTGCGGAGTCTGAATGTCCTCCCCCTGGTCAAGTGATGCCTAAAGACATGCAGGTAAATGAGTGCGTGAATGGGGCTGCCTTCTTTGCAGGTTGGGCGTCAGGCTGGCAACTCGGCATTGTAAAAATCCGCTGTCAGTCATTAGCGGACCGGAGTTCCACTGTGGCGACCCCTAACCAGGAAAAGCCGAAAGAGCACTAGCAGTGGTTTACATAGGGATATGCAGTCTGCAAATTAAATCTTATTTTCTAACTACAGTCTTTGCTACCAATTCGCTGGAAACCATACGATTATGAGAAATGGACCACAAGCATTCAGCACTGTGGTACTGCTCTGTCTGAAGCTTACACTATTTACACACATCAGATATTTAGCTAGCTGAATAATGGTCTGGAAAATGAAAACAGACCACAAATATGGGCATTCTGTGAAAATCTGTACTGTTGAGAGGTATGTTTGGGAGTCTGTATTTCCTAACGGGCTCTTCCAGGCATGATACAAGAGAAGCAGAGCTGTAAACTAGGACCATCTTACCTTATTCAGAAAGTAGGCAGGATCAGAGGTGAAATGGTCAGTTGAAGAGAGTCACGGTTTGTTGAACAAGAACAGACAGATCTCTGGTGCAGGTCTTTCTTCCAAGAGCCCTCACTGTGGCAAAACTCTGCAGGTTTCGTGAACTGATCAGCAGGATAAATAGGGGGATCCAGCAGTAAATTCCTCAAAATCCAGAAAAAAGGGAATTTCTACTGGTGGACCCACTATTTATTTAGAAAGATCCAAAGTATTATTAGTTCAGGGGGTGAAGGTGTTAAGCAACTGGCATTTCAAGTCTCCCATTGGCTGCCACCACTTGTCATGAATGCTGGAAAAAGTACAGACTTGACAGCCGATTTTCTCGGTAAACTCAAATATGAACACCACGTTAACTCCATGCTTTTAAGCTGACAAAGTAAGTGACAAAGTTCAGTTACTTTCTCAGCTTAATTTTCAACAGTGGAGCTAAAATATGACTGAAAAGTTAATTGCGCTGGTAGAAGGCAGTCTGGGTAATAACATGCAGTTACTACCATCTCACAGCGTGCTCGGATTTAAGCACAGAGGCGCCACGAGATGGTAGTCAGGGTTAATGAGATAATACGTTTAGGCACCAGGTTTCTGCGAATGAGCAACAGGGATTTAAGGAGGTTAAGACATCTGCTACTAGAAATTCATATTTACATAAATGGAAAAGATTTTCAGTTGATGTCAAAATAAGAATCAGGACCTTTTTCAGGTCCCTGTAAATCTGATTGTACAGTATTTGTGTGAGTTTTAATCCTCAAGCCTTTCTTACTCTAATTTCAAGATTCACCTCTTGGCATTCTCAGCTTGTCTTCACATGGATCCCCCACTTTCCACACTGCCTCAAGTAAAACAGTTTTTGAAAGGGTTTTACATATACACCCACACAGAAGACAATGTCATTCCTTCTTGGGATCTTAATTTTGTACTACAGAACCTTACTCTTATTCCTTTTGAACCTGCTTATGAGGCTGATATGAAGTTCTTTTCTTGAAAAAACAGTGTTACAGTTATTGCTGAAGTCAGAATAATGGTTATCTGTGTTACAAGCTCTTATGGTGGTTCAGTACCGTCTCATTTTTCACAAGCATACTGTAAATTTGAGGAAAAAAACTTTCTTTATGCCTTAAGTGGTTTCAGAGTTTACCTTTTTTCCAAAATTAAAAACAGAAGGTGAAGAATTCTACACACTGTGGATGTCCTCAGCTGAGATAATACATCAACAAGACAAGAACCTTCAGGAATTCTAATCTAGTTATCAAAAAAAGACAATTTCTAAATGGTTATATAGTGCTATACTACATTTTGATGCTGTCACTATGACAAGACACTTCCAGGCAAGGTAAGGGTCCGCTTTACCATGGTTTTGGTTACTTTTGTGGCTCTTTGGAAAGGAATGGACTCCAGAAATATGTTAGAGGCAGCAACTTAGTTATCTGTGCACCCAGTTACCAAGCACTACAAATCAGATTCTTTCTCTATGCCCAGAGCAGGCTCTGCTAGGACTGTTCTCCAGTGGCTCATGGACTCTGAGCCTTCTTCCTTCTCTCTATCTTTCTAAGCTGTGGTACTCATCCCATACAACTTAGGCTACTGAAACAGTGATCCAGTGATGAACATTTTACAGTTGTATAAGTCAACTTACCATAACAACAGATGTTCAAATAGCACCTTCCTTCCATTCCCCATCTTTTTGTTGAGTGTTTTGTCTTGGTGTGGATATTTTTCCTTCCCTTTCTCATAGCAAATACCTGGCTGGGAGAGATTTATCCTTCTTTAGTCTGAGGCAAGAAACCTCTAAGGTTTGGCCCCGTAACCACTGACTTTATACCACTATCCTTGAGCAGTACAATTGTTAGGGAGCATTGAAGGTGCCCTAAAGCTTTGGCAGCAGGTCAGTTGTCCAATCCTTGGCAGGATTTGTGTAGTATATCTTAGGCCACTACAACAGTAGTTTAGTTCAGTAGCTACTGTTAAGATAGTTTACTTACAGACCTGTACTATCATGTCCCCTGCTCACAACATGTGTACCAGTTTTGTGCATCTCATCGCTGGCATTGTGCAGCCTGTCCTGGAGCACTTCTAGTTAAGTACCTCACTGGTGAGGTTTTCCTTATTTATTTTGTTTTGATTGTGACAGTTAATTCTGAATGGTTTAGTAAGGTAGACTACACAGTAAGTTATTTCAGGGTCATGTCTACTCCATAAGAAAGAAAGAATGTACTCTTGTGGTAAAACAAGTCCCATGCAAAAAAACACATTTTCTGTTTAGGCCAAGAGAATGATATTGAGAGCTGTAGTGTCTTGTCAAGGGTTTATGCAAAAGGAGAATTTTTCCTTGTAAAGCTGTTTAGAATGGAAGTGACTTAAGAGTTGGACTCATACCACCATGGTGTCTTCCAGTTCATCCATAACCTTGGACATCTCCAATAAAAGTAACTGATCTAAGGAGAAAGCATTTTGGGACCTGGGTGAAGTGATAATGGCATCTGATATCCCTGTTCATTTCAGAGATGTGAGCCCTTGTGAGGCATTTTTGTAGCCCCTGACCTTTGCATCTTATGGATGAGGGGTCTCTGACAAAGCCCCTTTATAGGCTGTCATTCCTTAGCTCAAGGCACATGTGACTGAGACCAGAGCCCTCACATGGCCAGACACCTTGCCTCAGATACCTGTAGCCAAAGCAGTTTTTAATTTCAGATGGGGCAGACCACATGCGCATTGTGTTAATCAAGGAGGACTGTTAGGGTTGTATCGTTAAGGTCTAGGAATCCCATCTTTAGTACCTGGTCTCCAAAGTGAGCCCACCTTTAGAGGCATCAGAAGCTCAATAGAATGTCCATGCCCAGTTTTCTGGGCCTCTGAACAACAGTTGAATCCATTCCCCTACCCCCTCTCAGCCTGTTGTACAGAAATGGATTGCTTTGGCTCAGGCCTTTATATGCTGTAGTATCTGCAGCCAAGTGCAGATCAGCTATCAGTGTTTGGAGTCCACTGTGCCAAGAGAATGGGGGAACTCTCCTCAGAAATCAAAAGGAAAGAAGAAAAGTTGGGCTATTACTCCCATATGCCCCCCCCCCCCCCCCCAGTTATTACACAGGCACTGATGACACCATGTCCCCTGCCTCAACCACAGGGGAAAGATCATTTGGAGATGCTATTTGTAGAATGAAAGACCACTTTAGATGGAAGATGAAAGAGGTGTCAGATGGCTATAAAAAGATATTGTGATTTACTGGGTCTGGATGCCCTTATAACTGTGGCATTTCCTTATATTTTCAGAAGCTGTAGAGGATGAATTTTTAGCAGTTTCTAAGGAAATGGAAATCTATCCCCCTTCTCCTAAGAGGACTGATAAGTGCTACAGAATCCAGAAGTCCTGCACGTTCCTTAATAAAAACCCTGCGATGAATCCAGAAATGCTGTCTGTGGATCATCCAGAAATGCTGTCTGTGGATCCACAGAAGGGATCCAGTCTGGTCTAATCCCTATATTATTCCCAGTGATAGGAAAAGCAGAGCATTCAGCTGATTTGGGATGAAAGTGTACACAGCTGCCAGTCAGGCTTTCAGGGCTATTAACTGTCAGGCACACACATGATTCAGTTTCAGTTTGGTGTCCTAGATCAGGTGAAGTTGAGGACTGCGGAGGTGTCTGATGGAGATCAGATGGCAAAAAGTTTGGACCTCACCTGTCAGTCAGTCAGGTGCCTAAGCACTTCATTATGTGCGGTTGTGATGCTGCAAATAGGTTCATAGGTGTGTACTAGGCTAATGGCCCTGGAGCCTTCATAAGCCAAGCCCAAAAAAAAAAGTGCCCTGGCATCGTGCCGCCCGACATTAGTTCCCAGTGCCCCTATCCACTAGAGTTGCTGGAGTGATCCCCAGGGTGAAGTTTCTGTTACCCATCCACTCAAAATTTCTGTTGAAGAGGGCCAGGGAGGTGCTCTGCTTGACATGTATAGGAAGCCTATTCCAGAGCATGGGCAGTCCCTGAGTGATGAACCTATCCCTCCAGCATGTTCTGTTGATTGCGGTAATGAGATTGAGGTTTCTGGAGCATGTGGTGTGGAGGGATTGGGATTTCTTTAGGTGTAGCATTTCTAGCAGGGCTGGGTCTGACACGGCTTTGTAAGTCAAGCAGAGATCGCCACTATGTAGACGATAAGAGACAGAGCATAACTGAAGTTTCTTGAGTCTGTCCATGTAGGACATGTGATTAAGGCTTAGGATCCTCTTTGTGAGGAACTTCTGTGGCCTCTCCAGCTGTTGCAGGTGTCTAGTGGGGTACATGCCAAATGGGGTATTATACTCAATGAGTGGTCTAATGATGGATGAGTAGAGCGGGATGATGACCTCCTTCTTCCTGGTTGCAAAACCTTGGTAATGAGATGTGTCACATAGAAGGACTTTCTGCCACAGTGGTGATGTGGTGGTCAAAGGAGAGGTTGCTGTCAACCTGGGTGCCCAGATCTCTTATAACACCGTCAATGTTCAGTGGGCTCCCATCGATGTGTTAATTAGTGAGAACTGAGGTTTTCCCAAAGGGAATGACACTGCATTTTTTTGGCGTTCAGCTTAAGGCCTTGGCTCCAGTCATTGGTCTCAGTGAGGCCTTTCTATGGGATGTCTGCTTTACTTGGGGAGTTAATAATGGCTCCCAGCTTGCAGTTGTCTGCGAACTTGGTCAGCTAGAGTCCCTCTGTGTGGGCTTGGACTTCTGAGAAGTAAATGCCAAACAGGGGAGGACCCAGGACCGATCCATGTGGTTCTGAACTCGTGACTGGTCAGTAGACAGACTTGGAATCTGTTAATTTCACTCTGTGGGTCCTAACTGTGAGCCACTTTGCAACCCCACCTAGTGATATAGGAGTTGATGCCCAGTTTGGTGAGTTTGTCAGTAATACCTGAGTGAGGAATGGTATCAAAGACCTTGGCCAGATTGAGGTAGGCTGTGTGCACTGCCTTACCCTCATCCACAGCCTTGGTGATTGACTTGAAGAAGTCAACCAGGTTAAGCAGGCAGGATCTCCCTTTAACAAAATCAAACTGCGTGGGGTCCAGAGTTTGCAGATTACCTATATCCTTGTTAATCAAGTCCACGGTTTACATATCAGACTCATCAAGATAATGGGTCTATAATTACCAGGGTCTGTAGTCGCTCCCCCTTTATGTAGAGGGATGACTATCAGTGCACCATTTGGTAGAGACAAAGCCTGAGTTAAGGCTGTGAATGAACACGGCACACACATGTGGTGCTAGTTCATTTTGTAGTTCATGTAGAACATAGTCAGGGATATTATCAGGTCCTATGGATGCTGTATTCTTGGCTTTGGACAATGCAGCTTTTACCTGTGCTGCAGAAATGCTGGGTACTTGGCATTCTTCTGGTATTGTGATTGGTCCTTTTGAGGGGGAGAGAGGGGTAAAGTTAGCACTGAATCTGTCGGCCAGTATGTTGGCAATATCTGTTGGTTCAGTATAGGAGGTGTCATTGTGCAATAACTCAGAGTAAACCTGGGTATTGTCATGGAGATTCTTGATATAGCTATAGAAGGCTTTGTAGTTTAGTGTCTGCCGTAATTTTGCCTTTGTAGCTGGCTTTAGAGGATTTGGTAAGGGATATCAACTTTTTGTTTTGGCTGATAAGGGTGTTTTTCCAGTTTTGGGACTTCACCTTTTTCTGCAGCAGTTTCATCCTACTGTTGTACAGTTTATTGATGGCTGGGTACCACCAGATTAGCTTTCTTTTTTTGGAGGAGAATGTCTTGCTTCAGTTGGGTATGGCTAGATGTTCTTCATGTTTCACTGTTGCAGTCATCACTCTTGGGTTATCTGCCTGCAGGTAGCCCTCAGTCAGCTCGAATGCCAGAGACTTAGTATTTCTGCGTCAGTTGCTGTCACTCCAGGACTGACATCAGGTCGTCAGGGGTATAAAAACAGGCAGTCGATGCCATTACATCAGTCTTTCTTCCCGGGGAAGCAGAAGCAGTTCGCACATGTGCCGGTCGGCCGCTACCTGAGTTTTCATTTCTGAATTGAATCATCCTGAAGTCTTCTAAAGCTAAGTACCCCATTGGGGATCCATTTTTCTTGCACTAACCAATGTCAGAAAAAGTTAACAATTGTGTCGCCTGTGGAAAGCAAATACCACACTGAAATTTCCATTCTTACTGCGTCACCTGTTTAGGCCCAGACCACGACGTACCTCGTCGGATTTGTGCTTTGTTCAACACCCGAACTATTCGTCGTCGGGCCCTTATTGTCACTAAATACGTTCGCTCTCGCTCTCTGTATTCCAAAATGGCTTTGGTAAGTCATCTGACTACCAATCATCTGAAAAAACGTAAGGGTAAAGACAGAGACAGGTCCAAAACTGCCGACAATGCTTCCGTTAAGCTAGTCGCCAGTTCGCCGGTACTCAGTGAGGTGCTTTTACAGCCTCTGATGCCCACTTCGATGGATTTGCAGGCCACTACTGAGACCCATTCGGAGTCTAGTAAGCCGCGGGACTCTTCTTTGACTACGGAACCTGCAGATGTCTCTACCTTGGATGGGTCTGGAGCCGCTGGGCAGGCACCAGCTTCCAAGGAAGTTCTTCGCACTACCGATATTCGACACAAACCGACAACTTCTTTCACGTCTTCATTTCTGTCTAAAACTACCGAGTTTCTAAGGCCAAGAGTATGAGCTACGCCTAAAAAACCAACAACCCAAACTCAAGCACCTGCTTCCTTGCCACAACATCAAATGCTTAAAATGGCAGAAGAGCTGATTATGCTGATTAGGGGAAGCCAGCCTTCCCCTAAGAGAAAAAGAGACCTGTCCCCAGCAGCTTTAACATACCAAGAGTCCAATGACTCTGAGGTTTCTGAATATGAAGACATGCCTTTATCTGCTTTTGAGGATTCAGATGCAGAGGAATCCATTCCCTCTGCTTCCCCTCCAGAGGATTTTTCTTTTGGTGAAACCCTTCGTACTTTAAGAGGGCATTTCCACCAGGAATGCCAAAACTATCCTCAGTCCAAAAAGAGACTCAGAGAATTTCTAGATTTGCCACAACATAGAACTTTTGCAATACCTCCAGTTCTGGATGTTGTGGATGATGTTTTTATGGAATCCAGTCTAACACCTGATACTTTACCCCCTTTTCCAAGGAAACCAGACAGGTACTACTGAGTCCTTGACTCTCACAAATTTATTTTCAAAAATCCTACTGCTGACCCAGAGGTAATTTCCCAGGGGCCTAAAGGTATAAAAGCAACTACAGGTAAGAATCCCACCCCTTCGGACAGGGATTCCCGAGCTTTAGACAGATGGGGTAAAAAAAGTATACACCTCTGCAACCTTTGCCATTAGGGAATTGAATTGCCAGTTTCACATGCTGAAATACCAGCAACATATAATGGAACTTATTAAGCAAAAATTAGCTGCCTTTACAGACTGTGCAGAAGGTAAAGAATTACAAGAGCTTATGCATTCTGCAAGCCAAGTCAGCAAGCATACTTTGCAATGTGTAACAAATGGAGAAACTCACGCGGAGTTAATGCTCTCACTACAAAAACCAAAAGCCTAGTCCAGTAGTATAAAACAATAAATAGTGAGAGCAAAACAGTGAAGGAGCACACTGATAGCATAAATATGCTATCTAAAAATATCAAAGCAGTAATCCAGCGAAACCAATTAGGTATTCAGTCTAGATGGTAAGAAGAACCAAACGAAAATAAAATTATCAAAGAACTGATTTATTAGATGCACATCAGGTGAGCGCTTTCGCTATTAGCTTCATCAGACCTGAGTAACAGAAATGACTCAGTTACTTAAATACCCGACTAAGCAGGAAACTTCAGTGTATTAAAATGTCATTACATGATTACACAATTAACAAATGAAACTAATCTAATAAAAACAAAAATCATACTATATAAACAAGGTAACTACACAATACAAATCAACATCAATTCTCAAACTACAACAAAAAATACTTCATGCCAAATATGAATACTATATCTAAAATCAGTACATAGAAATTCACATTTCCTGTCTATGCTAATATAAAAAATATATCAAAATATTATTACTCTCTATATAAAATACGTATTATATTAACATTTCTACTTAGACACAAAAGTCTACCTAATCCCAGTCTCATAATCAGAGTTATTTTCTTTTGACTCAATAAAGATGCCATTTAGGTAAAACATATATATACATTGTATCTCACGTTTATACATATGTAAGTAAAAACAATAAATATACACATGAAAAATATTCTGAAAAATGTACATATATGAAAAACTTTTTTGCATATGTAAATAGAAACAATAAATATACACATGAAAAATATTCTGAAAAATGTATTTATATAAAAAACATATATAAAACAACATATGTAAAAAATAATATAAAATATATAACATCTATATATATTAAGATAAACATATATAAACAAGTCTAAATCTTTAATTTCCTCATTCTTAAAAATGGTTGTATCGGAACTTTCCCATTCAAGCCAGGAGGTCTATCTGATCTCAGTTTCATAATCCAAGTCGTTTCTTTTGACTCAGTAAAGGTACCAACATCCCCTCCTCTAATGGTGGTATGTACTTTCTCCAAGATTCTAAATTTAAAAGAATGTTCCTGTCCACAATCTCTTACATGTCTAGCCAAAGCATTAGAAATCAAGCCCTTTCTGATGTGGTAGATGTGTTCCCGCATCCTATCTCTAAGACACCTGTTGGTCTTACCAACATAGAATGCGGGGCACGCCACACACAAGGCCAAATAAACCACATCATGGGACATGCAGTTCCCACTGGCATATGCCAAAAAATGCCCAAGACCTGATGGGTGAACAAACACCTGTTCTGTGTCTAAAAATGAACAAAAATTGCATGAATTATAAGGGGAAGTGTTATGTATTCCTTCAAATGTCTCACTAAGATTACTCTTGGGATAACATAATAACCTCTTGAGGTTCATTTTGTTTTTATATATGAACTTCGGGCTATCCCCTACGACTTGCCTAATCTTAGGGTCTACTGATAAGATATGCCAGTGGGTTTTAATAATGTCCTTAATAACTCCCACATCTCGAGTATAGAAAATAGGATAGGCAATATTATTAACATGAACATCCACTATATCTGCACCTTGTTCTCTCATCTGACTAGAAACTCTATCAGAGAAGTAAGGGGTAGCTGCTCCACATCTCAACTGTTCTATATTCATCATGCCTTCTTCCAGATCTAAATTACTATATCCACGTTCTCTCAGTCTATGTTTAAGGTCAGTTAATCCTTCTTCAAAATCAGATTCTGTTGGCGTGTATCTTGACAGGCGCATGGTCTGTCCACGAACAATATTCTTATAGATATACCCAGGGTGCATACTATTACGATGGAGTAACATATTCTTATGGCAAGGTTTCCTATATAATCCGGTATTAACCATCCCATTACCCATCTTTTCAACATAAATATCTAGAAAGGAGATTTTCTCCTCAGACCACTCAACAGTAAACTTAAGAAAGTTAGTAGTGGAATTCAGATATCTAACAAAATCTCCTAACTCACTAGGAGTACCAGTCCATAAGAAAAATAGGTCATCCACAAAACGCCTGTAAAATGGGACTGACCTAATATAAGAACTCATTTGGAACATGTATCTATGCTCCCATTCAGCCATAACTAGGTTGGCGTAGCTATTGGCACATGAAGTGCCCATAGCTACGCCATCCCTCTGTAAGAATAGCTGATCCTCGAAACAGAACACATTTGACTCCAGAACCACTTCCAAAAAACATGTAATGAGGTCTATATCAACTGCTGTAAAACTTGACACCCTCTTTAAATAACTACCTATCATCTCGATGCCAACTGAATTGGGAATGATCATAAACAAAGACTGAACGTCCATTGTGACAAAAATATAACTACTACCAACCATAACTGTATTAAGAAAGCCATAAAGGTCTAGTAAAAACTGTTTTGTGTCTTTTAACACATATATATTGTCGTTAACAACTGGCCCAAGTTTATATTCAATATACAATGAGAATGGTTCAGTAGTCCAGCCCCTCCCTGCAACAATAGGTCTCAAAGGAGGATTCAACCTATCTTTGTGTATTTTGGGGAGGCCTTGTATCACAGGGACTAACGGATGAGATGCATGTAGAAACTGAAACATATTAAAACTTATTACATCACTCTTCAATAAGTCTACTAACATATCGTGTACTCTCACAGTGATAGGTCTAATCTCTTCCACTGACAAAGGAGTATAGGAACTCACATTACTAAGCATCACAATCATATCATTATTATACCTACTAGCATCCATAATTACCAAGCCACTACCTTTATCCGCAGGTTTAATAACGATGTTGGAATTATTACGTAGCCCTGATAATGCCTGTCTCTCCCTGTATCGTCGGATTTGTGCTTTGTTCAACGCCCGAACTATTCGTCGTCGGGCCCTTATTGTCACTAAATACTTTCGCTCTCGTTCTCTGTATTCCAAAATGGCTTTGGTAAGTCACCTGACTACCAATCATCTGAAAAAACGTAAGGGTAAAGACAGAGACAGACCGCACAGGTCCAAAACTGCCGACAATGCTTCCGTTAAGCTAGTCGCCAGTTCGCCGGTACTCAGTGAGGTGCTTTTACAGCCTCTGATGCCCACTTCGATGGATTTGCAGGCCACTACCGAGACCCATTCGGAGTCTGGTATGCCGCCGGACTCTTCTTTGACTACGGAACCTGCAGATGTCTCTACCTTGGATGGGTCTGGAGCCGCTGGGCAGGCACCAGCTTCCAAGGAAGTTCTTCGCACTACCGATATTCGACACAAACCGACAACTTCTTTCGCGTCTTCATTTCTGTCTAAAACTACCGAGTTTCTAAGGCCAAGAGTACGAGCTACGCCTAAAAAACCAACAACCCAAACTCAAGCACCTGCTTCCTTGCCACAACATCAAATGCTTAAAATGGCAGAAGAGCTGATTATGCTGATTAGGGGAAGCCAGCCTTCCCCTAAGAGAAAAAGAGACCTGTCCCCAGCAGCTTTAACATACCAAGAGTCCAATGACTCTGAGGTTTCTGAATATGAAGACATGCCTATCTGCTTTTGAGGATTCAGATGCAGATGAATCCATTCCCTCTGCTTCCCCTCCAGAGGATTTTTCTTTTGGTGAAACCCTTCATACTTTAAGAGGGCATTTCCACTGGGAATGCCAAAACTATCCTCAGTCCAAAAAGAGACTCGGAGAATTTCTAGATTTGCCACAACATAGAACTTTTGCAATACCTCCAGTTCTGGATGTTGTGGATGATGTTTTTATGGAATCCAGTCTAACACCTGATACTTTACCCCCTGTTCCAAGGAAACCAGACAGGTACTACTGAGTCCTTGACTCTCACAAATTTATTTTCAAAAATCCTACTGCTGACCCAGAGGTAATTTCCCAGGGGCCTAAAGGTAAAAAAGCAACTACAGGTAAGAATCCCACCCCTTCGGACAGGGATTCCCGAGCTTTAGACAGATGGGGTAAAAAAGTATACACCTCTGCAACCTTTGCCATTAGGGAATTGAATTGCCAGTTTCACATGCTGAAATACCAGCAACATATAATGGAACTTATTAAGCAAAAATTAGCTGCCTTTACAGACTGTGCAGAAGGTAAAGAATTCCAAGAGCTTATGCATTCTGCAAGCCAAGTCAGCAAGCATACTTTGCAATGTGGCTTTGATACCCTAGAAGCATCTTGTTGGTCCGCACTCACTGGTTCTGTACTGAGAAGGCATGCTTGGCTTAAGGGGCAGACCTTGCCAGACCATGTCAAATCAAAATTACTAGACGCTCCTTTGAACAAGGACAATCTGTTTGGCACCAAAGCAGAAGAAGTTCTAAAAAATATAGAAGAAAAAGCTAAGTCTATGCAGACAGTCAAAGATTTCTTGCAAGTGCAGCCTCCTAGATTCAGTAGGCATTGCCCCTCAAAACATTGGTCCTTTCCAGCCCCCTCAAGGCCATCTCAAACTAGACCCAGAGGAAACATACCCCCCAGACTACAGTCTCAGGGTATGCAGAGATCTAAGCAATGGAGTGCCTCCACTTCAAAAACAGGGAGTGCTAAGCCACCCCCTTATGAAAAGAATTCACAATGACTTCTCAACTCCACTCCTTACCTCTGCCCAACTCTTTGTGCCCCAGGAGGAAAACTTGCCCATCATGCAAAAAACTGGACATCCTTCACCAAAGACCGACAGGTCTTCAGCATTGTATCCCAGGGCTACAAAATTTACTTCCACTCATTGCCAACCCCAAAAGGGTTCCCAGACCTTCCTCCAAACCAGTGGGCAGAGGCACAAAACCAAGTTCAATCCCTGCTCTCCATAAGGGCAATTCAACCTGTTCCTGCAGAACAGACAGGTCAGGGGTTCTATTCCAGACTTTTTCTGGTACCCAGAAAAGAGGGCATTTAGTGCCCAAATCCTAGACCTTTCCATTCTAAACACCTTCCTGGTGGTACCAAAATTCAAAATGCTCACCTTTCAGCAGCTTCTTCCTATGCTGTCCAAAGATGCCTGGTTAGCCACCCTAGACCTAAAAGAAGCCTATCTGCACATCCCTGTCAGGGATTCATGCAGGAAATAGCCACGTTTCAGGGCAAGATCTATGCATTATCAATTCTCTGCACTTCCCTTTGGCTTATCCACTGCTCCCAGAGTATTCACAAAATGCCTGGCTCCAGCCATTGCCTATTGCAGACAGAGAAAAATTCAAATTTACCCATACTTGGACAATTGCCTGATTCAGGCAGACAGTCAGGAACAGCTGTTGCAGCACCTGACATTTGTAAAGAACCTTCTTACCTCCCTGGGATATACTGTCAATGAAAAGAAATCAAAACTAGTCCCCAGTCAAAAGATTGTATTCCTGGGAGCAAGCTTGGACACAGCATCCCAGATAGCATTCCTTACTCCAGAAAAACAAGCCTGTCTGACAGGCTACTTCATTTAAATGGCCACCAGAACCCAGCTATCCGCAAGGAAAATCCTGCAGGCCCTAGGGTTCATGGCCTCTTGTATCACTAATTCCATATGCCAGACTGCATATGAAAAAGCTTCAGTGGTACTTAAAAAGTCTTTGTTGCCAACATTCTCAGGACCTGGAAACTGTCATACCTATCTTAGCTTGTCTAAGGACAGAGTTTCTTTGATGGGCAGCAGCATGCAACCACAACAAGGACTTCCCTTTACTCAACCCCACGCCTCCCAGCCCCTAACCACAGACGCATCAGACTATGCCTGGGGGGGCACACCTGGACGACAAGTGCATTCAAAGCCACTGGAGCCTAAGTCAAATTCATCTGCACATCAACCAAAAAGAGATGCTAGCTGTTGAGCATGCTCTGACAGTTTTCAGATCCTTACTCTCACCAGGACCCCTGCTAATAAAAACAGACAACACCACAGTTGTGTGGTACATCAACAAGCAGGGAGGAACCCTCTCTTACCTACTCTGCAGGCTAGCCATGGCCCTGTGAAAGACGGCCTTGGACATGCATATTCATCTGCAAGTCTGCCAAGCAAACAAAACTCTCTGGCAGACTTAAACAGAAATCTCCTAGACCCACACAATTGGCAATTAGACCCCAGCACATTCAGCCTTCTAATCCAGACATGGGGAACCCCAGAAGTGGACCTCTTTGCCTCCCCTGCAATCACCAGCTCATCAAATTCTGCACCAGGATACCTCACAGCAGGGCCTGGAAAGTAGATGTCCTATCCTTCCAGTGGGAAAACCTCTCAATCTATGCATTTCCCCCTCTGCCTCTTCTCTCAAGAACATTACTCAAGATAAGACAGGACAGACCAAGGACAATCCTGATTGCCCTGGACTGGCCACCACTGCGCAGTCTGTCACTGGTGCCACCCTGGCACATACCCCAGATCCCAACCCTCCTCACTCAGCAGGGGGTACAGATCTTGCATCCGCAACTGCAAACCCTGAATCTTCCAGCCTGGCTTATTCCTTGAATTCTCCCCCAGTGACCAGCCTACGCAAGCAAGTGCTGGATGTCATTCTTGAAGCCAGAAGACCCACTACAAGGAAATCCTATGCTGATAAAAGGTATTGTTCCTGGATTCAATCTAAAGAAGAGGACACAGCACCACCCTCCTTACTGCTAATCCTGGATTACCTAGCAGATCTACTCCATAGAGGCCTATCCTTCTCCTCCATTAAGATCCATGCCTCTGCCATCTCGGCTCATTACAACACTGAGCCACCTCTCTTCTCTCACCCTCACATCAAACAGTTCCTGAGAGGGGCAAACAACTTAAGGCCACCAAGGAGAGCACCCACCCCTGCTTTGGACCTTAACTTTGTACTGGAAAAGCTCACGCTACCCCCCCCCCACCTTTTGAGCCTGCAGCATCAGCAGGGTTACAATTCCTCTCTTGGAAAACAGCCTTGCTTCTGGCCATCACTTCAGCTAGAAGAGTGTCTGAGCTACAAGCACTTATGGCTGTAGAACCCTTCATTATTTTCCATGCTGACAGGGTCCCCCTCAGGACTTACCCTTCCTTATGCCTAAAGTGGTATCCAGTGTGGCTCTCAACCAATCTCTCCATGTGCCAACCTTCTTCCCTAATCCTCAAAATAAAGGGGAAAGGATCCTGCACTCCTTGGATGTGCACAGACAGCTCAGATTCTACCTTGATAGGACTAAGCCCTTCAGGAAATCTGACCAATTACTAGTCAGCTTTGCACCAGGGCAGAGGGCCAGGCCATTTCAAAACAAACAATTTTCAAATGGATAGCACACTGTATCCATTTCTGCTGCAAGCACCATGGGAAACCAACCCCTCAGGGGGTCAGAACACATTCCACTAGGGTTTTGCAACAGCAGTCTTGCAGGGCATACTAGCTAGCCCCAGCTCTTCTTGACTGCCTCCACTCTTTTTTCAGCTTTGGGAATCAACCCAAGTGTGATGACTGCAACAGTGAAACACGAAGAACATAGTACAGATGTTCTTCGTGTTTCACTGTTGCAGTCATCACACTTGGGTTATCTGCCTGCAGGTAGCCCTCAGTCGGCCTGAATACCAGAGTCTTGGGATTTCTGCATCGGATGCTGTCGCCTCTTCCATGACGTCAGGTCGTCAGGGGTATAAAACATGCAGCCAACGCCATTACATCAGCTTTTCTTGCCGAGCAGAGTCCGAAGCAGAAGCAGTTTGCAAGTGCCGGTCGGCCGCCTCCTGAAATTTTCATTTTTCGAGTTTCAGACCTGAAGTCTTCTAAAAGCTAAGTACCCCGTTGGGGATCCTTTTTTCTTGCTCTAACCAATATCAGAGAAAGTTAACAATTGTCTTGCCTTTGGAAAGAAAATACCTCACAGAGATTTTCATTCTTACTGTGTCACCTGTTTAGGCCCAGACCACGACATTCCTCGCTGTCAGTTTTGTGCCTTGTTTCATGCCCAAACTATCTGTTGTCGGGCTATTTTTGTCGCTGAATTCTTTTGCTCTCATTCTCCATATTCCAAAATGGCTTTGTTAAGCCATCCGACTTAACGATCTTCCGAAAAAACGTAAGGAAAAAGACAGAGACAGACCTCATAAGTCCAAAACGGCCGACGTCACTTCCGTTAAACTAGTCGCCATTCCGCTGGTACTCAGTGGGGCGCTTTCGCAGCCCCTGATACCCGCTTCTGCTGATTCGCAGGCCTCTACTGAGACCCATTCGAAGTCTGGTATGCCGCGAGATGCTTCTTCGACTATGGAACCTGCGGATGTCTTTACCTTGGATGGGTCTGGAGCCGCTGTGCAGGCACTGGCTTCTGAGGGTGTATTCAGGCCTTCCGATGTTCATATTAAACCAACGACTTCATTTCAAACGATAAGTACTGGATTTCTCAGGCCAAGAGTTCGCACTGTGCCTAGGAAACCGACGACCAACGTGCATTCTCAGGCCCACATGCCACAGAAACAAATGCTTAGAATGGCTGACGGCCTTATTACTTTAATTATGGGAAAGCCAGCCTTCCCCCTCAAAAAGACCAAGAACTGATTTTCCTTCTGATTCTTCAGATCATGAGCCCAGACTCGGACCCTTCTGGTTACCAGGACATTCCTTTTTCTACCTATGAGGATTCTGATGCAGAGGATTCCATTTCCTCTGCTTCCCCACCAGAAGATTTTTCTTTTGGTAAAACCCTGCATACCCTTGGGGAGCATTTCCACTGGCAGTGCCAGGACTACCCACAGTCCAAAAAGAGACTCGGGGAACTTTTAAACTTGCCTCAGCACAGGCCTCTAGCTGTCCCTCCTGTTCTGGAAATTGTAGATGATGTCTTCATGGAATCCAGCCTTACCCCTGATACTTTGCCTTCAGCTCCCAGGAAACCTGACAGGTACTACCAGAGTACCTGACTCTCACAAATTCCTCTTTAAGAATTCTGCTGCGGATCCAGAGACCATTTCCCAGGGAGCTAAAGGCATTAAGGCTACAACAGCCAAAAACCCTACCCCTTCGGACAGGGATTCTAGGGCTTTAGACAGATGGGGTAGGAAGGTTTACACTCTGCTACTCTTGCCATCAGGGCTTTAAATTGCCAGTTTCATATGTTAAAGTATCAGAAACGTATTATGGAGCTAATTAAACAGAAAATGATGTTGATTCCTGATTGTGCAAAACATAAAGATTTACAAGAGCTAATGCATTCTGCTAACCAAGTAGGAAAACATTCTTGGCAGTGTGGTTTTGATGTCTTAGAAGCATCTTGCAGGGCTGCTGTCACTGGATCTGTTCTTAGAAGGCATGATTGGCTTTAGGAACAAATCTTGCCAGACCATGTCAAAGCAACATTACTAGATGCTCCATTAAACTAAGAATGCCTATTTGGCACTAAAGCAGAAGAAGTCCTCAAAAAGATGGAGGAAAAAGCTAAATCTATGCAAACTGTTAAAGATTTCCTACAGGTGCAGCCACCTAGATTCAGTAGGCATTGGCCTTCTAAAAACTGGTCTTTTGCAGTCCCTCCCAGACCTTCTCAGTCCAAACCCAGGGGGAGCAGACCACCAAGACTACAGTCTCAGGGTATGCACAGATCTAAACAGTGGAGTGTTCCCACCTCTAAAACAGGGAGTAGTAATCCACCATCCTATGGTAACATTTCACAATGACTTATCCTTAATTCTTCCAAGCCTTGCCCAAGTACTTGCACCCTTAGGAGGAAAACTAGCCCTGCATGCAGAAAACTGGGAGTACATTACCCAGGACAGAGGGGTCTTAAACATTGTATCCCAGGGATACAGATTCTACTTCCACTCACTGCCAATCCCAAGCGGATGGCCAGACCTCCCCCAAACCAATCGGCAGAGGCCCAAAAGCAAGTGCTTTCTCTTCTCAGTATCAAGGTTATTCAGCTGGTCCCAGCAGATCAAAGGGGACACGGTTTTTACTCCAGACTATTTCTGATACCCAGAAAAGAAAACTCTTGGCACCCTAACCTGGATCTGTCTATTCTCAACACCTTCCTGTTGGTTCCAAGATTCAAAATGCTTCCTATCAAACAGCTGCTTCGTATGCTAGCCACCCTAGACTTAAAAGAAGCTTATCTGCTCATCCCCATAAGGGAATCTTGCAGGAAATATCTTTGTTTCAGAGCAGGCTGTATGCACTATCAGTTATGTGCACTTCCCTTTGGCTTATCTACTGCGCCCAGGGTATTCACAAAATGCCTAGCTCCAGCCATTAAATATTGCAGGCAGAGAAAAATTCAAATTTACCCTTACTTGGACGATTGCCTGATTCAGGCGGACAGTCAGGAATTGCTACTCCAGCAGCTGATATTTGTAAAGAGACTTCTAACTTCACTGGGGTATACCATCAACAAAAAGAAATCACATCTGGTACCCAGCCAAAAGATTGTATTCCTGGGAGCAAGCTTGAACACAACTTCTCAGATGGCATTCCTCACTCCAGAAAAACAAATTTATTTGACAAGCTATTTCAATCTACTGGCCACCTGAACCCAGCTGTCTGCAAGAAGAATACTGCAAGCCCTAGGGTTCATGACCTCTTGCATTCTACTAATTCCATATGCAAGGCTGCATATGAGGAAACTCCCCTCTGGTGTCAAGATTCTCAGGACCTGGAAACAATGATTCCTGTCATTCCTTGCCTAAGGACAGAGTTCCTTTGGTGGGCAGAGGCCTGCTACCACAACAAAGGACTCCCTTTCACTCAATCCCCTGCCGCCCAAACCCTAATAACAGATGCATAAGACCATGCATGGGGGGGGGGGGGGGGTTCACATGGCAGGGCAATGCATTCAAGGCAAATGGAGCCCAAAGCAAATGCACCTGCATATCAATCAAAAAGAAATGTTAGCAGTACAGAATGCTCTGACAGCCTTCAAATGCCTTATTCTTCCAAGGCAAATATCGATAAAGACGGACAACACCACAGTTATGTGATACATAAACATGCGAGGGGAACCCATTCCTAACCAGTCTGCAGGCTAGCCATGGCTCAGTGGAACACAGCCTTGAGCAATCAAGTGCACCTGCAAGCTCAATTCCTGCCAGGCAAACTAAATTCACTGGTGGACGACTTAAGCAGAAATCTAATGGATCCACACGAGTAGAGACTGGAACCCAAATCATTCAAGCTTCTGATCCACAGGTGGGGGGCACCAGAGGTGGACCCCTTTACTTCCCCACAGAACTATCAGTTGAGCAAATATTGCACCAGAACTCCCCACAGCCAAGTATGGAAAGTGGATACCCTGTCCTTTATATAGTTAAACCTTTCAATCTATGCCTTTCCCCCTCTGCCCCTCATCTTGAAGGTTTTGCTAAAGATCAAACAGGACAAGCCAGGGACATTCCTGATTGCACCAGACTGGCCACACCAGCACTGGTACCCACTTTTGTGCAGTCTACAGTAGTGCCACCATGGCACCTGCCTCAGACTCCTTCCCTGCTGTCCCAGCAGGTGGGCAAGATTTTGCATCCTCAGCTACAAACCCTGAACCTAGCAGCCTGACTCATCCCCTGAACTCATCACCAGCAACCCTCAGTAAACAGGTGCTGGATGTCATCCTTTAGCAAGGAGGCTTAATACTAGAAAATCCTTTTCAGAAAAGTGGAAAAGATACTGTTCTTGGAGCCAGTCTCAGGGAATGGACACAACTGGGCCCAGCTTACCTCATATACTAAATTATTTAACAGAAATGCTCCACAAAGGCCTATCCTTCTCTTCAGTTAAGATTCATGCCTCTGCCATCTCAGCTCATTATAATACTGAGCCACCCCTCTTCTCTCATCCTCTGGTCAAACAGTTCCTGAGAGGAGCCATAATTTAAGACCCCCCAAGAGAGCTCCTACTCCAGCCTGGGACCTTAACTTTGTATTGGAGAAGCTCATGCTTCCACCATTTGAACCTGCTGCTACAGCAGAGTTAAAATTCCTCTCTTGGAAAACAGCTTTACGTCTAGCCATCACTCCAGCAAGAAGACTGTCTGAATTGCAGGCTCTTATGGCCATGGAACCCTTCATTATCTTCCATGTGGACAGGGTTTCCCTCAGGACTAATCCAGCATTTATGCTGAAGGTGGCATCTAGTGTGTCTTTAAACCAATCCATTCATTTGCCAACCTTTTTTCCTAATCCTCAGAATAAAGGGGAAAGGATCCTACACTCCCTGGACATGCACAGGCAGCTTAGGTTCTATCTGGACAGGACTAAACCTTTCAGAAAATTTGTCCAGCTGCTGGTCAGCTTTGCTACAGTTGCAGAGGGCAGGGCCATTTCAAAGCAAACCATTTCTAAATGGATAGCACACTGCATCCATTTCTGCTACAAACACCATGGGAAACCTACCCCACAGGGGATCAGAACACATTCCACTAGGGCTACATCAACCTCTACAGCATTTCTCAGGTGAGTCCCTACCAGGGACATCCTGGAAGCTGCAACCTGGAGCTCTGTACACACCTTCACCAAGCATTACCACTTACCTATCTTGTCTAAATCCAGAGCTGGATTTGCCATAGCAGTCTTACAGGGCCTGCTTGCCAGCCCTAATGTTTCTTGACTGCCTCCACCCTACCTCAGCTTTGGGAATCAACCCAAGTGTGATGACTGCAGCGGTGAAACATGAAGAACATAGTACAGTTGTGTACACTTACCATGAATGTAGGTGTTAGAGTGTATTCACTGTTGCAGTCCGGGTTACCCTCCCTCCAGCCCCCTGACTTCTCTATACTTCTACCTATCCTTTTTGTTTGGCCATAGCTTATAACATTGGTATTTACTTTTTACTGGGGGTGTTCCACACCATGTAATTGCTTCCTATTTTAGGGGCTCCTGACATCTGGGGCAAGAAAAAATTATGTAATGGCGTCAGCTGCATGTTGTTATCCCTGACGTCATGAAAGAAGTGACTGCATCTGCCACAGAAATCCCAAGATTCTGGTATTCAGGCCGACTGAGGGCCGCAGATAACCCAAGTGTGATGACTGCAACATTGAATACACTCGAACATCTACTTTTATGATAAGTGTACACGACTGTACTTTGTGTACACTTACCATAAATGTAGATGTTCGAGTGTATTCACTGTTGCAGTCCTGGTTTCCCTCCCTCCAGCCCCCTTGTCTCTCTCTCTTGCTCTCTCTCTCTCTATCTCGCCTCTCTATGTCTGTTACTCACCCCTTACAGGGGTATTGGTATTTACTTTTTACTGGTGGTGTTTTTGGGGTGGGCTAATGGTTAAGGTGTTTGCCTTACAAACACAAGGCGCAGGGTTTGAGTCTCCCAAGGGCTAATTGGCTAGGCTTAAAATGGCTTGCAAGGGCAGTTAGCCTAGTACTAATCTATGAAACCACGAATCTATAACCTAGCTCCCTATTTGAGGGGCTCCTGACATTTGGGGAAAGAAAAACTGATGTAATGGAGTCGGCTGCCTGTTTTTATACCCCTGACGACCTGACATCAGTCCTGGAGTGACAGCAACCGACACAAAAATACTAAGTTTCTAGTATTCGGGCAGACTGAGGGCTACCTGCAGGCAGATAACCCAAGTGTGATGACTGGAGCAGTGAATACACTCGAACATCTACATTTGTGCTAAGTGTATACAACTGTAGTTTCCATGCATTTATGTACGTGTTCGTACAGTGCGTAGGTGTATGATTCTGCAGTCATGCAGCTATTTTCCATTGGCATGGGTGCTGTGAAGTTAGCCGCCTCTGTTTTTTGGAGCCCAAAGTCAGCTTTGGAGAAGTTTTTCAAGGTGGCTACCTTTGTGGAGGTGTGTAGGTGAGATGTAGATTTCCATGGTGATTAGTTTGTGGTCGGATCTAACCAGGGATGCATTGACTATTGGTGTAGAGCAACGGTCACCCTTGTTAGTGATAACCAGGTCAAGGATGTTGCTTCCTCTAGTGGGGGTCAGAATGAGCTGGTCCAGGACATTGGACTTGATGAATTCCAGGAAGTGTTGGGCCAGTACATTTTTACATGAGTAGTTTTCACAATTGATGGAGGGGTAGTTGAAGTCTCCCAGTATGAGAGTAGTGGGCTGGACCTTGATAGGTTCCAGGGTTTTTAGGAACATGGAGTGAGAGTCTAAGGATATGGTAGGGGTCCTGTAACAGGCTATTACTTGAATCACCATCTTACGCAGTCTTAGTTGTACCTGAAGTATCTCAGATGCATTGTGCTGGGCTACTAGTCTGGAGGTGTGCAGATCCTTTATGAATATGGAGACACCGCTGCCTTTGGAGCTTCCACCCATGTTCTTGGGCCGAAAGGTGTGGATTGAGTTATAGCCTGGAAGTGCAGGGATGCTTTCTGCCACTTTAAACCAGGTCTCTGTTACAGCACAGATGTCGACGTTCTCCATTTTGAGGAGCACTTCGAGCGATTGCATCTTGAGATTTAGACTTCTAGCATTGAGCAGCATGACCCTCAGATTGCATTACTCTGGTAATTTGGTCTTTGGAACACCGCCTAAAAAGGCACTATACGGGTGACAAGAGCCCTAGCTAATACCCGGAATCCTATGGGTTAGAGATGCAGGCCATCTCTGGCAAAGCATCGAGGTCGGTCAGTCATGTCATCCCAGGCAGACAGATACTGGATCCCCTTAGAATGACACCAGAAACTTAGCCAATTGTTGAACTCAAGCAAGTCAATCATTTTCTGCTTGTACTGCGGTATCATTTTGGGTGATGGTAGGATACTGCTCAGGGCTAGGTTCATATCTGCCTGGGCCACATAATCTGAGAGGTCCAGCATGTCTTTGCTCATGTAGTCCAGGGAGGTATGTCTTAGGCCATGCACACCCCCATGTACAGTGACTGAGCCATACTTGTACTTGTTGTGGCGTGACCTGAGTGCATGTGTTATGTGGCAGAGCCTGGCACCTGATAGACAACTGACTGTTGCCTTCTTCTTATTCAGCCTAGTAAGTGGGACATCTGTGTGCCTTACTATTGAGTCTCCTGTGATTAGTGTATTGGGCAGGGTGCGTTGCCTTAAGGGCTTAGGTTGAGGGGCACACTGTGGAGGTGGGCTGTGTGCCTTGTGGTTGGTGGTGTGTTGTGGTGGTCGTTTGTGTTTCTGCCTTGGAGATCTCTGCTGTTTGGGGAAATTTCTATTGAGAGCCTCCGTGAAGGTGGGTGTGTGGTTTGTGTTTCTATGTGTGAGCTGTGCTGGTGGGTGTTCTGGAGGGCTGTGTGATCCATGTGGTGTGGTACAAGTGTTGCCCTTCCCCTCTTGACCAGCTAGTCTGGTCTTGGCTGGAGAGTGCATAGCTTCCAATTTAGTGGTATAAGTGAATCTCTCACAAGTCTGAGTGTCGGGAGGTAAGAGGAGAGGGTTGTCTCTGTACATGAGGCAGTTGCTGCACTGCCTCAAAATGCCCAAGTACACCAGGTTAGTAGGAGAAAGCACAGGAAATTGCCCTTTAATCATGCCAGGAAGAGGGAGTCATAACTAATAGGTACTGGTGCTGTTACTGTGTAAAACTAGTAGTGTTGATAGCACCTAGGTGAGTTACAATAATTGCTACAAAAGCCTGTTGAAGTGCAAGGTGATTAGGTTATCTGAAGTGCAAGATAAAAAAGAACTAGCAAGATCTAAGGGAAAAATTTAAGAGCAGAGACTTTCTGGCACCGGTAATAGTTTGCCTCAGCTCAACTGTGCTTAAACAAGTGCAAACCCACACAAACGCAGGCTTTTAAACCAGAAAGTTGAAAGGGATGGAAAAACTGCCCAGACAGCCAATAAATTACAAATTTCTGGGCCAGAAACCACTCCTCTTGTGGTGGATAGGCTACCTAGAGGTTACCACTCCCACTGATAAGCTTCCTTCCAACACAGAAAGGCCTGTGGGGGGGACAGAAACTTCCAAACAGTCTGAGATACAACAACTCTGTATCTGAACTACACTAGTCGCAGGAAAGGTGGAAACAAGTGAGAGAACAAACTTAAAACTACAATTACAGAAAAATAAGCTGAAAATGCAGTCAATACAGTTCAAAAATGCAGTACAAGCTAGCTCACTTGAGTGTGTAGCAATATTAAAAAGTTAAAAATTACTAAAAACAAGTGCATAATGCAGTAAATAAGCAAAAAAACAAAATGGAGGCACTTAGAGTATCTGTTTCTCCTTCTGGTTGCTCTTGCAGTCAGCAGGACAGCAATTCTGGATCCGTGAAGCTTAAGTAACCGCAAACGTGGGCTTTTAAACCAGAAAGTTGAAAGGGATGGAAAAACTGCCCAAACGGCCAGTAAACTACAATTTCTGGGCCAGAAACCACCCCACTTGTGGCAAATAGGCTACCTGGAGCTTACCACTCCCACTGATGAGCTAAAAGGCTTCCTTCCAACACAGAAAGGCCTGAGGGGGGGGACTCAGAAACTTCCAAATAGTCTAGGATGCAGCGACTCTGTATCTGGACTACACTAGTCACAGGAAAGGTGGGAAGCAAGGGAGAGAACAAACTTAAAACTACAGTTACAGAAAAATAAACTTAAAATGCAATAAATACAGTTCAAAAATGCATTGCAAGCTAGCACACCTGAGTGTGTAGCAATATTAAAATGAATGCAGTTCAAATAAATGCAATTAAGTTAAAAACAGCTAAAAACTAGTGCAGAATGCAGTAAATAAGCAAAAAATCAAAATGGAGGCACTTAGAGTATCGCTTTCTCCTTCTAGTTGCTCTTGCAGTCAGCAGGATGATGATTCTCGATCTGTGGATCTTAAACAAGCTGCATACAGTACTGTACCCAGGGTGGGAGCTGAGGCTAGAGCATCTGGCAGAGAATGTCAAAGTTCTACTTCTTAATGCTCCCCTGAGTAAGGAACTACTACTTAGGAATGCCACCAGTAAGATGTTAAAAATAAAGGAAAGAGGGAAGTTTATACAGCCAGCGTTTTCATTCCCCCATCTAAGTATGGCAGGAAATACCCAAGTAAGTCTGTACCATAGTACCACAGGTAAGGAAAAAGTAAGCAAACCAAGGGTAGGAAGGCCCAGTGTAATAAGAAATGTCAGGTGGACTAGAGAGGAAGCCTGGGAGCATCCATGGTCTTTTAACCATATAGAGCTGCCATGATGATATGGAATTTCTTCCTCCCTTTCCCCCTCATCAAAAATTCCCAAATCCACCCCAAAGATGCTAACCCACTGCATAAGAAAATGGGAGAGGATCACAAAGGTTCAAGGAATGCTGCAGATAATATTTCATGGCTACAAGCTATAGTTCCTAACAAAAACAAAAATGTCAGGCATTTTACCCATACTAAGGAATGAATTGCATCTTGTCCACCCCATCCCCCCCCTCAACCACACCTTTTTTTACAGTTAGAGGTTACTGAGGCTGAACCAAAACAGGACTGGAACAGAGGCTTTTACCTTGGATTCATTCTGGTGCCCAGACAGGCAGGCCCATGGAGGCCTGTCCTGGACCTTTTAAGGCTAAACTCCTATCTCGGGTCCCAGTATTCAAAATGCTGACAGTGCATTCCCTTTTACCACTCCTGTTTTCTCAAGCCCTAATGGTTACCCTGGATCTCATAGATGCCTTTCTTCACATGTCCATACTTCAGGATTACAGGTGCTATCTCAGATTCAAGACAGCCGGCTCCCACTTTGTTTCACTTTAGCTTGGTTTATGCACCCCCCACAATTTATACAAAGTGCCTGGCACTAGTAATTGTTTATTGCAGACCCAGGGGAATTCACATTTACCCTTACCTGGAAGACAGCCTTATTTAAGAACTGTCCCTGGAGAAGGTAAAGAGGGATATACAATTCAACATGTACTAACTTCAAAATCTGGGGGGGGGGGGGTCCTTTAACATATCTAAATCCGATTGCAACCCTTCTAGGAAAGCGATGTTCCTTAGGACTTTACTGGATTTCTGCAAACAGAGGGCCTACCCCCTCTCCCTGACATGATAAATTACAGATTACTGTACAGGCAATAGCTACAGCTAGGGAATTCCTGAGGCATTAAGATTCATGGTCATTGCAGTTCTGGTGGTCCCTCTGGCCAGATTGCAAACACAAAGATTCCAGTGGTACCCATGAGGTACATAGAGCCAGCATTTGTAGTCATTGGAAGAGGTGATCCACATGCTGCCCTGCATGTATAGATAGAATGGTAGTCTGACTAGGTCGCACTGAACCTGGGGGTGTTTTTCAAAAAAAAGAAGCTTTCTATCTGACATGAACCATGGATGCCTCTGACCTAGCTTGAGCTGTATACTCAGGAGATCTCCAAATGCAGAGGATATATGATACATCTCAAAGAAGGTAACCTATAGATATGAATATGATGGAGATAGACCACATTCAAGCACTCTGGAGTTTCACATGTGCTAGCAGACAGCACTACTGTAATGTGATGCAGCAATAAACAAGAGGGGACCACTCTTACTCCTTGTGCAGGTTAGCTGTGACTGCCTGGGAGATAGGCCTTCAATATCAAATACCCCTTAGGGTAGTTTAGATTCCCTTCAACTTGACATCAGTGGTTGAAAAATCAAGCAGATCAGCTCCAGATACTGATGAATGGATAGTACACAAGAATGCTTTTGTGCTGACAGTGCACAAGTGTAGCAATAAATAACTCAGTAGCTACAAAGCACCACACAAAGAAGCTAGAGCAGTGATTGCCACCTTCTTCCGCTGAACATTTTTATTCTTTATGCATTCTCAGTAATCCACCTTGTTCTAATGGTGATCCAGAAAATAAGGGAAGAGGGGTCAAGAATGCTCGTAATAACAGCCTTTTGTATCAGATAGTATTCATTCACCCCCATGCTGCTTTTGCAAATACGCCAAACCTGAAGACACTGTAGCTCACCACCTGGATGATTTAGCTCTGTTGCTGTTCAAGTACCAGCTCTCTGAGAGTGTGCTGACCGTACTCAAGTATGATTAGAAGGCTGCTACACTGAAATCCTACTTAGCCAACAGGAAATAATTTTCCCTCAGGTGCTGTAGTAAGGATCAGGAGCACAGCACATGATATGCAATACTTAAGCAAAGTGTACGGTTCAGGTCTTTCATAGTTCTCTATAAAGGTACATCTCTCCGCCATTTCACTCTACATACTTGCTCCTCCTTGAGCCGTGATCTTTGTCCTGGAAGAGCTGACACAACCCCCCATTGACCATGTTTTACTTCTGGCTATCACCTAAGCTAGAGGATTAAGAACTACATGTGCTCATGTGCAGAGAGCTCATTTTACTTTTCCATGAGTGCATGGCCAGTCTTGGATCCATCCTTTTATATGTCAAGAGCAGTGAATTGGGTTCTCCCTCAATGAAGAGTTCCCCCACAAAAAAGCTATTCATCTCCATTTTTTCAACGTCCCGCAACATGAAGGAAGAAGGATTCTTCAGTCATTAATGTCTACAGGCAACTTGAGATGTTATCTAGATAAAACCAAGATTATCAGGCCCTTATATCTATTTGTCCTTTGCGTTCAGGAAAGACAGAAAAAACATTGTCCAAGCAGAGTCTCTATGTGGCTGGTTCATTTAATTTTGTTCTGTTACATAGTAAGAAGCTGGAGGGGACAGTGAGAGTCCCCAGTACTAAAGGTACAACAGTAACTGTGGTCTTTGTTATTGAGTGTGACTACAGAGACTAGTTTTGAAGCAGCTACTTGGTCATCAGTCCACACCTTTTCCAAACACTATGGACTAGATATTAATTCTGGGCTAGGGCTGGCTTTGCAACTGCCATTCTGCATTGATTATTGCAGTCTAGTCCTCCAAGTCTGTCCACCTCCCCAGCTTCCTTAGCTCTGGGAATCATCCTAGCAGAAAGGACCATTACAGCAGTGATTTGTATGAAGAAGATGGTACATTTGTGTAAGATCATACTGTAATAGCAGACGTTCAACTAGATCGCTGTTACAGTACTGGTCCCTTCCCATCATCCCCTCTTTTCTTTTCATACACCTTGGGCTTACATGAGTGTCCTGTCACTATGCATGTATCCTTTCCCATTCTCCCTTCTCGAGGCCTCTGGCCTGCTGAGGTCTGTGTCCTCTTAGTCTTTCATCTAGGGAAAGCACATGTCAAACTGTTTGTACAGATCCATACAATATTGCTTTGGATCTATGAAAGTGGACACTGTACAGTCATCCTGGGCAAGAAGGTTCTAAAATGTAGCAGGCAGATGTCAGCCCCTAAGAGACATATGTCTGCCTAGCCTGAAAGGGAGAAGGGCACTGAGTTGAGGACGATGGGTCATATGTCAGGCCTTGTGCAACTGAAATCCCAGTAGTAACAACTATTGCAACAATGATCTCCTCAGCATTTACTGTTAAAGTAAGCTCTTATGAAATTGTACCTTCCCATTATTGGTAAACATGGTCTTCCTGGTCTTTACCAACTCCATTGACTTGGTCAGCTTTGGTGGTTGCTAGCAAGAATTGCATGGGTTGAAGACAGGACTGAAACTAAGGCACTGGATTGCTGTATAGTAGAAGGGTAAGACTTAGAGAATTCTGAAGAGAAGAATGTCAGGAATAAGGAAGTTTACCACTGAAGTATGGCAGGTTATGAGTCCAGTACTCTCCAGCATTTTGTTTCAGACGTAAATGAGAGAACAGAAATCAAGATTGTTTTTTTCAGTAAAGACAAAAAGGTAGGTGCAGCAGTCAGGGGATATATATCAGTGGCTCAACAGTTAGCATACGTTGTTGCTGGAAGATCAAAAGACTATAGGTTTTATTATCATGCCAGGTGGTTAAATTAATTTTCCAGCACTGACTTTACAGTGCAGAATGAGAGAGCTTCACTCCTTTGGAAGAGACATTACACTTGGCCTTATTTGCTTGCGTTGGTGGTAGCTAAGATGGATATAAAAGCTCCCACAGCACTTATTGAAAACAGTAGTCGTGCTTTATTAAAAACATATTTTCATCAACATTATTTTACAGTTTCATACAAAACAGTTTCATTCATTTTTTATTCCTCCTCCCATTTTTCTCCAACAGAATTTTTTTCAGTTTTGCCTTAGGCAAAAATGGACCTCATTTCTTTTGTATATTATTTTGTTTTCTGTATTGATTTTCACATAAGTGATATGGAAAAAAAAATTATTTTATTCAATTTATCAACTTTGTAAACAGACAAATCCCCCCACCCATTGAACTAGACACAAAAAAAATACTCTGTCATGTTTTCCAAATGAAACTATATATATTTTTTAATTTCTAGTATACATCCTCCATCCCATATTACTTTTTTAGCATTCCAGATCCTTTTTGCTCAGCCGCAAAATAGTAAAATATGTTCAGTAGTTTATTTTCTAAAACCGTGGCACTTTTTCCTTTTGCTGCTGTTTGTACATTAGTTTTTAATATGCAGTATGCAACTTCCACATTATGACCATATTTTGTGTGTGTGTGTGTATATATATATATATATATATATATATATATATTTACACACACACACACATATATATAGATAGATATAGATATATAGATATAATAATCACCTACATCTCCTTCAGTAGCTTATTCCTTCCTTTTCCATGTTCTTATTATTTTCCCGAGTTTGTTCCTAATATTTCTTCTGTAAAAGTCTTCCCATCTTTTATCTTGTGCACTACACATTACTGGATTTATGAGCCCTAAACCCACCTTTGTCTTTTTTATTGCAGATTCCCCACCTTTATTGGGTTAAGTCTAGAACACCCCCACAGTATCCCAAACAAAAAACAGTTTCCAGTAACTTCTTTTGCAACACAAAACGTAAGTATGCTCCCTAAGTAAGGTAATTTACCTAATTTATATTGAGTGAATTAAATAAGCTTTATTTAAAAAAATAAATCAATGTCAAACTCCTCCATAACTGTATTATTTCTTGTACTTCTCTCAATGTTTCCATATATTACTTACTATTAACTTCATGCTTCTAAATTCTACTCCTAGTACTTCAGTAGCATTGCTTCTAAAATCCAATCCAATGTTACTACATACCAATAACCTTTATATTTTTATTTACTTTGCGTTATCACTGTATATCTCAGAAATTGTTCTACCATCTCCAACACTTTTTCCCCATAATCTCTTACAAACACAAATTATTTAATCATATGCATGACCTTTTAGTAATGGTGCCTTCACTTCTTTAGGGTCTATGATAAATTATCGAACACTCAAAAAAGCGAACAATGATTTATCGAACCCATGTAAGTGAAACCTTACAATATCGAACGCTTAGAACTGTTCCACAAAAAAAAAGGGAAACAAATCGCTGTTCCACAAAAAAAAAAAAATTTAAACATTGCATAAAGTGGAGGACTGTGCCCTCCACACCCCCCTACTTAAATATACCAACTCCGAGATCTCACTACAGTCATGAAAACGGCAAAGTAACGGAAGCGGCCAAGCGATTTCTTTCCCAGGGAAAGAATTCACTTATATGCCGTTTCGCTATTTTGCCTTTTCGTGCTTTCAGGTTTGATCAAGATGTATTTGAAAGAATGGGTCTTTGATCATTTAATAGGAAGCCACTTCTTTATTCTTAACCCTTGCAACTTCCAGGTTGCTGTTTACTTGTGTCATTTCTGGATTAACTCTCTTAACAAGCAAAACCCCACTCTTGTGGCAATCTTGTCAGACCATAAATATCCTTTCTCACTTACCTTCTCATTAATCTCTCGGTTACATCTTGTAAAATATAAAATATTTCCTCCCAGTCCAGTGACGCCTTAAGAATTTTCCACATTTAATTGTGCTGTACATTGTCAAAAGTTTTCATTATGTCTCTTGCTGCAACTGTATCTTTCAGCTCTGTTGTTAACATTTATTTTCTATTTTTATGTTTGATCTTATGTTTTCCCTCCTGCAGTACATGTCACATAGCTATGTAAAATGTGTTTTGTAATATAATTTTATGATCCTCATTACACACTAATGGATGCAAATTTAAAAAAAGCTTTTCTCTTTCTTACATGAAAATGTATTTATAATCTATAGAATTTCTTAGGTTCAAAGATTAGTACTAGGCTAACTGCCCTTGCAAGCCATTTTAAGCCTAGCCGATTATCCCCTTGTGAGACTCCAAGCCTGCACCTTGTGTTTGTAAGGCAAACACCTTAACCATTAGGCCACCCTCCCAACCCTTAGATATTAAATCTTCCTTCAAACATTCCTTTAATACTTCCTAAAACTTGTCTTTCTTCCAATTGCGTACTCATGTGAAATTCATACCGTAATGTATCTTTTCCTGCTATGTAGTTTACATTTCTTTCTCCTATCACCATATTGTTTGTGTGTGTATATGTGTATATATATATATGTGTGTGTGTGTGTAATTCTGCTGTTATTCTGCTTTATCTGTTTTGTTATTTTTCTCATCATACTTTGGTTTTATGTAGCCAAGGACACTTTTATTATTCAGTGTGATCTTCTTCTACCACTGCCTTCACATTCTCTTACCACATTTTCACTTTTTTCTGTCTTCCGTGTTCTACCTAAAACAAATAACTTTTTTTTTTCTTTTACTATATGGCTATGTCTTATTAACATATCTCTTACATTCTTCCTGCTTGACTCATAAATTTCCTGTTTTTAAACAATTAATATCATCTTTCCACTGCTCCATTACAATTCCTGTAATCTCCATATCTGTTTATTTTCTATTTTTCTGTCATCCACTGTCTCCCTTTAAAGACAGCATTTTATACTTTTCTTTATAAACGTTCCACTATTCTGCCCAGCTTTTATAAAAGGTTTCATAGTTATATTCGTAATATAGCTTCCCTGTCATCATTATCTTTCTCTACTTCCTAAACCTTTACTTTCCTCGTTACATAACCTTAATCCAACTTTTACTGCTTGTGTACTACTTTCTTGCAACCTTTAATCTGATGTTGTTAATCCTCGTTCATTCCTAACGCATGGGTATCGGTTCCGAGCTCGGAACCGAGACGGCCATTTTCCAAGCTCGCGTCAGCTTCAAATTCTCGAGCTAAACTCTTACCCACAATTCCCCTCTCCCTGTTACCTCAGATTTCGTTTGCCGCATTGCCATTCGGTCGTGTCAAGCTACTACTCTTGAGCTAAGTATAGTCAATTGTTGTTTAATAGATTTATAGACTACATTTCTGTCAGAGAAGTTCATTTTTTATTGTCTCTTACCTTATCGCATTTAGCGCTTATATTTTCTTCAGGTTTTTCAAACTTTTCTTTACCACTTTACCGCGAGGTATTCTCTCTTTACCATCATTGGTAATCATTTCACCCTTTTTCTCTCATACCTTCGGGTACTCTCTTGTACCATTGTTGGTAATTTTTTCTACTGTTGAATTTACTGTCATGGCAGATAAGAAAAGTAGTCTGGGATTTAAGAGGTGTTCTGATTGTGGACACAAACTGCCTACTTCTGATGCACACTCTTTGTTTGTTTATTGTTTGGGAGCTTCCCATTTGTCTGTTGATCCATCCTGTACTATTTGTGACAATTTTTCTAATAGTACCTTGTTGGAAAGGAAAAACAAGCTGATACTGAAGGGCCTTCAAAAATCTCCCTTTTCAGAGGCTATTTCTGGGTCTGAGGCCTCAACCCCTCCTAGAGCCCATAAGAAACCCTTGGATGTTTCTACTAAGGCTAAATCTTTGCCTTCATCCCCTGCTGGGGATTCCCGCCAACCAAAACCTAAAAAGGCTAAAGTTTCTGCTCCGGGGCTTTCTCAGTCAGCCGCAGTGCTTTCGGTGTTTAGACCTTCGGCACTGAGGCCTTCAGCTCCATTAGTGATTTCAGCTACGTCTTCTCCTGCAGCCTTCTATATATCAGCTCCGAGGGGCTCCTTGGTTCAGACCATTACTACTGTATCGGCGCAGACCTTGACCGCGTCGGCTCCGAGATCCTCCTCGGAACCGACACCTTTATTGTTGACTCCAGTCAGCAGGCTGAGCCATTAGGGGAGGGGGTACCCCCTGTCCTAGACATACACTCCTCTTCAGGTGGACCAGCCTTCCAACTGATGGAGAAGGCTCGCTGCTGCTGGTGATACCGGACTGTCTATACCTCCGCCCTCCTCTGGTACACTGGTTTCACAAGTCGCATCTAGCGGACACCGGGTGCAAGGGCCGCAGGACATATTCCCCACAGGAATCCCCTTTTCTGTTGTCTTTGCTAGCTTCTCCCACTGAGGAGGTCTACTGGAAAGGTTTGTGTAAGAGGAAGCACATGGACTCCACAGAGGAGTCCCTCACTGAAGACACAGATTTCGATGAGGGGGAAGGATCCCCTCGGTCACCCTCTGAGGTATCCTTTGGCGATATCCTCAAAATCCTGAAACAGAGAGGTGACTGGCAGTCCTCTAATCCAACTTCTGAGGAATCTGTGTTCCTGCAGGCCTTTCGTGCCTGACCCCCTACCTCCTGGTTTACTCCACCTGCATATGAACTTGTCAAGCTCATTGTGCAGCATGCTTGGAAGGCTCCTGATACCGTTGAAGCTGTTCCCCGAGACCAGATAAGATCTTGTCCCCTCCCCTGCTTCAGACCCCCATTGGTCCAAAGGTCTTCCTATGGATGCTTTGGTGGTGGCAGCCACAACAAAAAAGGATCTGGCAGAAGAAGAAAGCCAGACTGTCCATCCGCCTAACAGAGAGTCCTGGGCCCTGGACAGGATAGGGAAGCACACCTTTGCTTCAGCGACCTTTGCTATCAGGTCCCTGAATTATATGGCACATTTTACTAGGCTTCAAAGGGATCTGATCTCTGAGCTCTCTGAAACCTTGGCTGGTGCCGTATCTGATGAGGTCCGTGACAAAGTGGCCTCTCAGCTGGCCACCATTGAGTCTATATCTAACTCCTCTATGCGACTGATATCTCACATCAGAAGGAGCAGCTAGAGAAGCGGGTTCAGCTGCTGTCTTGAGATGACATACCTGGATGCGCTTGTGCTACTTCGTGGAACCCTTTAAGTTTTCTTTTCTTAATGCCCCCATTGAGCCCAACTCGTTGTTTGGGCCCAAAGTTAAAAGCACACTGGCCAGATGTGAACAGGATGGTAAGACCCCTTCTGCCGTAGGTGTCCGTTATTCTTCCCCTCAACGTGCTTTCTCCCGAAACCAAAAGAGTGGGAAGATATGGTTCAAGAAATCTCAGGGTCCTTTCCATGACACACAGGTCCCCCCAGAGGCAGAGGGGAAACTCACAGGGAAGATGCTCCTTTCAGGGCAGAGGGGGATCGCATAACCAGGGTTCCAGGGATTATTTCCCTGGTCAGTTCTACCAGCGCTCCTGAAGAGCGGCCCAATCTCTTTCCTCTGGAGGTGGTTGGGGGATGTTTCTCCTTGTACCCTTCTGCCTGGCTAACCATCACCACCGATTCCTGGGTACAAAGGATTATAACCAGAGGTTATCATATCCCCTTTGATATTTGTCCTGTCCCTTCAAAAAACCTTCCCGACGTTTCACCCAGTCAAAGGGAAGCAGCACTAGAGATAGAAAAGTTGCTAAGAAATAGAGTCATCCAAATAGTCCCTCCAGACCAGATAGGATCTGGATTCTACTCAAGACTATTTTTGGTGCCAAAGAAAACCGGGGACTGGAGACCAATTTTGGATCTCAGTGTATTGAACAAGTTTGTGAGAGTACAAAAATTCCGGATGATCACAATACAGTCTATCCTCCCGCTTTTGGAAAAAGACGATTGGATGTGCTCTATAGATCTTCAAGATGCATACTACCACATAAAGGTGGACAGGCCATCAAGAAGATTTCTGCACTTCCGTGCGGGAGCCAGTCACTACCAGTGCACAGTACTGCCCTTCGGACTCTCTACAGCCCCCAGAGTGTTCATAAAGTGCATGGCAGTTATCACAGTTCATTTGCGACTTCAAGGATTCCAGGTGTTCCCATACCAAGACGACTGGCTCATTTCCGCCCCCACCAGACATCTACTGGAAAAAGCCCTGGCATACTCTCTCCTCACTGCTCAAAGGCTAGACATAACCATAAACTGCCAGAAATCCAGTCTCACCCCATCTCAGTCAACAGAATTCATAGGGGTTACCTTGAAGACAAAAAACTACAGAGCTGTTATTCCAGAGCACAGAATTCTAAGGATAAAGCAACAACTAATTCCAATCCCTTCAAAGGAAAAATCCACGGCTCACTCGGTTCTAAGCTGTTGGGTTCCATGGCAGCCTCCATCACCATTGTTTCCCTGGCCAGGTTTCACTTCTACAGTGGCTACTGCTCACCCAATGGTATCCTTTTCAGCATCCTCTTTCAGCCGTGATTCGAGTAACCCACAGGTGCAAACAGGCTTTAAATTGGTGGATGACACACAATCTCTCAAAATGGTCTCGCCCCTTCTTCCCCCAGCAGCCCAAGACCACATTGACCACGGACGCCTCCCTAATGGGGGGGGGGGGGGCTATGTCAGGGACAGACAGTCCAAGGCACTTGGTCTGAACTGGAGGCCCATCTGCATATAAATGTTGTAGAGCTGAGGGCGGTGCTTCTGGTGTTGCAAGCATTCCATCCCCTGCTGCTGTCTGGGACGATTGCGATTCAGTCAGACAACATGGTGATGGTCTGGTACATCAACAAGCAAGATGGAGCCAAATCTTACCCCCTTTGTCAAGAGGCCATGAGGATATGGCAATGGGCGATGGCTACCAACCGTTTTCTTCTAGCAACGCACATTCCCGGGATTTCCAATGTGATAGCAGACAGACTCAGCAGGTGCATTCTTCAACTTCACGAGTGGTCCCTGAATCCCTTGATAGTGGCGGAGATCTTCCACCGCTGGGGCCATCCTTGCTGCGATCTCTTTGCATCCCCGACCAACTGCAAATGCAACAACTACTTCGCCCTGATTCCCCCTCCAGGACAGTCACCCACGGACGCTCTAGACCACGATTGGCCCTCGGGTCTTCTTTACGCATTTCTACCCTTTCCCCTCATTCCCCAATTTCTGAAGAAAGCCTGTCGGTTGAAGAGCAAGGTGATCCTCATAGCACCATATTGGCCTCGACAGATTTGGTTCCCCTTCCTTTGGCCTCACCTACTAGATCGACCATGGATTCTCCATCCAACCCCGGAGTTGATCTCACACCCACAGAACCTGATTCATCCCAACTTGAACAGCCTGAAGTTCACAACTTGGCTACTCCAATTCACTTGATTGCCAGGTAGAATGATCTTTCTTTACCAATACATGATATTCTCATTGCTTCTCATAAGTCTTCCACTAGAATTACTTATCTGAGCAAGTGGAAAAGATTTACCTGTTGGCTGAAAGATAAACAAGTAGACCCCTTTTCAGCACCACTGTCGATAATACTAGACTATCTGGCCGACCTATTTCAGTTGGGTCTATCGGCCTCTACCATTAGAGTTCATTTGGCTGCAATTTCTAATTTTCATGAGGGTGTCCAGGATTCCTCTCTTATGTCCCATAAATTGTGCAAGACCTTCATGAAAGGTGTGAATCATTTGAAACCACCTTTTAGAGAACATATTCAACCATGGGATTTATCATTAGTTCTACAAGCTCTGACAATGCCACCTTTCAAACCAGCCTCTTCTGATGACCTCAAGTATTTGTCATGGAAAACCTTGTTTTTGGTCAGTATTAACTCAGCCAGATGTATTTCTGAACTTCAAGCTTTATGTATCAAGAGTCCATACTTGATTTTTCATAGAGATAGAGCGTTTCTGAGAACTAATCCGTCATTTCTGCCTAAAGTGATCTCTGAAATGTCCATTAATCAAGCCATTGAATTGCCAGTCTTCTTTCCCAATCATTCAAACAGAGGAGAGTATTGCCCACATACCCTAGATATACACAGGCAAATCTGTTTTTACTTAAACAGGACTAAACCCTTTCGTAAATCTGACCATTTATTTTTGGCCTTTTCTGGACCTAGATTAGGATCTGCTGTTGCTAAGGTCACATTAGCTAGATGGTTAAAGGACTGTGTGACCTTTATTTATACTCAGCGTAATATCTCGTTGCCTACTACCATGAAAGCTCATTCAACAAGGTTGGTGGCAACTTCTGCTGCCTTCCATGCCAGAGCTTCTTTACATGACATCTGTGCAGCTGCAACTTGGGCTATGCCTCATACCTTCATCAATCATTACAAATTGGATTTGGCCTCCAGGGGAAGAGCATCTTTCGGTTCTGTGGTGCTCAGGAATGCCCTTCCATGAGAGCCTCCCAGGAATAGAGGTAGCTGGGGACTCTGTCCCATGTGTAAGGAATGAACAAGGATTAACAATATTAGATAAAGAAGTTATGTCTTACCATAACGTTCCATCTGTATTGTTGATCCTCATTCAGTCATTACGACCCTCCCTCCTTCCCCTTCCTGTGGTTTCTAGTGGATCTCACCATCCGGTTCTCTTAGGTTATTTGACCAGAGGTAGCCTCTACCTTCTTTGACTTGCAAACTCAATCTGAGGTAACAGGGAGAGGGGAATTGTGGGTAAGAGTTTAGCTCGAGAGTTTGAAGCTGACACGAGCTTGGAAAATGACCGGCTCGGTTCCGAGCTTGGAAGCAATACCCATGCGTAATGACTGAACGAGGATCAGCAATACAGATGGAACGTTATGGTAAGACATAACTTCTTTTTTTTTCTAACAATTGTCTGCTTAAAAGCTGCCACTTTAACCACCTTTTCTGCTTCCCACTTTGATTTTTGTAATGCCTCAACACACACTATTGAAACTACATTCCTTACAGCTGTAATCAAAAATCCACGCACTGTGCCTCCTTCCCACTTTTATTTTCCTCCCTAACCAACCATTCACTGAAACCCAGTTTCATGCATTGTCATGTACTGACCAAACAACTTTATTTTCCCACTCAAATTATAACTCTGTAATATTTCCTATTTACTTTGATGCTGTGTAGTACCAAATGCTTTTTGCATATTAGAGACATCCTTTCTTTTTACCCTATACTCATCACTTTTTTTATTGTCACTAACATATCTTTTGCCTATATAACCTTCATACCAACTAGTCCGTCATACTATCCCTACTTACCCTGCATTGCAAAACTTCCATGATGATTTTATAATCTGTGTTGTCAGTTTTTAGCCATCCTCATATTATGGGTTTGAATCCGATCCCTCAGATCTGACCCACCATTTGACAGAATGTCTTTGTTTGGCCCTCAAGTTGTAGATACTTTATCCAGGTGTGAAAAGGACAAAAAGATCCTGACTGCCATGCATGTACATTTTTCCATGCCTCAAAGATCGTTCTCCAGCAATCAGCGAAGTGCTGGGAAAATGTTGTTCAAAAAGTCCCAGGGTCCTTTCCAGGGCACATTTGGAGGAAGTTCCCCCAGAGTTAGAAAGGGGAGTCCAACAGTAGACGCTGCCCTTGTGGCAGTGGTGGCCTGCAGAACCAAGGTTACAGAGATTCCTTTTTTGATAGACCCTTACAGCGCTCCTGAAAGGAGGCCCAATTGTCCCCCTCTGGAGGCAATTGGGGGTCATTTATCCCTGAGCCTGGCTAGAAATAACAGATAAATGGATGCAGAGGTTCATTTCCAGAGGCTATATAATTCCTTTTTCCCTTCCACCTGCTCTCTCGAGGGACTTCCCTAATGTTTCACTCAGTCAGATGGAACAAGCAGCACTTCAAATACAAAAGTTGTTAGAAAAAAGACTCATCCAAGAGGTCCTGCCAGACTAGATAGGATCCGGAACTTACTCAAAATGCTTTTTAGTGCCAAAGAAAACAGGGGACTGGAGACTGATCTTGGATCTCAGCATGTTGAACAAATCAGTTTGACACACCAAGTTTTGGATGGCCACACTTCAGTCCATTCTCCCATTTCTGTGAAAGGATGATTGGATTGGATCTGTACTATCACATAAAGATGAACAGGCTGTCCAGGAGGTACTTATTCTTCTGGCTGGAGCCAGTCATTCATTACCAATTCAGAGTTCTGCCCTTTGGCCTTACTACAACCACCAGGGTATTCATCATGAGAGTCATGAGACTGCAAGGATTCCGGGTGTTTATATACATATACAACAGGCTCATTACTGCCCCGACCAGGCATCAGGTAATAGAGGCAGGAGATCAGGTTCTCCAGACTTGTTCTCATCTGGAAATTACCATAAACTATGAAAAGTCTTATTTGGAACCTTCTCAAAAGTTGGAGTTTATAGGGGCATTGTTCAACACAAAATTAATGATAGTGTCAGTGCCTCCTCTACGAGTTCAGACCTTAAGAAGATAGGTCAGGAAGATAATCTGTAGTACCAAAATTTCTGCCCATTTGGTTCTTCACACTGTACTATCAGTGGCAGCGGCAATAACTGTAGTGCTGTTAGCCAGGTTTTACATGGAATTTTATAATGGATATTAGCCATGCAGTGGTCAGTAACTTATCAGCCCATGTCAACCCCGATACGTCACTCAAATTTGCAAGAGAGATGTCAGGTGAAGGATCCAATCAGAACAGGTTCTACTAGGCCGTCCATTCATTCCCCTTCAGCCCAAGGCCATAGTGACCACGGACGCTTCCCTGTTAGGGTGGGGGTTGGGTATTACCTGGGGAAGACTGTCTGAGGCACTTGGTCCCCCGTAGAGGCCAACTTGTACATCAATGGCCTAGAGATGATAGCAGTGCTACTGGCATTGCAGGCCTTTAAAAAAGCTCTCCCCTCAGGGATGATTGCAGTTCAAATGTACAACTCTCAATTCTCACATGGGGTAACTCGCTAGGCTTCAAATGGCCCAAAAGGGCAGTTAGCCTAGTACTAACCTATGAACCTCCTCACCAAACAAGGAGGAACAAAATCTTACTGAGAAGCTCTCAGAGTGTGGCAGTGGGTGATCTCTTCCGACCGCTTTCTCATAGCAACGCACATTCCAGGGAAGTCCAGTGTGATAGCAGACGAGCTGAGCAGGTGCATTCTTCTACCTCACAAATGGTCTTTCAACAAGAGTGTGGCGGAGATGGTTTTTCCCAGTGGGGATAGCCTTGCTATGATACTTTTGCTTCTCCCCTAAACAACAAATGCAGCGCCTTCTTTGCCCTAATCCCCCCACAGGGGGAATCACTGAGGGATGGTGTACTTCACAATTGGTCTCCTTTTCTGCCTGTCCACCAGTCCCACTAATTTCCAAATTTCTGCAGAAAGCTGCCATGTTGAAAAACAAAGTTATCCTCATTGCACCTGTTTGGTCTTCACAGATTTGGTTCCCCTTTCTTTGAACTCACTTACTCCACCCACCGTGGACTCTGGATCCAACTCCAAACCTCCTGTCTCACCCGACAGGCATGATTCACCCAGACATAGGCTGACTGCCTGTCTTCTCCAGTTCCATTAATAGCCAGACAACCTATGTTCTCCTCTCCAGTTCATCAGATACTCTTACCATCACATAAACTATCTACACATAAACTTTATTCCAGTAAATGGAAAAGATTTGCATACTGGACTTGTCAAAATAATGTTGATCCCTTTTTGGTCTCTCTGCATAGTATCCTTGAATTGTTAGCTTTAATTTTTAAAGAAGAAACTAGCTCCTTCATGGTTAAGGTTCAGCTAGCAGTAATATAAAATTTTCCCATAGGATTTGATGATGTATCTGTTGCCTCATATAGGGTATACAAGACCTTCTTGCAAGGTACTCTCATTCTCAGGCCCCCCTTCTGAGACCTTACTCCTCCTATGGGACCACAACCTGGTAATGCAGCAACTTACTCAATCCCCATTTGAACCTGCAGCTAAATGTGGCCTCAAGTACCTTTCTTGGAAAACAATTTTTCTAGTAACCATTACTTCGGCCAGAGGAATTTTGGAGATTCAGGTATTGTCTTCAAAACCACCTTACTTGATATTCCACAAAGACAGAATCACTTTACGAACTAACGCTTCTTTTTTTCCTGAAGTGGTGCGAGAGGCAAATATAAATCAGTCTATTAATTTGCCCATATTCTTCTCCAGATTTTCTAACAAAGGTGAATACACGCTGCATTTATTAAATGTTCACAGACAATTACATTTTTAAATACATGGAAAGGAAAATGTCATTGTCTTTACAGTTATTTGTCTCTTTTTCAGATATGAAACTAGGAAAACCTGTTTGCAAAACTACTCTATCCAGATGGCTTACAGATTGTATTTCTTACATATACACCAAATTTGGCATTACTCTGTCGAAATGTTTAAGACCTCACTCCATTAGAGCCATGGTTACTTCATCAGTCTTCCAGTCTAGAGCCTCCATAGATGACATTTGTGCAGCAGCAACTTGGGCTTACCCCATGCATTTGTTATTCATTACAAACTGGATATAGTCTCCAGGGACAAGGCATCATTTGGCTTAGTGGTGCTCAGGAATATCCATCCATGAGTCCACCTGGGGATTTAGGTAGCTGGGAACTGTGTCCCATAAGTTGAGGATGGAATGAAAATTGACAATATCAGGTAAAGAAGTTATGTACTTACCATAACATTCCATCCATTTTCATTCTTCCTGAACTCCCCGCCCACCAACCTCCTGGCTTACAAATGTCTGGAAGAGTGAGTGTTTTTGAGTATGCCACTTCCTTGGTATATAGTTCCAGATATAGTCTCCTGTCTCTGTGACTGAATTGTGTCTTTCTGCTTTTCCTTAGCAAACAAGTTCTGTGGTACTTGGTCTTGGGGGTCTATTTCACAAAATCGAACTTCCAGAATGTCGAACACCATAAGTTCGAACTTGGAAGATCGAATTTGGACAACATCGAAATTTGCTGTTCCAAAAACCACGCACATAACACAATCACACCAAACACCTTCAAAACCTACACTAAACCTAACATACACCACTATCTATAAACTATCCTTAACCCAGCCCTAACCCTAAAGTCCATCAGTACCGCACACTTACCTGACCTGCGCCCTAACCCTAAAGTCCTTCACTATCGCACACTTACCTGACCCGCATCCTAACCCTAAAGTCCATCACTACCACACACTTACCTGACCCGAGTCCTAACCCTAAAGTCTGTCACTATCGCACACTTACCTGACCCGTGCCCTAACCCTAAAGTCCGTCACTACCCATTCATACACTTACCTTGACCCGGTCTGAAAATGCAGAAGCTGCAGAAACGGCCAACCAAATTCTTTCCCTGGGAAAGAATTTGGGTTTCTGCGGTTTCGACATTCTCACCCTTCGAACTACCAAGTTCGACCTTCTGGTATTCGGAATTCTCAATGTTCGATTTCGCGATAGGAACCCAGTCTTGGTGCATTATGGGTAAGGGAGTAGCACGAGAGTTTTCTGGTTGCCACAAGCTTTTGCAATGGCCAAGTCAGATCTGAGGGATCAGATCCAAACCCATAAGCTGAGGAAAAATGAAAATGGACAACACAGATGGAAGGTTATGGTAAGTACATAACGTTTTCTCCCATTTGTAATATCTTCTCTCCCATCTTTATTAAAAAGATACTTGATTACCCTATCATGTATCCATTCGTATTGCAACTCATCCACTAATTACTCATTCATAACTTTCCAAAACAAATATTTGATTAATTCACCCCTGTCTTCCTAGTCCACTCTTAACCCTTCTATTCTTCCTTCCTCACAGTTCATATTTTCCCGCACAAGGATGACATTTCTTCCTTCTTGCCTTTCACTGTATATTTTTACTTTTAAGTTATACATTTCATCATTTCTGCATTTTTTCTTAAATTTCCCCCTTTTTTAAATGAATCATTCTTTCATTACCTCATCACTGTTTTGTACTCCACCATTTCTCATGCTCAGTTTTACATTTGCTTTTTGTCTGTCTGTACTTTCAAAAAAATATATATTTTTTTTATCTCTGTCCACCACTCTGACCATGTTTCATAAAACAGATTCAAGGTACAGTGGTCATCTCATGTCTCTGCCTTTCTTTTGTCAAAAGACTCACGCACAAATTTTCACCTGCCAACTTTTTATTCCCTTAACTTCTTTTTCATGGCTTATTCTTATTACAGTATAATCAGAAACGCTAACATCATTTTCCATCTTGAATCTCTTAACATTTCTGACAGCAGCAAATGATTTAAGTTGCAGTATTGTTTCTTTTTGTATCTAAATATAATCTACCTGACTTCATCATTTCTTTATTTACTTTTATATCCTGAGATATTTCCCCACCTTCTTTCTTAAACTGTAAAGTCCCTTGCATTTTCTAATATTCATGTTTACTAGTATATGTTTTAACTCTTGCAGCAGATTTACTCTTTCTCTTGTTAATATAAAATGCTATTAATCTGTATGCACTTCATTTTCCCTTTAAATCAAGTATTACTACTACTTTATCAGGTTATAACCAATCCCTGAACATGTCTCACTCAAAATGCTGTGTAATACCCCCAACAATGTAATAAACTGTTCCTTTTGTTGCAATATCCCAGTGTTTTGTAAACATGTTATATCTGCTTCATCTTGTTTACTTGAATCACTTACTGTAGAGCACAGTGTGTGATTTGTCTTTAAGAAGCATAAAAAGTGATGAACCTGCATATATAAGTAGCAGGCATGTGTTGTCCCTAGTGCCATTTTGCAAATGCAGCCAGAGACTAAGCATATGAGAATGAATGTAGTCTATTGAATTAATGAATTCTGGATCTCTTTCGTGAGAATAGAATTTATTAAACAAGTCCTTATGTTTCTTCCTCCCCCACTATATTATGTCTTTGTACCTCCTCTTCCTTTTTAGTAACTATGTTTTCCTAACTTTTCTGTATAAAGGGATATTTTTGCTGTGCTAAATAGTTAATATGTTTTTCTGCACAATGTATTTAACTGTATACTTGCTGTACTATTTGATATTGTCTTCTTTTTTACTACCTGTTGTACCTATTGTGTAACTTTGAATGTATTTTGGAGCTTTTCTCCCCAGGACTCCATTGAAAACGGGTTCATTTGGCCCAATGGACTATCCTGGTAAACCAACTGCAATAAATAAATAAAATAAATAAATGTAGTTAGCTTATATATGTTACCCAAGTTGAAGTTAATAGCTATAACCTTAATGTGTTTGTACATAATAAAGCTTCTTGAACAGAACCCACAAAGACTTGTCTATTACATCGAGACAAGGCGAGTGACGTGGTGTCAGAACCAGGATTCCAGAGACTGATATTCGGAGCCACGAGGTGCAGAGATAACAGTGAAGGTAAACTAAGATAAATAATCACGAAAGAAATCCAGAAAAGAACCAAAGGTAATGAAAACTTGCATGAACAGTTTACTTTATAAAAAAAAGATAAAATGGAGCATTACAAGGGCATAAACTGCATTATCAAACAAGCAAGAGGCACAAAAGATTTATTAATTAAGCAAAATATATGAGATTAAGATTTTAAAGCAAAACAAGTATGTTTAAAATGAAATAAGTATGTTTAAAGCAAAATGAGTGTGCGTAAAGCGAAACAAACGTGTTTAAAGCAAAACGGGTATGTTTAGAATGAAACGAGCACAAGAAAAGTTCAGTGGGCATGAAAAGAGTTTAAGTGGGCAAAATGAATATAACAAGGGTAAAAAGAGCACATTAAGCATAAATAAAGCAAGGCGACTGCATGTTTTTTGGCAAAGTGCTGTGTTTTGGCATAACTAAGACTTTGTATTGTGTCATGGGCATAACTAGAGTTATTAGAAATATCTCAAAGTGTGTAAAAGTGCTTACAGTGTGTGCTTATTGCTATGCATATATTCCAAAGAGTTTATCCAAGTGCAAATTGTAACTGTTTCGTAAAGTGTAGTCGAAGTACAGCCATTTCGAAAAGTTTCTTGTGCTGTGTGTGTCTGTTTGCAAAATACTGCCATTACAGAGTGTTTCTTGCGCTGTAAAGAATTATCTATCAAAGTACTGCCATTTTGGCATGTTTCAGTGTGCCGTGTACTGTTTATTCGCAAAGTGCAGTTACTTTGAAATGTTTCTCACTCCAAGCTTCTTTTGCCCAGTTCGTTCACACAGTTCATTTATTTGAAATGTTTCTTAAGTGATGATAAATGAGTTTTGCTGTACAACAAGTTTGAGAGTGTCAAAGTGCCCGAGAAACGTATTTCGCAAAGTTCAGTTATTTTGCAAAATTCAGTTATTCAGAGGCTTGTTGTGCCATTGGGAAAAGTTACAACTGCTGGCATAAATTTCTGACATATGTGTATGTGTGTGTACTTGTGCATATTTGCAAAATCCTTTACTGGCATGTGTTAATATGGCAGATGGATTTCAAAAGCCCTCACCACTTGTGTTTAATTAGAATATTGCAGAGAATTGGAGAATATTTGAGCAAGAGTACAATATTTTTACACAAGCAGCTTATTCCGACAAAGATCCATGCACCAGGGCATTTATTTTGTTAAACCTAGCTGGGTCAGGGGCCATTGAAAGAGAGTGTTCATTAGTGTATGCACCAGCAGTATATGAGGGAGAAGGTGAAAACTGGCATATTATTGTACGGGCGATTCAAGGGAAGACCCAGAGTATTTTAAGTACAAATTTAGAGAAATGTGCAACTCCCAGACATATATTGCATTAGAGAGGCATTTGCTTTACACAAGAGATCAGGAACCAGGGGAAACGTTTCCAGCTTATATTACTGACCTGAGAAACAAAGCTAAAATGTGTTGGTTTGGTGACTTAAAAGATGAGTTAATAAAGGACAGGCTTGTGTGTGGTATTAGTTGTGCTGTTGTGAGAAAGATTTTGCTTTGTGACAGTGATTTAACATTGAGTAAAACCACTGAGATTTGTCAAATTCATTGTTACAGAAAAACATACAAGTATCCTTGCAAGTGACTAGAGCATGATTTCAGCAGGCTCCAGAGCAATTGTAGATAGCATGCAACACATGGCTAACAGAAGCAAGCCTAAGCACATGGCAGCCACTGCCCCTGCTAGTTCATCAGGGAAACCACGTAGTTTTCCAGCAAGTTCTGAGAAAGGAGCATGCTCAGTGCAGTACAAGCATGAGTCAGCAAAACCCAAATCCACTTTTATTGTTAACTGTCACAATTGTGGTACCAGTCATGAGTCTAAAAGAGAAAAATGCTTAGCATTTGGTCAGCAATGCCACAAGTGTATAAAATGGAACTATTTTCAAAAGTTTTGCAAATCAAGTAAGCCTCACAGAGTTACAAAGAAGGTCACTCAAAAGAGCAAACTGATCAAGTGGAGTTGCAGCAGTCCACTTTCTATGTAGATGGTCTATCAATAATTGGTGAAAGGGTCAACACAGTGAATTTATTGGCAAAGAACAAATTGTTTTGTGCTGTCCAGATCAATGGTAAATCCACTGAGCTCAAAGTAGACACTGGTTCAAAGTGTGATGTTATATTAGCAGACACATTTGCTAAGGTGAGAACTAATGAGTAACTTAATGTAGCTAGTAGTGCAAAACTTGTTGCTTATGGAGGTAAAGAAATTCAAACCGAAGGCTCAGTTGTACTTTCATGTTATTTGGCTAAGAACTGTTACAACTTGTTATCCTATGTAGTTCGAAGACCTGTGCAGTCATTACTGAGTCTGAGAGACAGTTTGAGAATGAATCTGCTTTCTTTTACCAAAGAAGTTCATTATATAAGAGCATATCTTAGTTCCAATTTTTCTAAAGCCATTTTCTCAGAGTATGCTGATGTTTTTGATGACAAGTTGGGCAAACTTCCAATTGTGTATTTTGTGAAGTTAGACCCAGATGTCAGTCCAGTAGTCAGACCAACGAGTAAAGTTCCAATAGCTATGCAAGATAAAGTCTAAGCTCAGTTGTATAAAATGGTACAGCAAGGTGTAATTGGTCCAATTACAGAACCAACTGAATGGGTGTTGTCCATGGTAGCAGCCCACATGAAAGGCTCAAATTAAATCAGAATGTATTGACCAAAGAGATTTGAACAAAGCATTAAGGAGATTGCATCTTCCAATGTGTACAGTCAAAGAGGTCGCAGACCTAATACCAAATGCTGCTGTTTTTTTCTGCCTTGGATGCAAAAAGTTAATTTTGGCAAGTGATGCTTGATGACAAATCCCCGTTACTGATCACTTTTGGTACCCCGTTTGGCAGATATATATATATATATATATGTATAAGTATGCCGTTTGGAATAAATTCTGCAAGTGAAGTTTTCCAGAGTGCAGTGGAGCAAATTTTTTCAGGTTATCCGTGTGCCGTAATAGTAGATGATTTATTGGTTGGAGGGCAATGGTGAAGCAGAGCATGATAGAAACCTTAAGAGAGCTCAAGGCAGAGCAGGAGAAGTGAACTTAAAGCTCAATTCTCTAAAGTGCAAATTCATCCTACCAGAAGTTACATATGTCAGTCATTTGTTTACCAGCACTGGCTTAAGACCACATTTGTTTACCAGCACTGGCTTAAGACCAGACCCGTCTAAGCAAGCAGCTATTCTTGAGATGTCAGCACCAGATAATATTCAAGCTCTACAATGTTGGTTGGCATGGTCAACTGTCTACACAAGTTCATACCAGACAAATGAATTGACAGCACTTTGAGAGCTAACATGCAAAAATGTTACATGGTCTTGGTTGGAATAGCACCAGAAATCATTTGAAAACCTTAAGCAGAAAATTGCTACCTCACCTACGTTAGGATACTATGATGTCAGTAAACCAGTTACTCTTTCCTATGATGCTTCAAAATTTGGTTTTGGCGCAGTTATTCTTCAGAAAGGCAGACCAGTAGCCTATGCATCTAGAACACAGACCCAAACTGAGATGCAGTATGCTCAAATTGAGAAAGAACGTTTGGCAATAGTATTTGCATGTTCTAAGTTTTATGATTATATCTATGGTTGAGATATTCAAATGGAAACTGATCACCAACCTCTAGTTACTATTTTAAAGAAGCCAATGCATTCTGCTCCAGTGAGATTACAAATGATGCTCATATTGCAAAAGTACAACTTCAAAATGGTCTATACAAAAGGTAAACTTCTTTATGTGGCTGATACCTTATTCAGCTTGCCCAGAAAAACAGAATAGCTTGATAAAGAGAATTTTGACTTTGACTTAATGGCAGTGCATAATTTTTCTACCACAAGACTTGATTAACTGAGAGATCACACAAAGACTAATCCAGTTTTGCAAAAGCTCAACCACTACATTAATGTTGATGGCCATCAAAGCAATCTAGTGTATCACCTGAAGTGTAAACCTATTTTCTTTACAGAGATGAGATGTTGATGGAAGATGGCATTATTTTCAAAGGTCCTAAAATTGTTGTTCCTGCTTCCTTGCAATATGAATATATCCAGATTGTGCACTGTGGTCACTCAGGTTCTGACTCTACCAAAAGAAGGGGGAGAGAACTAGTATTTTGGTCTTCAGTAGTGAAAGACATTGATAAAGTATTTTTTTCTTGTTCAGTGTGCAATAATACTAAACTGCATTTGCAATGAGAACAACTTCAGCTAAGTCAATTTCCTGAGCTACCTTGTTCAACAGTTGCCACTGACATGTTTGAGTGGAACAATCAGCATTACTTACTATTGGTAGACTCTTATTCGAACTGGTTTGAGATCGACTTACTACCTAATCTTAACTTCCACTACTATTATTACCATGTTGAAATGTCATTACTCAGTCTATGGTAGTCCACACAAAGTTATTTCTGACAGTGATACTCAATTTACTAGTCAGTTATTTCAGAAATTTGCAAGAGAATGAGACTTTGTACATGTTACTAGTAGTCCAGAATATCCACAGTCAAATGGATTAGCTGAACGTTCAGTTCAGTGTGCAAAGCAATTACTTGAAAGGTCAAACATATTAATACCAATGTCTTTTGAATCTGCTTAATCTCAGAACATAGCCCGGGATGATATACTTGGCTTGCTTGCTCAAAGACTTCTATCCAGGCAAACCAGAACAACATTGCCTACTAGTTCCAGTTTGTTGAGGCCTAAAGCTAAAAACAACAGAACCTTCAGATCCCAATTGTTCAAGAAGTGTTCTATCCAGAAGTCCAATTATGACAAATCAAGCAGATGTCTTCATCCATTGAAAGAAAGTGAGACAGTCAGGATACAAACTGTGAAAGGTTTTGACTGGATTGGTCAAGTAACAGGTAAATGTACCAAGCCGAGATCCTACTTTGTAGAATCCGAGGGTGTGGAGTACAGGAGGAATCAAAGGCATCTCCTTCCTATACCAGAATTGTTATCACAGTATATAGACTCTAGATCTCAGAGCAATCCAGACATTGTTCCTGTTCCAGACCATGTCGTACCATCTGATTCCAGTCCTGATAATATTCCCGATATTCCTAAGATTGAACATTCAAAAGAGAGAGCTCTAGTTGCTAAGCCTGATTCCCAGTTTTACATCACACGATTTGGTCACACGTCCAGACCAGGTGTGAGATACACGGCGACTTGGACATAACTGTATATTTGTACATAGTTTTATATAATGCATGACAAAAAAGCTATTTGTATTATTCTCCTGTTTGGCATCTACGTCGCTGAAGTGCAGGCCAACACAGAAGGTTTTTGGCTAACAAAGTTCGCAGATGACTACAACCTGGGAGCCGTAATAGAATCACCTAATTATGTAGACATTCCACAAAAGGGCCTCACAGACACAAATGCTTGGTTTCAAAGTCATGGCCTCAAGCTCAATGTCAAGAAGTGCATTGTCATCCCCTTTGGGAAAAACTATGACCCATGAGCTACCACATAGGCGGTAGCTCACTAAATACTGAAAGTGTGATGAGACCTCGGGACACAGGTGGACCGTAGACTCTCCTTTGATAACCACATTGCCACAGTAGTCAGGAAATCCTTTGACATGGCACACCTCATCACAAAAGGGTGCTCCTGTAGAAAAAAGGAGGTCATTGTTCCTCTCTACTCATCCCTCATCAGACCCATTATAGAGTACAATGCCCCATTTGGCATGTATCTCACAAGACACGTACAACAATTGGAAAGGCCACTGAAATACCTCACTAAGAGGATTACTGGCCTCAAACAGATGCCATACACAGACTGTCTCAAAAAACTCCAGCTTTACTCGGTCGCATATTGCCTACTCAGAGATGATCTCTGCCTAACATACAAAGCTGTGTCAAAGAGCTGTTGGACATGCTACACTTAAAGAAATCCCAATCTCTCCGAACTACATGCTCCAGGGACCTAAACTATGTCACCACAATAAACAGAACATGCTGGAGGGATAGATTCCTGTCCCAGAGACTTCCCATACTCTGGAACAAACTACCCATTCATGTCAAGCAAAGCTCCTCATTGGCCATCTTTAAAAAAAATCTTGACTGGATGGGAAATAGAAAATTCACCCCGGGGATCACTTCTGTGGCACTGCTTGACAGGGGCACAGGAAAATAATTTTCTTGGGTGGCGAAAGCCAGGGAACATTTTTGGTTAGGCTTAAATAGGCCCCAGGGCTGATAGCCTAGTACCTACCTATGAACCTATTATTTGCATGTTAACTGATATCCTGTGCTTTGCATATTCTAAAAAGAGGGAGGATGTAGAGCACAGTGTGTCATGTATCTTTAAGAAGCATAGCAAGTGATAAAAAACATGCATGTATAAATAGCAGGCACTAGTTTTACCTAGTGCCGTTTTGAAAGTGCAGTCAGAGTGTAAGCATGTGAGAATGAATGTAGTTAGCTTGCATTTAAGTTAAAATGTTAATAGCTATAACCATAATATATTTGTACATAATAAAGCTGCTTGAACAGAACCCATAAAGACTCGTATATTACATTGAGCCAAGGTGAGCGACACTTGCCATTAAACATCTCCTGTTTATGCTATTAATGTTTATTGAAGTAATAATTAAACAGTCCCTTCCCTTTCTCTGCAGTATTTTATTCCCATTTTCAAATGTTTCTAACTCTCTTCCCAAGGGTACTAATGTCTTCTTCCTGTTCTTTTGAATCCCTACTTTCCTGACCCCATAAACTGATTTTCTGTTGTCATACTGTAACCTTGCTCTTCCTGTTTTCCTGATTCTACATGTGTAGAAACTTCCTCATCATTAGCATCTTCCACATGTACCTCATATTTTCAGGAGCATCCCTCTCTATTGTACCAACTGCATTTTCTTTATCCCTTTCCTCATCACCCACTTCACTGCTGTCTTGTTCTGGTAACATTATTTATTTATTTTATTTATTTGATGTTTGTTTACCAGGGAGGTCTGACTGGGCTAGTAGCCCAGTGAGAAAAGCTCCAAGTAGAAGTTAGAAGTTTCAGCATTATATAACAAGGTGCAATACATATCATAAAAACATTAGAATAAAAGAATATAATTATATAGGCAAAGTACATATAGATTTAGAGAAATGCAAAACGGATGGGCCATATTATTGTGGGCCTGTTTAGTAAAATTTCAAAAGCAATTGAAATGAGCGATCAAACCGTAAGAGTCCGATAATATTACATTTTTTGCGTACCAAACAATTTCTCAAGTGTCAAGTTCTCCCACAGTTTACACATCTTTTCTTTGGACATTCCTGCACTAAAGATTATTTTGGGGAGGTCCAATAATCTACCCATTCTGTTGTTACCAATAACATTTACTGCAGTAGGTCATAGCCAACTTTAGGCAACAGCGAACCCTGCGGTCACTGGGGGCCCCCAACCACATCAAGTTATCTTATATTGATATTTTATAATGTCTGTCAAACCAACAAAAGCTAGTACAACAATCTAACATGCTTAATAAACAAAGTGGGTAATAATAATAACTTATTTATATCTGCTTTAAAATTCAATCATATCTCTGTCTATAGTAACATTGTTTTTTCAAGTAACAGTCTTCACAAGTCCATTAAATATTTTACCACTGACATGGTGCCTCTGGCTTATTTAAACCCTGCTGGTGGCCTTTCTGTCCACTAAAACTAACAACATAGCTTTTGGTACCTGCATTACCTGTGACTTCTGGGACCCCCCTTAATTATCTTTGACTGTGTGGGGAGCCCACAGAAGCTGCTGCTGGTTTTCCTAATTATGCTCTTTAACCTGAATAGGCCTGTGATAAGACCATTTTAGGATAAAGCTAATAATGAACATGAGCAAGGTAATCGCTAGAGAGATTAGCAGCCTAGAGTGACTGAACCCAGTACAGGAGCAGCCTTAGGTCAACTGGTGCCCTAGGCAAAAGTGCTCTATGGTGCCCCCTCTCACACCACACATTGCCCCCATCTGGATCTACCTACACCAAATAAATACTGGAAAAGCTCCCCTGCTAGTGCGGTGCCTTAGGCAACTGCCTAGTTGGCCTATGCCTAAGGCTGGCTATGACTCAGTATTTACCTTGGATTTTAAGAAGAGCTGATGCACCTGATCTTCGTGGATGTTTTTTTTTTTTCACGGGAGTTTTGTAAACATGGGCAGAACACCAGTGACTATGACTCTCAACTACCTTGCTGAAGAATTCTGCACAATACCAAAAATAATGTCTGTGTAAAGTCACAAAATCAGAAACACATTATATAAGTATTACTCTAATTCACTTTAAAAGTTAATACAGTAGTACTTTTTTGCATCAACAGGCATTTTTTGGACAATAAGAAGTATAAAACTTTGATGTCTGGATTTATCAACGGTCTGTAATCCTGAATTATTTACCAGCAAATCAAACTTTTTGCTAAGGGTACAGCAAAATTATGAGAAAAAAAACAGGGATTGTCTGTGAAATCAGAGATAGTAACAGGTATGCATTACTACTCAATGAGGTAAATAAAAGTCACTTACCTCTGCTGCTGTTTGACGACTGTTAAATAACAGCCACTGATCTGGTGTGGCAGTACCAGTGTTGCACACTGTGTTGCTATTTGATGAAATAAGTACAAGTTAGTGTCACTGTGGCTTATGTGTTTGAGTGCAAAAAGTATCATAGATTTTATCGGTGCATACACCAAATAATGCTGGGACACATACATTAATTGTTCTGGATATCTGTAAAAATGCAGCTAAGAAAGTCATTATATTTCGGAACTAAGCCATAAAGTATGTCATAGGACATTCAGACACTTAGATTTTCTAGGAGTCTGGTGGATCCCACTCCTTAGACTGTATAAATGGATATAGGGGCTCCCCTTAATCATCCTTGACTCTATGGGAGCCCCGCAAAAGCTGTTGGTGGTTGGGAAAAATGTATTAATTTTCTGATTACACTCTTTATCCTGAACAAGGCTGCAATATGACCCTGTTAGGTTAAGCTGATGATGGCCTTTCTCAACCGCAGCCATTTTAAAACCAGCCCTGCTAAGATGTGTGTGTGTATGTACAATAGTTGCTGTAAGTTATATACTAGGAGGGAGGGGAATTGTGTGTTATTACTTCATTATTTTTTGTCACAGTCAAACTTTAGAGGTATGCACAGGAGGTCATTATAGCTTCTGTTTGGGCTGGGAACAGTGTGGAAAGTGTATCTTTTATTTTTCTCACAGACCTCAGAGGTGTACAAAGGTTACTATAGCTTCAGTAGGGGCAGTGAACTGTCTGGGGCCAAAAGTAGAATATGTTACTGTAATCACTATTTTTTTTATTTTCCTTACAATCACACATCAGGCACTTATACAGGTCACTGCTTTTGGGGGTTGGGGTGAGGAGTGAGGAGGCATGCTAGGTATCAGTCACTTGAAATACATGGCTGTGGCAATTTGGACTTTTGCTTTCATTCCAAACTAACACAAGACCGATGCATAGGCAGTGGACATCTTTTCTGGAGGTTTAGGGAGGCATGCAGTACATCCAGATAGGACCCGTATATCAGTACAACATTTGTCTTGTTAGTTTATTGTGTACCACTATTTTGTTAGCTTCGAACATTAAGCCTTGGACACAACTTTATGTGATCCTTGAAAGAAAAAAAAAGACTGAAATTCTTTTCTTACTCATTATTTTTGTTTGGTCCACCATTTGAGTAAAAGGTTAGGAAATGGTCTAATACAGCAGTCTCCATCCTTTTTTACACCAGCGCCCCGTTAATGTAAGACGATTTTTCACAGACCGGCCATCATGTGCGCATAATAAAGTGCATAATATTTCTTTCTTTATTTTTTTATTTGACATTTGTTTACTGGGATGCCCGACTAGACTAGAAGTCCATTTTCAGCCAAGACCCAGGGAGAAAAGCTCCAAAGTACAATAAAAATACAATTGACAATAATTACCAAAAAAAAGTTTGCATCTTAACAGCATAGCATTCATCTGCTGTGGTCGGGAAGTATGTAAACCCAATGGCAACCTTATTGACTTTCTAAGTTTATAAGAGCAATATTTAAAATCTGTCCCTATTATTTGACTGTTTCCAGCATACCTCTTAACTGTGCAGATTTTCACAGAATGTGTAGATTCTTGCCTCATATTTTTGGTCTGTTTCTCATAAAATTGTTATTTTCTGGCAAATTACTGACAGATCATTGAGGTTTGAAGTCAGAAAATAATAGGCAGTTGAGATTCAGATGTCTTACCCTTCAGAAAATACATGCCAATGTAAAACATGTACTTCTATCTCTGTAAGAGAAGTACTTAAAAGTGTCCCTATTTTTCGCCTTTGTCCCCCCATTATTTTTGGCTTTGTCCAGATATGTTGCCCTTAAGAGGTTGAGAGGTATGCTGGCCAGATTTATTGTGCGAGAAATTGAGTGGTATGTTCAAGAGTACACAAACCTCATTGCTGCTGTCACTGCCAGGGATCACGCCAGGGATCACTCTCACTTTTTCTCTCTGTCTCTTACACACACACACACACACACAGTCTCTCTGCTTTCATGCATGCATTCACTCACACACACAGACAGAAACATGCACACACTTTTCTCTTTTGCTCGATCAATCTCTCTGTCTTACTCATACATGCATACACACACACACATGCTTTATTTTAATTTTTTTTTTATTTTACATCTGCTAAACAGCAAAAGCGCTGCTTATCTAGTGTAAAATAAAGGCGTGCTCCCGCTCACTTTCACTGACATGCGCATACACACACACACACACACACACACACACACACACACACACACAGTCTCTTTTGCTTTCATGCATGCATTCACTCACACATACAGACAGAAACACACACACACACACACACACACACACACACACACACACACACACACACACAGACACACACACACACACATACGTGCGCACGCACACACTTACACTTTTCGGTTTCCTTGACTTTTATTTTACACTGGCTAAACAGCAAAAGCACTGCTTAACGAGAGTAAAATAACAGCTGGATTGATCTCACTGCTCACTCTTTCTCATGCACATTAGTCTTTTCTTTCACAGACACATACATTCTGCTTTCATGCATGCATTCACTCACTCATGCAGGCAGATACATAAACACACTCATACACATATACACATTCACTTTTTCGTTTCACTCCCTGCCTGGCGGCTCGATACCAAACAGTCCACAGCCCAGAGAATGCTCTTCGTGTATGTCCTTCAGGAATGCAACTGCAGTCATAACATATGGGTTGTCCTGCCTCAGGCAGCCCTTGGTCGGCCGGATTCCAAAGCCTGGGTCCGACGTCGGCTGATGTCGCATTTCTCTCTGTCAGAGCGGCTGGAGTATATAAGCATCAGCCGACGCCATCTTCTTCAGTCTTTCTTGCCGCACGGTGCCCGAAGCAGAAGCAGTTCGCAAGTGCCAGTCGGTCAGCTCCTGTATTCTTCGAAACCGAAGACATCAAAAAAGCTAAGTACCCCGTTGGGGACCTTTTCTTGCCTCAGCCGATGTCAGAATTAACTGAAAAAGTAAATAATTGTTTGTCTTGTGGTAAACAAATACCTCATAAGGATTTCCATTCTTACTGCCTCCCTTGCCTTGGCCCAGACCACGACGTCTCGGCCTGTGCCGCCTGTACTCGCTTCAATAAGCGCACTCTCAGGCGCTGGGCGGAGTTCGCTGAAGACTTTTTTGGCGAAAAGTTTGCTTACATTATGCCGTCGGAACAACCGACTACACATATTTCTAAAAAACGGAAAGACCGGGACCGACCTCCTCGGCCCGTGACTTCTTCCGACTCCACGCCAAAACTTACCGCGAGTGCCCCGGTTCCCTCTGAGGCGGTTATTCCACCGCTTGGAACCGAAGACACTGCATTACCGATACCTCCGACACCGGAGGCCACACCGACGCCAATTATTGATTTTCCTCCGGATACTGTAACCGAGGAAATGCCCGAGACCATTGCTGTGGATAAGGTTACCCCTGCACGTGGGGCTGCCAGGCCTCCCATTTCTATGTCTATCAAGGCCTACACACGTGCAAAGGCAGCGAGCCAGGCCAAGCCTACAAGCCAGGCCAAGCATCACTCTGCTAAAACCTTGCCTCAGCCTAGCCCTGAAGCTCAAATTATGTCCTTGGCCGCAGATCTAATTTCTCTGATCAGAGGCTCCCAGGCCCATCCTGAGAGAGGATCCCAGCCTCCTCCTGATAAGAGGCCCAGGGTTGAACCACCTGACCCCCTTTCTTCAGATGAAGATTCTGGGGACTCTGTGCTTTCCGAGTCCCAGGAACCCCCTTTTCAGACTTTCGAGGATTCGGATGCAGAGGACTCCATTCCTTCGGCCTCTCCTCCTGAGGATATTTCTTTTGGGGAAGTTCTGTATTCCATGAGGGAGCATTTCCAGTGGCAAGGTCAGGAATTTTCTGATTCCAGGAAGCGCCTTCGAACTTTCCTTAAAAAGCCACAACACAGACCCTTAGCTATTCCTCCTGTGCTTGATGTGTTGGATGACCTTTACTCTGACTCCAGTGCTACCCCTGATTCTCTGCCCCCGGCTCCTGTCAAGCCTGACAGATACTATAGGGTCCCTGAAACCCATTCTCATTTCTTTAGGACCCATCCTGTAGACTTAGAAACTATTTCCCAGGGGCCTAAGGAGGTTTCTGCTACCACTTCCAAAAATCCTTTGCCTTCCGACAGAGAGGCAAGGTCCTTAGAGAGATGGGGGAAGAAGGTTTACACCTCTACTACCTTAACTATGAGAGCTCTCAATTGTCTGATTCATATGTTTCAATATCAGGATTCCCTGTTGGATGATTTACAGAAAAAATTAGCCTCTCCTGACCCTTTAGATAGGAAGTCCTTGCAGGAGGCTGTCCATAACTCTCAGCAGGTTAGTAATCATTTTCTGCAGTGTGGGTATGATGCATTGGAAGCTTCATGTAGGGCAGCTATGACAGGAGCGGTCATTCGTAGACATGCATGGTTAAGAGAGCAACCCTTACCGGATCATGTTAAGGCAAAGCTACTGGATGCTTCCTTGGAAAAGAACAAACTTTTTGGTGATAATGCTAAAGATGTGTTAAAGACCATTGAAGAAAAAGCAAAGTCAGTTCAGACAGTTAAAGATTTTCTCCAGGTTCAGCCCCCCAGGTTCAGCAGGAACTGGCCTTCTAAAAACTGGTCCTTCCCAAATCCGGAAAAATTTCAAAGGGGCAAGAACAGGCGTGCCCGTGGCAGAGGGCAATATAGAGGATCCTACAGGGGACGCCAATGGCAACCAACAAACCAAAGAGGTGAGACAGGGGTTTCCCCTGTCACTCAGGGACAATCTCAATGACTTGACTCTAACTTCTCCGACCAAGGAGCAAAAACAAGCTCCTTTGGGAGGAAAGTTATCTCTCTTCTCAGGAAATTGGCACAAACTGACAAAAGACAAATGGATATTGGACATTATAGATCATGGTTACAGGTTCTATTTTCATACCTTACCAAGAAAACAAGGCATGCCAAATCTTCCACAAAATCAAAAGGCAGAGGCTATCAAGCAAATTTCTCTGCTGACTCAGATCAAAGCAATAGAAAAAGTGCCTCAACAAGAACAAGGTCAGGGGTTTTACTCAAGACTGTTCCTTGTTCCAAGAAAAGAAAATCAATGGAGACCGATACTGGACTTGTCCGCTTTAAACACTTTTCTCATAGTACCAAAGTTCAAAATGCTGACCTTACAGCAACTCCTTCCCATGCTGGGCAAGGGGTCTTGGCTGATTACTCTGGACCTCAAGGAGGCATACCTGCATGTCCCTATCAGACACAGCTGCAGAAGATACCTCAGATTTTTTGCAGGGCCAGAGCATTATCAATTCTCAGCATTGCCTTTTGGCTTATCTACTGCACCCAGAGTATTCACGAAATGCCTGGCATCAGTAATTGCTCATTGCAGACTCCAGGGGATACAAATCTACCCCTACCTGGACGATTGCCTCATCATGCACATTAGTCTCTTCTTTCACAGACACATACATTCTGCTTTCATGCATGCATTCACTCACTCATGCAGACAGATACATAAACACACTCATACACATACACACATTCACTTTTTCGTTTCACTCCCTGCCTGGCGGCTCGATACCAAACAGTCCACAGCCCAGAGAATGCTCTTCGTGTTTCACTGTTGCAGTCATCACACTTGGGTTATCTGCCTGCAGGTAGCCCTCATTCAGCCCGAATACCAGAGGCTTAGTATTTCTGCGAAAGGTTGCTGTCACTTCAGGACTGAAGTCAGGTCGTCAGGGGTATAAAAACAGGCAGTCGACGACATTACATCAGTCTTTCTTGCCGAGCAGCCCAAAGCAGAAGCAGTTCGCACAAGTGCCGGTCGGCCGCTACCTGAGTTTTCATTTTCAAATTGAATCATCCTGAAGTCTTCTAAAGCTAAGTACCCCGTCAGGGATCCTTTATTCTTGCTCTAACCGATGTCAGAAAAAGTTAACAGTTGTCTCGCCTGTGGAAAGCAAATACATCGAGATTTCCATTCTTATTGTGTCACCTGTTTAGGCCCAGATCACGATGTACCTCTCTGTCAGTTTTGTTCAACGCCCGAACTATTTGTAGTTGGGTCCTTATTGTCACTAAATACTTTCACTCTCGATCTCCATATTCCAAAATGGCTTCTGTAAGCCATCCGTCTACCGATCTTGTGAAAAAATGTAAGGATAAAGACAGAGACAGACCACAGAGGTCCAAAACTGCTGATGACACTTCCGTTAAACTAGTCGCTAGTTCGCCGGTACTTGGATGCTTTTGCAGCCCCTGATGCCTGCTTCAGTGGATTTGCAGGCCACTACCAAGACCCATTGGGAGTCCGGAATGCCATGAGACTCTTCTTTTACTACAGAACCTGTGGATGTCTCTACCTTGGATGAGTCCAGAGCCGCTGTGCAGGCACCAGCTTCCGAGGAAGTTCTTTGCATTACCGATATTCGACACAAACCAACGACTTCTTTCGCATCTTCAGTTCTGTCTAAAACTACAGAGTTTCTAAGGCCAAGAGTATGAGCAATGCCTAAAAAAACAACGACCCAAACTCAAGCACCTGCTTCCTTGCCACAATGTCAAATGCTTAAAATGGCAGAAGACCTAATCATCCTGATTAGAGGAAGCCAGCCTTCCTCTGCTAAGAGAAAAAGAGACCTGTCCCCAGCAGCTTTAACTGACCAAGAGTCCGATGACTCTGAGGTTTCTGAATATGAACACATGCCTTTATCTGCTTATGAGGATTCAGATGCAGAGGAATCCATTCCCTCTGTTTCCCCTCCAGAGAACTTTTCTTTTGGTGAAACCCTACATACCTTAAGAGAGCATTTCCACTGGGAATGCCAGGACAGGATTATCCTCAGTCCAAAAAGAGACTCAAGGAATTTTTAGATTTGCCACAGCATAGACCCTTAGCTATCCCTCCTGTTCTGCATGTTGTGGATGGTGTCTTTATGGAATCCAGTCTAACTCTTGATACTTAACCCCCTGCTCCAAGGAAACCAGACAGGTACTACAGAGTCCCTGACTCACAAATGTCTTTTCAAAAATCCCACTGCTGACCCAGAGGTCATCTCCTAAGGGCCTAAAGGCATAAAAGCAACTACAGCTAAGAATCCCACCCCTTCGGACAGGGATTCCTGAGCTTTAGACAGATGGGGTAAAAAAGTATCCACCTCTGCAACTCTAGACATTAGGGCATTGAATTGCCAGTTCCACATGCTGAAATTATGATACTTCTTAAGCTAAAATTATCTACTTTTTCTGACTGTGCAGAAAATAAAGAATTACAGGAGCTTATGCATTCTGCAAGCCAAGTCAGCAAGCATATCCTGCAATGTGGGTTTGTTGCCCTAGAAGCATCTTGCAGGGCAGCAGTCACAGGTTCTGTACTTAGAAGGCATGCTTGGCATAAGGAGCAGATCTTGCCAGGCCATGTCAAATCAAAATTACTGGATGCAGCTTTGAACAAGGACAATCTGTTTGGCACCAGAGCAGAAGAGGTTCTAAAAAAGATGGCAGAAAAAGCTAAGTCTATGCAGACAGTCAAAGATTTTTTGCAAGTGCAGCCTCCAAGATCCAGTAGGCATTGCCCCTCGAAACATTGGTCCTTTCCAGCCCCCTCAAGGCCATCTCAAACTAGATCCAGGGGAAACAGACCCCCCCCCCCAGATTACAGTCTCAGGGTATGCAGAGATGTAAACAATGGAGTATCTCCACTTCTAAAACAGGACTTGCTAAGCCACCCCCTTATGGAAAGAATTCACAATGACTCCTCAGCTCCACTCCTCACCTTTGCCCAATTGCTTGTGCCCCTAGAAGGAGAACTTGCCCATCATGCAAAAAACTGGACATCCATCACCAAAGACTGATGGGTCCTCAACTTTGTATCCCAGGGATACAAATTTTACTTCCTCTCACTGCCATCCCCAAAAGGGTTCCCAGACCTTCCTCCAAACCAGTGGGCAGTGGCACAAGTTCAATCCCTGCTCTCCATAAGGGCAATTCAACCTGCAGAACAGATAGGTCAAGGATTTTACTCCAGACTTTTCCTTGTACCCAGAAAGGAGGGCACTTGGCGCCCAATTCTAGATCTTTCTATTCTAAACACCTTCCTGGTGGTACCAAAATTCAAAATGCTCCTCCTTCAGCAGCTTCTTCCTATGCTGACCAAAGATTCCTGGTTAGCCACCGTAGACCTAAAAGAAGCCTATCTGCACATCCCTATCAGGGACTCATGCAGGAAATAGCTACATTTCAGGACAGGATCTATGCATTTTCAGTTCTCTACACTTCCTTTTGGCTTATCCACTGCTCCCAGAGTATTCACAAAATGCCTGGTCCCAGCCATTACCTATTGCAGACAGAGAAAAATTCAAATATACCCTTACTTGGATGATTGCCTGATTCAGACAGACAGTCAGGAAAAGCTGTTGCAGCACCTTAAATTTGTAAAGAACCTTCTAGCCTCCCCGGGGTACACTATCAGTGAAAAGAAATCAAAACTAGTCCCCAGTCAAAAGATTGTATTCCTGGGAGCAAGCTTGGACACAGCATCCCAGATGGCATTCCTTACTCCAGAAAAACAAGCCTAACAGCCTGCTTTGCTCAAATGGCCACCAGACCCAGCTATCCGCAAGGAAAATCCTGCAGGCTGTAGAGTTCATGGCCTCTTGCATTCTACTAATTCCATATACCAGACTTCTTCTTCTTTCGGCTTTTCCCGGTTAGGGGTCACCACAGCAGATCACCTGCCTACTCTTGATTGGCAGTGGAGTTTTATGGTGTTGCACTGCCAGCCCAGCACCCAATCTTACACAGAAACCACACACATGCACGCACTCATGCCTAGGGCCAATTTAGAGTGTCCAGTCCACCTACAGCATGTCTTTGGGATGTGGGAGGAAACAGGAACATCTGGAGGAAACCTACGCGACCACGGGGAGGATATGCAGACTCTGCACAGAAGGCATCCCAGCTGGGGATCAAACCGGAGAACCTCTTAGTGTGAGGCGGCAATGCTAACCGCTGCACCACCGTGGCCTCCCAATTCCATATCAAATGATAGAGGCCAGCATAAATAGTTCCATGTAGATTTATTAGGAAAAATAAACTAGGACATAATAATGTCCAAAAATTACATAAATCAAATCTCTCAGACTAGTTTCGGCTACTGCCTTCTTCAGTGAGAGAAAATGAGCAAAAATTGCTACCAGCAATCCAATGGTCTACTTATATTATTACCCAGCCAATAGATGTGCTAGGTACAATCCATATCTTTAAATAATTCATGAGTTGATTGTTAGGTTGAGATGAAAGTGCAATACTAGCGATATATTCTGAGGCATATCTAAGAATGCCATATATAACATAAATATATATAGGCATAGTTGTATTTGTGAAAACATTCAAAATAGTAAGCAACAAATACTTGAATTTGTAAACAGCCACTGACATAAAATATAAATGGAAATAAATAAAAAATCAAGAAAATATGATAAGTAACATATAGCAATAGTACATTATGTGGCATGAAGAATTTCTTATATGATATTATCATATACTAATAACGTTACTCATGAAAAATATGAAATACTCCATATAAATATAATATATTTATCATAAATGGTCATTAAGACCTGGTGGAAATAATGCTCCAAGATGGATGATCCAATATTTTTCTTTATGACTGAGTATACTTTGCCACCCTAGTTGATTGTGCCTATTGCCAGTGATTTTGTCAATGATGGTGAACATGAATTTGGCCATGGGGTGTTTGATAGTGTGTTGGTATAAAGCATTTGTCAACTTTTTGGTACGAATGTCACTGCGATGTTCCCCTATTCTTATTCTTAATGATCTTGAGGTTTTACCTAAGTAAAATGCAAAACAGTGACAAGTAGCCAGGTATATCACCCAACTAGTGGAACAATTACCAAAAATCCTGACATCATAAATCTTACTTGTATTGGAACTGGTGAATTGTTTGATCTTGTTAACTTGACTACAAGAAGTGCAGTGACCACAGGGGAAAGTTCCTAAGAGTTCATCCCCTGTTATGGTCAATTGTTTAAACTTGGCTCCACCACTCTCTCTCTGTTTATAGTGTGAAAATAATGAACCCAAAGTTTTTCCTCTCCTGTATGAAAAGGGGCACTGATTACCCAGGATTCTGCGCAAATAATCATTAGCTAACAAAATGTTCCAATTGTTATTTAGAACACTCCTAACTACCTGATGATTCTTACCAAAGGTAGTGATAAACCTGATAGTGTCCTCCTTTGAGTTATTAGTGCGGTCCTTATATTGTAGCAGGGTTTTCCTGTTTATCTGTGCATGCCCTGGCGGATGTAATATCGAAGTTAGAGTATCCCCTATCCAGAAATCTGTTGTTCAAATCTATTTGGGCATTTTCATAGTCCAAAATAGAAGAATTAATATGTTTGATTCTAAGGTACTGAGATTTGGGGATATTGCGGATGGTGTGGCGTGGATGCATGCTAGATGCATGTAATAAAGAGTTGAATTGTGGATATTTATGATAAATCTTGGTATTGAGTGTATGATCTTCATTTCGATATACTGTAACATCCAAGAAATCAATTTGATTTTTATGAGATGTAATAGAAAACTCGATACCCCACAAATTGCTGTTAAGATATTCTACAAATTCAATAAGGTAGGTAGAATCCGCACGCCACACCATCCAACAATCATCTAAGTATCTCTGCCAGATGTCTATTTCCACCTGATAAATATTATGTAGGGGGTTGTAAATAAGGCATTCTTCCAGATAGGCCATAAACAAATCGGCATATATGGGGGCAAAAGAAGCCCCCATTGCCGTGCCTTGCAGTTGCCAGTAACACTCCCCTTGGAAATAGAATACATTTTTATTAAGCACATGCTCTGACATGCAGATGAGCAAAGTGTTGAATCCCGGTGGATACAGTTCAACCCTGTTTAACCAATATTGTAGAGCCTGTAACCCTGCCCAGTGTGGTATACTCGTATATAAGGACTTGACATCAAGTGTACACATTATCCATTCAGGTTCTAATTGTGTATCTTCAATTATTTTCAAAAATTCCGTAGTGTCCTGGATTCTAGCCCTGACATGTGTCAGGAGTGGTTTGAGATATTGGGTTAAGAATGCTGATAATGGTTCTGTGAGTGAACCTATGCCTGATACAATGGGCCTACCTGGAGGATGGGTAATGGATTTATGTATTTTAGGGAGGAGGTATAGGATTTATTTGGAGGGATCCTTAACCTTAAGATGTTGTACTGTTTTCATAGTTATAATGCCTTCTTCCAAAGCTGATTCAAGAAATGTATCTATCTCTTGCTTAAAACGATATGTGGGGTCAGTGCCCATGTGCATGTAACATTTGGAATCAGATAATTGTCTGAGACCCTCCTGAACATAATAATCCATATTTAGAATCACCACCGCTCCTCCTTTATCAACTTGGAGTATAGCAACGTTATGATTAGATCTAAGTTCGGAGAGTGCTTCTTTCTCTGCAGAGGTCATATTATCTGGTAAAATGTGACATTCCAAATGTGGAAAATGTAGATCTTTGAGTACAGCCTGTTCTTCTTATTCATGGGTGGTTGAAAGGTGGATTTATGAAAAATGAAATCAGAGGATCTTTGAGTATGGGATGTGTCTTGTTCTGAAAAAAATATTTTTAGGTTAAGTCTACGACAATAATCCATTACATCCAATGCAATTTGGTATTGATCAGAAAAAAAAACTCTGAACAAAACCCAATCCTTTATTCAATATTGTGTGTTGTTCATCCGTCAGTACATGATCCGATAGATTAAGAACATTATCAAAATTCTTAATCATTGTTCCAGTAGGGATTGTATCAGTCCTGTCATTGAATCTGTTCCTATTTCTGTTGGTATGTTTCCTACCCCCTCTGGGTTTCTTACCTCCCCTAAAGGGAAATTAGTATTGATTTTTTTCTTTAACGGTGAACCAACTAATCTTCCACCCTCACTGTCGGTGTATGAGGACTCCTCCCCTGATGTACTAGTATAGGATGAGTCCCTATGTTTAAGTATGGATCTAGGTCTCTTTTTGGTCCTACCCCTGGTAGTTCCTGGGACTGTATCTTGAAATCTAACAGTCCTCTGTGTTTGGAAAGGGTGTCCCTTGTCATAATCCATGACATCCCTTTTAAATTTCTTAATTTTCCTATCCTTAATCGTTTTATCATATATGGTGAGTTCTTTCGACAACCTATCAAGTAACTCTTGATAATTAGTACTGGATTGAAATTTTTTGCATTCAGTGCTCAAGTCTTTAACCTCAGATACACATGTATCAATGGTCCGTTCATAATATGAGGCTAATATTTTGACAAATACCATAGAGCCATTCTGTAATGCCTGTTCCCATTCCTCCGTCAGCCTCTGTTCAGATCTGCTGACTAATGGCCGTAATTTTATACGTAGGCCTCTAGGGGCCATATTTTTGTGTAAATAGGCTCTGAAGAGTCTCAAATGCCATATATTAGCCCTTAATCCTTTCAAGCCTCTTTCCAAATTACGAAAGGCCAATTCACAACCATCAGTAGTGCTAGAATTGGGTTGATTTGGGTTGTTGCTTGGGATTTGGTCCAGTCCAAAAACACCAATATATTCCCTATCAGCACACAACCCATCTAACATTTTGTCCAAATCCATATTGAATAATAATATAGGTTGTCCTAGAACTCAATATCTAATGGTTCCAAATTGTGTAAATAGAGCGACCAGAGGCAGAACCCAAATAGAGTTCCAAAATACCATACAAAAATAGAAAGCAAAGTTTTGGTAGATAAAACTGAGTATACCAAAATAAATGAACCAATTATGATGTTAATTCAACCCTATAACGATGCAAGCTGTGTGGTACTAGTGTTCCAAAAAACAAAGTAAGATGTTAATATACACCTATAAAACTTTCCCTAAGAAACATATACTGACAATAAGATTTGTCTATGTTGTTACATAAATGATCCAAGGATCAAAAATGTTTTTCTGTGTGTGTGATTCACCCCTTATTTGATAGAAAAATAATATATTTTAGGATAATAATGTGATGTCCAATATATATAATAGAGATCAATATTATATATTCATGTGAACTTCATCACATAATATTGTGGTGTTCATGGAAACTGCTGTTAGAAATTTTAATATATCTATCTCACAGTATTAGAGTATCACCACTATTAGCAATCACAAAAAAAGGGGAACTTATGAAAAAAAATCACTTGTGTATAGACCAGTATTCCTAAAGTGATAACAACAACAGTAAATTTCTTCAAAATTGTAGAAAGACTACAATACTTCATGACATTTACACCAGATAATTTTCATAAACAATATACACTGTAAAACATGATCCAACAAATTCCACAACATATCATTGTCCATAATGCGTAAATGTCCATGAGTTGTTTGTAGCCCAAGTTTGAAAATGAAGATAGACCAAATATAGTTCCTCATAGGAATACGTGGCATACATACAGAAAAAAACATGGATGTTCCAAAATATAGTTCCAATGCTTATATTCAGTAATTCACAGCCCCAAAAATGTATTAATAGTCCATTGTATAGACCAACTCAAATGTCAAAAAAGGTTTATTTATATAAAGTATTCGGTACCTGAATTCTTTCATGAATATTAGCTTGCAATCATATAGTAAAATATTCGCACTTGTATGTAAGTTAACCACAGGCCCAAATAGTCAAAGTAAATCAACCATAGGTCATCCAAAAAAACAATTACGTATATGCTCGTTCGTAATCCATAAAGCAAATCGTTGATGTATTCAAGCACTTTCTAATTGTCCCAAAAACACCAAAAGCAGAGAAAGAGATGGTATAATGTTGTTAATAAAGTACCTGGGTTGTTGCGCGAAACACTCTCCATTGATCACACAACGAGATGTTGTTTTATAGACGTGAATCCGCCCATAAGCCCAAAAGTTGACAAATGCTTTATACCAACACACTATCAAGCACCCCACGGCCAAATTCATGTTCACCATCATTGACAAAATCACTGGCAATAGGCACAATCAACTAGGGTGGCAAAGTATACTCAGTCATAAAGAAAAATATTGGATCATCCATCTTGGAGCATTATTTCCACCAGGTCTTAATGACCATTTATGATAAATATATTATATTTATATGGAGTATTTCATATTTTTCATGAGTAACATTATTAGTATATGATAATATCATATAAGAAATTCTTCATGCCATATAATGTACTATTGCTATATGTTACTTATCATATTTTCTTGATTTTTTATTTATTTCCATTTATATTTTATGTCAGTGGTTGTTTACAAATTCAAGTATTTGTTGCTTACTATTTTGAATGTTTTCACAAATACAACTATGCCTATATATATTTATGTTATATATGGCATTCTTAGATATGCCTCAGAATATATCGCTAGTATTGCACTTTCATCTCAACCTAACAATCAACTCATGAATTATTTAAAGATATGGATTGTACCTAGCACATCTATTGGCTGGGTAATAATATAAGTAGACCATTGGATTGCTGGTAGCAATTTTTGCTCATTTTCTCTCACTGAAGAAGGCAGTAGCCGAAACTAGTCTGAGAGATTTGATTTATGTAATTTTTGGACATTATTATGTCCTAGTTTATTTTTCCTAATAAATCTACATGGAACTATTTATGCTGGCCTCTATCGTTTGATTTGGAGTGGTTTGGCCGAGCATGCTGTACGTGCGAGGCGTGCTGTTTTTGTATCTCCCAATTCCATATGCCAGACTGCATATGAGGAAACTTCAGTGGTACTTAAAAGGTCTTTGGTGTCAACATTCTCAGGATCTGGATACCATCATACCTTGTCTAAGGACAGAGTTTCTTTGGTGGGCAGCAGCATGCAACCACAACAAGGGATTCCCCTTTACTCAATCCCACACCGCCCAGACCCTAACCACAGATGCATCAGACTATGCCTGGAGGTCACATCTGGATGACAAGTGCATTCACAACCCAAGTCAAATTCATTTGCACATCAACCAAAAAGAGATGCTAGTTGTTCAGCATGCACTGACAGCTTTTAGATCCCTACTCTCACCAGGACCCCTGCTAATAAAAACCGACGACACTACAGTGATGTGGTACATCAACAAGGATGGGGGAACCTACTCTTACCCACTCTGCAGGCTAGCCATGACCCTGTGGAACACGGCCTTGGCCTGTATATTCATCTGCAAGCTCAATTCCTGCCAGGCAAACAAAACTCTCTGGCAGACAACTTAAGCAGAAATCTCCTAGACCCACATGAGTGGCAATTAGACCCCAACACTTTCAGTCTTCTAACCCAGAAATGGGGGACCCTGGAGGTGGACCTTTTTGCCTCCCATTACAATGACCAGCTCAGCAAATTTTTCACCAGGACACCTCACAACAGGGCCTGAAAAGTGGATGCCCTATCCTTCCAGTGGGTAAACTTCTCAATCTATGCATTTCCCCCTCTGCGTCTTCTCTCATGCGTATTACTCAAGGTAAGACAGGACAGACCAAGGGCAATCCTGATTGCCCCAGACTGTCCATGCCAGCACTGGTACCCACTACTGCGCAGTCTGTCACCGATGCCACCATGGCACCTACCCCAGATCCCTACCCTCCTCATTCAGCAGGATGGACAGATCTTGCATCCGCAACTGCAAACCCAGAACCTTGCAGCTTGGCTTTTTCCTTGAATTCTCCCCCAGTGGCCACCCTAAGCAAGCAGGTGCTGGACATCATTCTTGAAGCCAGAAGACCCAGTACAAGGAAGTCCTATGCTGATAAGTGGAAAATGTATTGTTCCTGGATTCAATCTAAAGTAGCGGACATAGCACGGCCCTCCTTACCTCTAATCCTGGATTACCTAGCAGATCTACTCCACAGAGGCCTATCCTTCTCTTCCATTAAGATCCATGCCTCTGCCATCTCGGCTCATTACAGCACTGAGCCACCTCTCTTCTCTCACCCTCTCATCAGGCAGTTCCTGAGAGGGGCCAACAACTTAAGACCACCAAGGAGAGCCCCCACCCCTGCTTGGGACCTTAACTGTGTACTGGAAAAGCTCATGCTATGCCCCTTTGAGCCTGCAGTGTCAGCAGATTTAAAATTTCTCTCTTGGAAAATAGCCTTGCTTCTGGCCATCAGTTCATCTAGAAGAGTGTCTGAGCTACAAGCACTTATGGCTGTGGAACCCTTCAATATTTTTCATGCTGACAGGGTCTACCTCAGGACTAACCCTACTTTTATGCCAAAAGTGGCATCCAGTTTGGCTCTCAACCAATCTATCCATTTGCTAACCTTCTTCCCTAATCCTCAAAATAAAGGGGAAAGGATCCTGCACTCTTTAGGTGTGCACAGACAGCTCAGATTCTACCTTGATAGGACCGAGCCCTTCAGGAAACCTGACCAGTTACTAATCAGCTTTGCACCAGGTGGAGAGGGCAAGGCCATATCAAAACAAACCATCTCCAAATGGATAGCACAGTGTATCAGTGTCTGTTACAAACACCATGGAAAACCAACCACTTTGGGGGTCAGAACGCATTCCAACTTCAACCTCTACAGCATTCTTTAGGGAAGTCCCTACCAGGGACATTCTGGAAGCTGCTACCTGGAGTTCTGTTCACACCTTCGCTAAGCTTTACCACCTGCCAATCTTTTCCAAATCCGGGGCGGGTTTTGCAACAGCAGTCCTGCAGGTATACTAGCCATCCCCAACTCTTCTTGACTGCCTCCACCCATTCTTCAGCTTTGGGAATCAACCCACATGTGATGACTGCAACAGTGAAACACGAAGAACATAGTACAGTTGTGTACCACTTACCATAAATGTAGATGTTCGAGTGTATTCACTGTTGCAGTCCTGGTTTCCCACCCTCCAGCCCCCTTGTCTCTCCTCTCTCTCCTTCTCTATTGTGCACCCCTTATAGGGCTATTGTTGTTTACTTTTTACTGGTGGTGGTTTTTCCACCATAACCTATCTCCGTATTTGGTGGGCTCCTGACATTTGGGGCGAGAAAAACTGATATAATGGCGTTGTCTGCCTGTTTTTATACCCCTGACGACCTGACATCAGTCCTGAAATGACAGCAACCAACGCAGAAATACCAAGTCTCTTGTATTCGGGCTGGCCGAGGGCTACCTGCAGGCAGATACCCAAGTGTGATGACTGCAACAGTAAATACACTCTAGCATCTACATTTATGGTAAGTGTACACAACTGTACTTTGGGGACTGCTGCTCTAATATACATCCCAGAGCATCTATAACCCCTATGGCTTCTGGGGGGGAGGGGAGGGGGCACTTGCTTAAATAATTTAGTTCCTAAATGGTTATTACTGTGCTGTCCTGGTCAGGAAAGGTATGTTGAAAGGATGCAAGTAAAACAAAAACGGCACAGCAAAATTAATCTCTTTCCTTAATCATAATTCCTGTTGAAGCCATCATTTGATGAAAAGGTTTGTGAAAATAAATAAATTTATAATTCTGGTCTGAGTGTATAGAAAGTCATGTCTTGTTGAAAAAGCTGAAAAGTAAGTCAACGTGAGAAAAGGAAGAAAAAAGGTGTGTGTTGTTTGTGTGTGTGTTTGTGTGTGTGTGTGTGTGTGTGTGGGTGGCCAAAGCAATAGGCAGTGACTTGGGCGCCAATTCACCTAAATCCTGCCTTGCACACACAGTTGTAATAATTAATTGTTACAACTAAATGATGGCTGTAACACTAAGAGCATAGTAGCTACAGGTCAGTCTGTGCATACTACTTCTAAAAGTTTGCAGCATGAACTAAAAGATTGTTTAGGAGAGGTGGTAGTGATAGGGTGATACTTAGTTTGGAAGTGCCTACGGGCCCCCAACTTAAAATTTGCTGGGGGCCCCTAAAATGCTAACACCAGCCCTGCACTAGGTACATGCAGTGGCGGCTGGTGACTTCAAATCACAGGGGGGCTGCAGAAGATGCTGAATGGGTGGGTTTAAAGGGAAGGGGTGTGGTCAACCATAAAGGGGAGGAGCTATGCACAAAACCACAAAAAACTAACTTTAATTAAATACGCTGCCCTGGGTGGCAAACCATCATTATGAAAGTCCAATCAAGACAAAAATAAGTGTAGAAGAATAAAAATATTTCAATGCATTGGCTGCATGACAGCTTACTTAATATCTAGATGGAAACAAAAGGTTGTGAGGCATGAAAAAATAAATTACTTTTTAAATACATTACTGGAATGCCCGTCAAAATCAAGTATAAGAAAAACCAGAAGCACTCAACTCAAACCACTTCTCCTTGCACTGCAGTTCTAATTATAATATATTCAGCTTTAAAGTACCAAGCAACATGCTGAAAGTAGAAATCTATGTGATGCCCCCACTTGTAAAAATGTTTCTTATCCAAAAAAGACCTGCTGCCTGACAACTTGTTTCATGGGGAAAACATGATAAAAGTAAAAATGAAAAGCAAACAAGAAACAAGCTCAAGATACATTGCTTAAAGGATTACTGTACAGGTTATGGACCACACATGATTGGCATTCTGTTTAGTTTACGGGTAAAGTCTGTAGAGATGACTGGAAGTCTCCAACAAGTGTAATGAGCTTTTTAAAATAATGGAATCCTGTCCTTTAATACCCAAGGCTTATACATTATCTAGTCAAGTATTCTCTGCATGGCAACAACAGAAAGGCTTTCAATGTTGGCAATTCTTTAACAGTATGCTTATTAAAGCTTACTTGCATCTTACGATGTCAGACAGGCTTACCTTATGGTCATTAAAGCATTGCTACTTAAACACAGAGCAACAGGCACTTTGAGTAATAAGCATAAATCTGAGTAATAAGCATAAATCAACAGTACAAAAATATGACAGAAACCAGACCATTCTGCAAAATCAAGGACAGATGAAAAGCCACTGTAGTACTTATGCAGTGTGTCCTCCCCATCCAAGGTAGATACAACTACTCCTTGCCTTGCTTGGACACATCCAGAGTCACTACATGGGGAGTGGGGTGCAACAAGCATGTCACAATTTGAAATCTCTCTGGCTGACTGTGATGGCCCTGACACATTTGTCATACCTCTCAACCTCAAGAGCAAGAAATCTGGACAAAGCCATACACAGAAGTGGGACAAAGGCACAACAATAAGGACAATTTTTAAATATTGCTCTAATAAACTTAGAAAGATAATAGAATAGGTCTTGCATTAGTATGAATTTTCTGAAGGGTATAAAATCTGAAACTCAAATGTCTGTCATTTTCTAACTTCAGTCTTTAGTGATTTGTCACTAATTTGCCAAAAACACAATTTTATGAAAAATGGACCAAAAATGTGATGCAAAAATATAAAATAGACACACAATACAGCTGCTACCTGTCAAAGAAGGGACACTTTAATATTAGTACTGCTACCTTGAGCAGCTGACAAAATAAAAGAATCTACATGCATTTCAAGTAATCTATAACTTTGATTATTACAGTTATTTCTTAATTGTAAACCCTCCATGTTTTCTTCCAAAATTGCTATTTTGTGGAGGGATTATTAAGGGGAAGAGCAACATTTTGAGCCAAAAATTGGGGACAGTTGAGAGGTTGGCTATGCCTAATTCTATAAAGCAATTTATTTGCATGTACCTCTCAACCTGTTAATGCAGTAAATCTGAACAAGGCCAAATATATTGGGGGCACATATAAACAGTACTAAAAATTGCTCTTGTATAAATTGAGACAGTTGATAGAACGGCTCTTACTTTAATATGCATTTTTATGAAGGTTGTGAAGTCTGAAACTTATTATTTAGTGACTTCTGGCAAATCATTTAGGAATTAAAACTACAAATTTTATGAACAACAAACCAAAAATAAGAAGCAAAAATCTATTCATTCTTTGAAAATCTGGACAGTTGGGAGGTATAGTTCAGCTGGGCCTGTCTGAGTTTGCTGCCCTTCCCCCCCCCCGACAAAATAATGGTTGAATGGAGCCTCTGCAGCCATTCCAATGAACCATTACTTGGCTATTTCACTCCATTTACCATAAACACTAATGTGCATACTGCTTTACTTCAATGATGAGTTGGACTTCATTTGAAAGTTTTATTTTGTATTTTACAGCACAAACATTAAGTCATCTGTTAAACAAAGCAATGCAGTCTCACAATGAAAACTTAGCATTAAAACTTCTCTGCCCTTGAAACTCACATTCATTGAAACAGCATTGAAACCCGCATTCAAAGAAAATATATTTTGCCAGTGGCAGATAAAGATTAATTTTGGGCTGTTTTCGAATCATAGGCCCCTTGCATATGAAGCATACATGTGCTCTTTGTATACCTTCCTCATTGTACTAAAATTATATTCCTTGTACAATACAGTACACTTGTTAGAGGGTGTTTTAAATTTGTTTTGAACATTTTTCCAGTAAGCAATGAAACAAAACATATGCACCCATAATGGCAAAACTGCCCAGTTGAGAACATTTATCATAAAAAAGTCTACTCAGACTTCCACAGTCCACCATTATTAGTAAATATACACAATTCTACAGTCCACCATTATTAGTAAATATGCACAATTCCACAGTCCACCATTATTAGTAAATATGCACAATTCCACAGTCCACCATTATTAGTAAATATGCACAATTCTACAGTCCACCATTATCAGTAAATATGCACAATTCTACAGTGCACCTTTATCAGTAAATATGCACAATTCTACAGTCCATATTCAGTGAATTCAGTTCTTACCATAGCTGTCAACCTTAGCACAAAAACCTGGACGAAGCCAATAATGGGGGAATACAGTCCCAAAAATAGGGACAAATTTAAAATATTCATCTTATAAACTTAGAAAATTGCTAGAAAAAAGGTTGTGCTGCTATGTATTCTGAAGAACATGAAGTTTGAAATTCAAATGCCGGTCAATTTTACTGCGGACAGAACAAAAACAATTTTCAGCAGAGACACAGGGATTAATACTGCAGACACGTCTTTGTAAAATGGCAGGGCACCAGAGCAAATCCACACAAACACAGGGAGGAGATGCAGACTCCACACAGAAGCCACCCCAACCAAGAATCAAACCAGAAAACCTATAGCTGTGAGGCAACAATACTACCACTGCACCATCAAATCTGCAAGGAATTAAACATTCAGAAACCTGAAGTCTGAAATTCAAATGCCGGTCAATTTTACTGCGGACAGAACAAAAACAATTTTCAGCAGAGTCGCAGGGATTAATACTGCAGACACGTCTTTGTAAAATGGCAGGGCACCAGAGCAAATCCAAAAAAACACAGGGAGGAGATGCAGACTCCACACAGAAGCCACCCCAACCAAGAATCAAACCAGAAAACCTATAGCTGTGAGGCAACAATACTACCGCTGCACCATCAAATCTGCAAGGAATTAAACATTCAGAAACCTGAAGTCTGAAATTCAAATGCCGGTCAATTTTACTGCGGACAGAACAAAAACAATTTTCAGCAGAGACGCAGGGATTAATACTGCAGACACGTCTTTGTAAAATGGCAGGGCACCAGAGCAAATCCACACAAACACAGGGAGGAGATGCAGACTCCACACAGAAGCCACCCCAACCAAGAATCAAACCAGAAAACCTATAGCTGTGAGGCAACAATACTACCACTGCACCATCAAATCTGCAAGGAATTAAACATTCAGAAACCTGAAGTCTGAAATTCAAATGCCTGTCAATTTTATTTAACATTTGTTAATCAGGACAGTCTGACTTGGAACAAAAAAACAATTTTCAGCAGAGGCCCAGGAAGAAATAATGCAGACATGTCTTTGTAACATGGGAGGACACAATAGCAAACCCACACAAACACAGGGAGAAGATACGGACCCCACAAAAAAGGAACCCCAGCCAAGAATCAAACCTGAGAACCTGCAGCTGTGAGGCAACAATGCTACTACTACACCATCAAATATCAAGCATTGCAACATTTACAAACCACAGATATTATGAGGAACAGATCAGATCAAATATGAGGCAAAAATCTGCAATTTTTTTACAAATGGTGGTGGGTAGGGAACTCAAGTCTTTAACACCTGCATACAGGGTACAGGGTTCAAGCCTGAGGTACTCCCTACCACACCACCATGAGCACCTGGGGCATTGTCACACACACACACACACACACACACACACACACACACACACACACACACACCCCAACTCTATCCAGTCCAGTTAAAAGCACCACACACAACTCTATCCAGTTAAAAGCACCACACACAGCAACTCTATCCAGTCCAGTTAAAAGCACCACACACAACTCTATCCAGTTAACCAACACATAAAGTAAAATGCACCATACACTTACCTGTCTGTTCTCCATACCATATCCTGCCCGCACAATACTCACAAAGACCTGCGAGATCCCAGCAAAGCTCCTTCCCAACGAGATCCCAAGCTCCCTCCCGAGACTGTTCTGACTGCTGCTGTTGCAGTCCGGACGCGATATTTATTTATTTTTATTTTTATTTTACATTTGTTAACCGGGAGAGTCCGACTGGATACATGTCCATTTTCAGCGGAGGCCCGGGGAGAAAAGCTCCAAGTACATAACAGACATATGAACATTGTTAATGCAAAAAAAGGAAGATAGTTGAGTTCTAAATACAATATAAAGATACATCACATCTTGGGAAAAAAAAAACAAAAAACAACAGCAGCATATAAAAAAAACATAGGTCAGTTACAAAGGCGAGGCGCCTTGTTAAAAAGCGGTTAAGGATAGTGAGGTAAGAGAAGGGTAAATGATAGTGGTTAATCAGGTTTGGAACAGGGACATTGCCAGAGAGTATTGAGATGGGGTTTAAGCTTTTTTTGAATTGTAGGAGTGAGGGTTCTGAGGTGAGCATGGTCGGTAGGGAGTTCCACATTTTACCCACAAAGTTTGAGAATAGAGAATCCCCAGCAGAATTATTGGCTTTGGTAGTTTGAGCTAAGATCTTATTGGAGGAGCGTAAAGATTGCAGGTTAATATAGGGGTGAATGATGTTTTTCAGAGCTGGTGTTTTCTCTGGGTGATACAGTATCTGGTGAGCCGTTTTGAGTTGGTTGAAATGGAGTTGACTGGAAAACTCTAACCACCCTAGTTGCTTCAAGTTAGTGCAGTGGTGCGTTCTAAAGGTGGAATTTGTGGCAAATCTAGCTATGTGATTGTAACAAGAAGCAAGTTTGTTAAGGGTTGTCTTGTTTAGGTTTGTAAAGAGGGGGGAGGCATAGAAAAGAGTTGATAGTAGGTGTGTGCTGGCAATTGTAATTTTAGCGTGAGGAGTGAGAAAGTGTTTTACTTTATAGAGAGAGACAAGCTTTTTATTTATGGTTTTGATGGTAAGATTGAAATGGGTGTCAAATTTAAGGGAGTTATCAATGGTAACACCTAATAGCTTTGTGTGAGCTTCTGGTGATATAGTGATTCCATTGGAGGATGTAATAGAGAAGGTGGGGGGAAGAGTCTTGTTAGTGGGTGAGAAAGAAAGTAGTTTTGTTTTGTTGGGGTTGAGAACTAGTTGTTGACTTGAGAACCATTTTTCTATTAGGTTGAAGGTGTCTTGGGTTGAAGCAGTGAGGTCTGCCAGGTTGGAGGCAGTGCTGATGATAGTCGAATCATCTGCATATTGAATGCATGTGGCATGGGGGGTGATTGTGGGCAGGTCATTAACAAAGATGGTGAAGAGAAGAGGGCCAAGAATAGATCCTTGGGGAACTCCAAGTGTAACAGGTAGGCATGTAGATAATTTGTCCTGCCATAGAACAGCCTGTTGCCTATTGGACAGGTAGGATTGGAACCATTTCAGCGTGGAATTGCTGAGTGATAGTTTTTAATGTATGGAGGAGTTGAATGTGGTTCACCATATCAAAGGCCTTGGAGAGGTCTAAGAAAAGAGCAGATGATAGTTTATTATTGTTTCTGAAGTTATTGATGGTATTGGAAAAGGATAGTAGGGCTGATGTGGTACTGTGATTTGGCCTGAAGCCATGTTGGGAGTTAGCTAGAATTTTATTTTGGTGAGGTGTTCCATCAGTTGTTTGTGGACACACTTTTCCATAATTTTGGCCAGGGTGAGAGTATAGCTATAGGTCTGTAGTTGGTTAGCTCTAGTGAGCTACCACCTTTATGGAGAGGAATAATGTGGGACATTTTCCATATGGAGGATGAAGGCTTCTGACAAGGTACGGTTTATGATTATGGAGACGGGATAGGAAATGGCCTCAGCTGCTTTTTGCAGAAACTCAGCTGGGAGAAGGTCAGCTGCTAGCTTAGTGGGTTTTAGTTTTTTAAGAAGAGATGTTATAAAGGATATGGGTACTGGATCGAAGGTAAATAGATGATCTGATGCAGTTGTACTATTCTGCTGGCATGGGTAGTGGAGTGGGCTGGTTGTTTGTTTGAATTGTGTGGCCAGGGATTGTATAGTTTCTGTGAAGAAACTATTGAATGTGTTAGCAATGTTTACAGGGCACTGTTGTTTGCAAGTTGTTGGAGTGGGGGTGGTTGCCTGGCCTGGGTGCAGGAGCTTGTTTAAGCCTGCCCAGAATTTTTGTGGATTATTAAGGTGTTTGTGTTGGAGGTGGAGGAAGAAGTTTTTTTTATCATTTAAGATAATTCTTTTAGTTTCATTTCTAAGTTGCCGGAAGGTTTGGTGGGAGTGTGGGTCTTTAGAGGTACGCCATGTGACCCACATCTTGTTTCTAGATAGGATTTTGGATTTTGTTTCCTTAGAGAGCCATGGTGCGGATTTGGTTTTAGTTCTAATGGACCGTATTGGAGTATGGGAATCTAGAATCTTGAGGAAGGTGGTGTTGAAGTAGATAACTGCCTCTTCAAGAGGAAGAGACTTGAGTATTGTCCAGTTGTGGGCTTTAAGTTCAGTTTGAAAAATGGAGGCGTTGAATTTATTATTGTTCCTGATTTTTTATGGTTGTAAGAAGGGGGTGATTTTCTTGAATTTGATAACATAGGTGAGTAAGTGATCACTCATGTCCTCTGGGTGAGTACCTGCTGAGTACTGGTCAGGATCTTTATTAGTAAGGATCCAGTCCAGGATGCTGTCTTTGTTTTGGGGTTTACCTAGTCTGGTAGGAGTGGATATGAGCTGAGAAAAGCCATGTAGATTTATGCTGCTAGATGGGGAGCTAGATGAGAAGGAATTCCAATCGATGTTGAAGTCACCTAACACTATGGATTCCTGGGGGTGAGTTTGAGTTAACCAGTGGAGAAAGTCCTCTAAGGATTTGTTATTATTGTTGCCTGGGGGGATGTAAATACATGCTATATTTATGCTTTTATGTTTGTTTGGTTGAAGTTTTACAAGTAGAATTTCGGCATTGTTTGTTAGGAGGGGTTGTGGAGAGGCAAGGGAGATTTGTAATGTATTTTTGTAGAGTATGGCTACACCGCCACCTTTACGAGTTATTCGGTCTGCTCTTAGTATATCATACCCTGGTGGGATTATCTGTGTGTCTAAAAGTTATATCCTCCCAGCGTCTCCTTGTGTCCCTCTATGGGTCCTGCCGGACTGCCGTGAGCATGCGCATAGACCGACGGTAGTCGGGACTACTGCGCATGCGCGAAGTCTGCGAAATTTAAAAAAAATACTTTTTTTTTGTTTTCTTTTTTAATTTTTAGTTTGAGGGGGCTGCAGTCCGGCAGCCCGATGCCACGAGCCCCCCTGGGTACATGTAATACTTCATCCTTGATATTAAACAATACCCAAACCTCCCATGCCCCACTACAAACATTACTATTATTGTAAATTGTTTTAAGGTCAAAACTTGACAATAGCATTGTTCAAAAAAAATGTTACGCTCTTGAGCACTCACTTTTTGTATAAAATGTCAGTCATTTTCTTTTTTGTTTTTAGTAAAATCCCTTATTCTAAGGTGCATAAGAAACTTTTTGTCACATAAATTCAAAAACATTTCTGCCGCTATAAATGTCTTAGAAGATATTTCACAGAATGATTCATTTCCCAAAGTAGTCATTGCTCAAATGATTGTAACAGTGAATCCTGGTGGGATAGCTGCATTGTCTCAAGCCACGTACATGCCCAACAATTGTCCATTTTGACTTGCCATATACACAACTGGTCTTCTTTTCTGCTCACATTTTGCTGCATACATCATTCTGACTCTTGTGCTGCCTTGCATTCATAACTGGGGCACATGCTATGGTGTGACTTTGCTGAATCTGTTCTCCAAAGTATTTGGTGTTTTTCCCTTTGCTCAAACATAATATTTCAAACATTTCTGAAGTCTAGGTATAAACTCCCTAACATTCTGTCGCCATCTCAACTACATCACCACTTCCTGTTTTAACAGCGCCCCCAATCTCTTTACATATATCCACAGTTTTTGGCATGGTATCCACACATTTTTCAGCAGTATTGACCCCACCAAACTTTGTCCACTTCATCTGCTTCCATCAACTGGGCAGCTTTTCATTATCCATATTTCCTTCATTCACATGAGAATTTTAACATGTTCCTTTAACTCCTGAGAAACCAGCAAGTCTGCTGACATCATCACCACAGCCTCTGCCCTGCTGTCTTTCCCTCCACCTCCTCTGCTGTGTTGCTTCTCCTCCACGTCTGTTGAGAGCCCAGTGGCAGCACTTGGAGGAAAAAACAAGAGGAATTTCCCTAGTCTTTTGGCAGGTTTCTCCTAGTCAGTGTAAATAGCACCTCAGGTCTTTACAGTTGGCTTAGTAGGACTAAGACAGTCAAAATGGATACATGCATAAATTAGTAAAAAAAAATAAAAAAATGACCAAATGGGCAGAAGGGTGACAACTGTGAGTTATTCCAGACAATTGTAGAGTACTGTAGTTGGACCACATTAACACTAGTGTAAAAATGTTGTCTGGAGAAATGTCTACTGTCTACGCATGTAGCCATACCTTCGTCCACCACATGGCCACAGTAGTGAGGAAATCCTTTTATGTTGTGTAACTTACAAGGAAAGGCATGCCATCTAGGTACAAAGAGATCATTACCCCACTGTACTCTGCCCTTATCAGGCAAATCACAGAGTACAGTGCTCCCTTTGCTATGTGCCTGACCAGGCATATGCAGCAACTAGAGCGACCTCTGAGGTACCTTACAAAAAGAATACAAGGCGTAACAAACCTGCCTTATGCAGAGTGCCTTAAGACTCTTTCCCTCTACTCAGCCTGCTATAGATTGCTGAGGGGTGGTCAATGCCTGACTTCCAAGCCATCTGCAAACCCCACACTTGTGAATCTCCTACATATTTGTAAGTCAAAGATTACTTACAAGGTCTAAGGATCTGAATTTTGTCTGTGACTTAAACAGACCATGCTGGAGAGACAGATGTGTGTCCCAGAGACTGCACCCTCCTATCGAACATGCTTTCCAATCCATATGAAGCTGAGTTTGTCTATTACCCATTTTAAGGGCAACCTAAACCAATGGATGGGGAATAAGAAATTTACAGCAGGCTTGACACCCATATCTCTTGTGGATACAGGGAGATTATAAATGGCTGGCCCTCAGTGTCCTATTTGGAAAGAAGACATAATTTTTTTTCTGGAAAACTTGGCTAGACTTAGAAAGCCCCCCCGTTCATTTGCCTGGTAACAATCTGTGAGAAGAGTGGTGCTGATGACAACAGAGGAGGAAAATGACCTAGTGCTGTTAAACACAATAAGATTACAGTAGGTTACCAGGAGCAAAGTAAGTGACAGTAGCATCAAACAGCATGCTTTGGTGCATCTCCAGGTGACAGATTGCAGAAGTAAACAAATAATGCTTCCATTCTTTGGATCTCTTGGCAGGTGATACCTTGAATATGGACTGCTGATGCGAAAGCCTTAAAGGAAGGGTAGAGTAGCAGGTTGTTGGAAGAACTCTTGAGTAAATTCACCAGAATGGTATGTGGTATGTGAAGAAGCATATCTCGGTGGTAAAAATAATTTGTTTGTTTTTTTCACTACAAACCAGAAAATATATTTGAGGGGGGAGGTAATAATGGTGTACAGGATCTTGTCAGGGAGATGTAAAGTTGTCACCCTATATATTACTATATACAATTTTAGTTCTGTCTGTTTCATTATATTTCATGTGGATTTTTTTGAGAAAGGAGTAATCTTTTGTCTGCTCTAGGAGGAGTAGATTGGTTGAAACTTTAGTAGATCTTAAGTCATATACTAGGAAACTGAATTTGCAGTTTTTGTTAGGAGATAACAGTTAGGTTAGGGGACTGGGCTATAAATATTTACAAAAGACAAAGTATTTATTATAACCCAAACTTGCACCCTACCATTCTATTGTTCGAAAAATTTTGTGAACTAGATATTAGATGTTTACTAAACAAATCTCACCAACAAGAAAATTTTAACAGCACATTACGAATGGAGACTGCTGAAGGAAATTAGTAGAAACAAAGATTTAAGAATGATGAAACCAAATAAAGGTTGGAGCTTAGTGGCAGTGGATATTTTGAATTGTAACAATAGGATGGAAGCATTTTATTTTCTAATAAATATGAGGAAGTCTCAAAGAATCAGCTCAGTATTGCTTGCAACAAGACAGACATAGTGTTTGATTTATTAACTCAAGGACAAATTACCGAAACTGAGTATTCTTTTTGAATGTGGAATTTCCATGTATCCCTGGGATCTTTAGCATGTCGAAGATTCATAAGAATATGGTCGATCCCCTTTTACGTTCAATTGTGGATGCCAAGGGTTCTGAGATATATGGTATGGCCAAACATGAAGACTAGAAATGAAAATATATTTCATTAGAAGAACGTTGTTTCTTTAAAGATTCATGAGATTTTTTGATGAAAGTAAACAACAATTTCTAATCTGAAAACTTGATTTTAGCAACAGTAGATGTCGTTGACTTATTTTCGGTCATACCACCCAAAGGTGAAGTAGATTGGTTTTGTGATTTTTTTAATTCAGAAAGATAAATTAGATACCAGTAGTACTGAAGTTCTTAGAACCTTGATGGAGGCAGTATTGGACAATAATTTTATTTGCTTTGAGGAAAGTATTTGCAAACAAAACCCTGGTGTAGCTATGGTGGAAGCATGTGCCCCCATTTTTTTTGCTAATATCTTTTTAGCATACAAAGAAATTTTGTTTTTTATTGTGGATTTAAGGACACCTGGACATTATACTGGTGCCTCTTTGATGATAAACTCCTTTTTGGAAAGCCACAGAAGAGAGACTATATCAAGTCTTCCAGTATATTAACAATTCAACAATTTTTTTTAATTTACTTTAAATGCATCCCATGACCAAATATGTCATTATTACTCTTGATTGGGTTAGTAAATGTTTTGTGATTAATCTTTATAAAAAACCTATTTATTCAAACACCTTGGTCATTTTCGATAGTTGGCACCCCGTATACCAAAAACGAGCTTTAGTTGAAGGGCAACAGATTGGCTAGAATGATCTTTTCATTAGAGATATTCTTTGTGGAAAGAGAAAAATTAAGGTTGATGCTGCTTAACAGAGGATACCCTGATTTCTTTTGAAAAAAAATGTAAATGAGGTTTATTAGAAAAAAAAAATATTAGAAAGTTTTTATAAGCCATTACTAAGGATGAATGTTCAAGAGATATCCAACTTGAGACTCAAGGACCATAATTTCCAAAAGTATCCTTACTTTTCAATAGTGATTCCGAAGCTATTTTTGACTGACAATTGGAAGATTTTGAAATAGGGGGTATAGATCAATCAAAAATGGGAAAAGAACATAAAATTATTTTTAGAAGGGACTGGAACATTAAAAAATTTTAGAGCATGTGAATAAGTATAAAGTGAATGAAGGAAGCAAGGGACAAATGTTGACATGTGGATGCTGCTTGCAGTGTCCATCAGTCATAGAGAAAGTGTGCATATTTAGGGATATTGGAAGGGTTAAATGACCCAGGAAATGTAACTGTAACTCTAAAATGGTGGTTTATGTTGCTTTATGTAAGGTATGCAACTTTTTTTAATATAGGGAAAACTGAAAGGGTCATAAAAGTTAGGATATATGAATATTTAAGAGCTATTAGGAAACAAGACTTATGAAATGCACTCTGTAGATGTCCACAGTAATGAGGGACATTCCTTCATTTTTTTTATTTTAGAATTTTGTTGAATATGATCAGAGGCATGTTCCTTTAAAAAATTAATTTACAACAGAAAGAATAGAATGGCAACTAAGAACAAATGCTATGGGGCCAAAAAGATTAAATGATCAGATTTGTATGCGTTGTTTTCTTAAATTAAAAACAGTTAGTTGAAAAAGTGATCTTTTAGGCATTAGAGTACTACGATGGATTATGGTATTATGTTTTTTTTATTTACTATATACCTGTATAATTTTTATATAGGAGGCTATGTAATTTTTTTTACTTTTTGTGTACAATTTTATATAAATTTATTATTGTTTTCCAATCAACATTTTTATGAGGAGGTGGAGGGTTTTTTTTCACTTAGGAGGCTATAAATTCTTTTGCTGTAATAGGTTGTATTACTCTGATGAAGTTCCCATATGTATCGGGACAAAGGGGCTCAGTCTTTAAAACTATATTTGAGAGCTTGTTGGTGGTGGCTGAAGCTCCTGGTAGTTCATAGGTTCATAGGTGTGTACTAAGCTAATGGCCGTGGAGTCTTTACAAGCCTAGCCCATAGGATTACCCTGGCATCGTGCCAGCCGACCTTAGTTTCCAGTTCCTCTGTTGAGCAGAGCCACTGGAGTGATCCCTGGGGTGAATTTTCTATTTCCCAAACACTCATCAAGATTTCTCTTGAAGAGGGCCAGTGAGGTGCTCTGCTTGACATGTATGGAAGTCTGTTCCATAGCATGGGCAGTCTCTGTGTTATGAACCTGTCCCTCCAGCATGTTCTGTTGATTGTGGTAATGAGGTTGAGTTTTCTGGAGCGTGTGCTGTAGAGGGACTGGGATTTCTTTAGATGTAGCATTTCTAACAGAACTAGGTCAGACATGGCTTTGTAAGTCAAGCAGAGATCGCCTCTAAGTAGGCGATATGAGACAGAGAATAGTTGGACTTTTTTTGAGTCTGTCCATATCGGACAAGTGTTTACGGCCTAGGATCCTCTTTGTGAGGTACTTTTGCGGCCTCTCCAGTTGTTGCAGGTGTCTAGTGAGGTGCATGCCAAATGGGGCATTGAACTCGATTGGCCTAATGAGGGAGGAGTAGAGGGGGACAATAACTGCTTTCTTCCTGGATTCAAAACCCTTAGTAATGAGATGTGCCACATAGAAGGATTTTCTGACCACAGTGGCAATGTGGTGGTTAAAAGAGAGGTTGCTGTCAACCTGTGTTCCCAGACCTCTTACAACACTTTCTGTGTTCAGTGGACTACCATCAATGTGTTAATCCATGGGAACTGGGTTTTTCCTGAAGGGGATGACCACACATTTTTTTGGCATTGAGCTTAAGGCCATGGTTCTGACACCAGTTGTTGGTCTCAGTGAGGCCTTTCTGTAGGATGTCAGCAACGCTTGGAGAGTTAATAATAGCTCCCAACTTGCAGTTGTCTGTGAACTTTGTCAGCCAGAGAGACCCTTTGTGTTGGCCTGGACTTCACAGAAGTAGATACCAAACAGAAGGGGACCCAGGACCGAACCCTGTGGGACTCCACTCGTGACTGGTTAGTAGTCTGACTTGGAGTCAGCTACTTTCACAGCGTGAGTTCTGTCTTTGAGCCAGTTTGCAACCCACCTAGTGATATAGGGGTTGATGCCTAGCTTAGTGAGTTTTTCTATGATTCCTGAGTGGGGAATGGTATCAAAGGCCTTGGCCAGATCAAGGTAGGCTGTATGAACCACCTTGCCTTCATCCACAGCTCTGGTGACTGACTCAAAGAAGTCGACCAGGTTGAGCAGGCATGATCTACCCTTCACAAAACCAAACTGTGTGGGATCCAGAGTTTGGAGATTCCCTGTATCCTTGTTTATTAGGTCCATGATTGTGCATTCCATAGCTTTGCATATCAGACTCGTCAGGCTAATGGGGCGATAGTTCCCAGGGTCTGTAGTTGCCCCTTCTTTGTGGAGAGGGATGACTGTAGCAGTGCACCATTTGGTAGGGACAAAGCCTGAGGTGAGGCTGTGATTGAACAGGGCACACAGGTGAGGTGTCAGTTCACTCTGTAGCTCATGTAGAGCGCAGCCAGGGATATTGTCAGGTCCCATAGAAGCTATATTCTTGGCCTTGGACAGTCCTGTTTAACCTGTGCAGCAGTAATACCGAGTACTGGCAATCTCCTGGTATTGTGATTGGTCATCTGGGCGGGTGGGGGTAAAGTTGGCACTGAATCTGCTGGCCAGTATATTGGCAATAGCTGTTGGCTTGGTATAGGAGGTACCATTGTGCAGTAGCTCAGAGCAAATCTGGATATTGCCGTGGAGATTCCTTACATAACTATAGAAGGCCTTGTGATTGTCTTTACTATCTGCTAAAATTCTGTTTTCATAGTTAGCTTTGGAGGATTTGATGAGGGATCCTAACTTTTTGTTGAGGCTGATAAGGCAGTTTTTCCAGTCTTGGGACTTCACCTTATTTTGCATGAGTTTCCTCCTTCTGTTGTAGAGTTTGTTTATGGCAGGGGGCCACCAGATTGGCTTCCTTTTTTTGGAGGAGAGCGTCTTGGTTCGATTGGGTATGGCGAGATCCATGCATTTGTGTATGTGTTCGTACAGTGCATTGGTGTATGATTCGGCGGTCATGCAACTATTCTCCATTTGCATGGGTGTCGTGAAGTTAGCCACCTCTGTTTTTAGGACCCCAAAGTTAGCTTTAGAGAAGATTTTCAGGGTGGTTTCCTTTGCAGGGGGAGTGGGAGGGATGTGGATATCCAAGGTAATTAGTTTGTGGTCGGACCTAACCAGGGAGGAGTTGACTAGTGGTGTAGAGCAGCGGTCGCCCCTGTTGGTAATGACCAGGTCAAGGATTTTGCTACCTGTAGCTGGGGTATGAGCGAGCTGGTCCAGGACATTGGATTTAATGAATTCCAGGAAACGTTGGGCAAGTGTATTGGTACATGAGTAGCTTTCTCAGTTAATGGAGGGGTAGTTGAAATCACCTAGTATGAGGGTGTTAAGTTGGACCCTCATATTCTCCAGGGTGCTTAGGAATGTGGAGGGTGAGTCTTGAGACATGGTTGGTGACCTATAGCAGTCTACGACCTGAATCGTTGTCTTAACCAATGTTAACTGCACTTGAAGTATCTCAGATGCGTTATGTTGGGCTACCAGTCTGGAGGTGTGCGCATCCTTTATGAATATGGAAAAACCACCACCTTTGGAGCTTCAGTCCAAGTTCTGGGGCCGAAAGGTGTGGAATGATTTGTAGCCTGGTAGTGCAGCAGTGCTTTCTGCTGCCTTGAACCAGGTCTCTGTTACAGCTCAAATGTTGATGTTCTCCATTTTAAGGAGTGCTTCGAGTGAGTACATTTTGAGATTTAAACTTGTAGCGTTGAGCCTCCGATTGCATTTGTTTGTAGCTGTTATGGTGGTAATTTGGTCTTTGGAACACTGCCTAAAAAAAAAAAAAGAGCCTTGGCCAGTATCCAGAAGCCCAGGGGTGACAGATGCAGGCCATCTTTGGCAAAGCATCGAGGTCTGTCAGTGATGTCATCCCAGGCAGACAGATACTGGATCCCCTTAGAATGACACCAGAAACTTAGCCAGTTGTTGAAATCAATCATTTTCTGCTTGTACTGTGGTATCATTCTGGGTGATGGAGGATGCTGCTCAGGGCTAGGGTCATACCCACCTGGGCCACATAATCTGAGAGCTCCTCCATGTCTCTCTTCATGTAGTCCAGGGAGATATGTCTCAGGTCATTCACGCCCACATGTTGTACCTGTTGTTGGGGGACCTGAGTGTGTGCGTTAATGGCACATCCTGGCACCTGACAGGCAGCTGTTACGTTCTCCTTATTCAACCTAGTGAGTGGGACACAGTGTGTCTCACTATCGAGTCACCTATGACTAGTGTGTTGGGCATACTGTTTTGCCTTTGTTTGAGTGGCACGGTGTTTAGGAGAGGTATGTGTCAATGATTTGTGTTGTGTTGTGGTGGTCAAGTGCATTTCTGCATTGGAGGTCTCTGCTGTTTGGGTAGATTTTTATTGAGAGCCTCCACGAAGGTGGGTGTGTGGTTTGTGTTTTTATGTGAAGGCAGTGCCGGTGTGTGTTCTGAAGGGCTATGTGTTCCATGTGGTGTGGTGCAAGTGTTGACCTTCTCCTCTTGTCCAGCTATTCTGGTCTTGGCTGGAGCTTCCAATTTGGATATATAAGTGTATCTCTCACAAGTCTGAGTATTGGGAGGTAAGAGGAGAGGGTTGTCATTGTCAGTGTACATGTGGCAGTTGCTACATTACCTCAAGATGCCCATGTTCACCAGGTTGATAGGAGAAAGCACAGGGAATTGACCTTTAGACATGCCTGGAGGGGTGGCCATTAATAATAAGTACTGGAGCTGTTTCCTTGTAGAACGTTTAGTGCTGGTAGCACTTTTGTGTACTAAAATAATTGCTACAAGAAGTATGGTAAAGTGCTAGACTAATAATATAGTAAAAATTGCAGGAGAGAAGAGAACTAGCAGATCTAAGGGAAAAATTGAACAGCAGACTTTGGCACCACTCAGAAGCTTACAAACGGTCCTCAATACAGCAAATCTGTATCGGGACTAGACTTGTTACAGGAAATGCGGGAAAAGCGCAAATGTGATCTTTTAAACCAGAAAGTTGAAAGAGATGGAAAACTGCCTTTTAGTACTGCTTGCACTGGTGGTTTTGCTGTTTAATGCACTCATGGTCTTGAAGCCCCCCCCGGGAGTTTCTGTTCCTGCTCTCCCTTGGTCTTGTACTCCTCTTACTCTTGCTCTTAGGGAGCAGGACTCTTATGATTAGGATTTGGACTCTGAAGAAGAGTCTTTGGCCTATTACTGTCAGATTCCTTCTCTATTAAAATATGGCTCTGAGGAAGAGGACTCCAATAGTCCAGATTCTCCCTTTGAAGAACTTTCCTTTGGGAGTACTATATCTCGAATGATGGAATTTTTTAAATGGGACTGTACTGAAGTTTCTTATGTCCAGAAGAGGCATTATGAACTCCTCCAGATGGAGTCTCCTAAGCCTTCAGCTGTCTCTCTTAACCTTGCTGCCTTGTTGGATACTTTTTCATCATCTTCTCAGGCTCCTGCGTCTCAACTCCCAGCTCCTAAAAAACTGATAGGTTTTATAAGGTGATTATAATTTTGTTTCTTTACAATGTCCTTCTGCTGATCCCTCTGTTTCTGTTTCTAAAGACAAACCTTCCAAACTGTTGCCTTCCAGTAAATTAGTTCCTTCTGACATGGAGAGTAAGGTCTTGGAAAGGATGGGAAAAACACTTGTACACTGCTGCTACATTGGCTTTTCAGGCTATTAAGTACCAGACTTCTTTTAGCTCTTCTGTCTCGGGCTTTTCAAGTTATTTCTGACCTTTCTGATGCTGAAGGGAAAGCTTTGGCCCTCTCTTTGTTGAGATCCTCTTCTAAAGTGGCCCGTCATTCTATTAAATGTAGATATGATGCAGCTGATGCTTCTTTTAGAGCCGCTGCCTTTGGTTATTTGTTAAGATGTTATTCTTTGCTTCACCTCCAGCCTTTGCCTGGTGATATTAAGGCCAAATTGATGGATGTGCCTCCTAAAAATAAAAATCTCTTTTGTTCTGCTGCTGCTGAGCGTTTTAAGAACCTGCAGGAGAAGGGTAAGGCCTTGCAGGAGTTGAAACATATTTTTGTGTCCCTTGTTCCCACATTTCAGTGGAATTATCCTTCCAAGCTTACCTTTGAAAATAGACACTCTCGCCTTCCTTCCTAAGGTAAAAAGGGATGTTCTGTAGTCCTGTCTCGTCTTCATTCTTGCACTTGGGATCAGAGCTGAACCTCGGCTCCGACTCGGCCATACTATAGCTGAAAAACTTCTGGTTGGCTCGTGGTTAGGCGGTATCCCATCACGCATCACTACCATTCCCCAGATCTCGTTTGCCACTCGTTCAGCTCAGACATGATTCTTCTTGGCCGTGGCTAAGTGATATTTTTCAATATTTTTTGACTTGTCATTATTGGATAAAATAATCTTGTTTTGGTAGCTTAGTGTGTTTATTGCAGTCGTGTCTGTTCAGACTATTTGCTGCTTGTTTTTCTTTGTGTACTTCTTGTATGTTGTTTGGCCTTTCTTCTGTTGGCCCTTTTTGTATCTCTGCATCACTATCTCCTGTGCTGCTGTTTTTTTTCTTTCTCTTTCCTCCTTGGGTTAGGCCCGTTTAAGTTAGAGGACCTAGTCCTCATTCTGTTGTTTGTCTTCCATTGGGCTAGACCAGTTTAAATTAGAGGACCTAGTCCTCTGTTCTGTTTCTGTCTCTCCCTGGGCTAGGCCCGTTTAACTTAGAGGACCTAGTCCTCTGTTCTGTTTCTGTCTCTCCCTGGGCTAGGCCTGTTTAAATTAGAGGACCTAGTCCTCGGTTTATTTCTTTTCCTCTTAGGGCTAGGCCCATTTAAATTAGAAGACCTAGTCCTCTGTTTGTTTTTGTCTGTTTAATAGTTGTGTTTGTATTTGTGGGTAGAGGTGTTGCATTATGTCAAAAGACTCTAAGGATCATAAGGCTTCAGGCTTCAAAAAGTGTACTAAATGTGCCCAGAAGATGTCCTTGACTGATGGGCACAATTTGTGTGTTTACTGTCTGGGGGCTATTCACCTCCAAGAGTCTTGCCTATTTTGTCATGCTATCAGTCCCTGTGTTCTTCAGGAGAGGAAAAACAGACTTATATTGAAAGGACTATTAAAACATTCCTTCAAGGTGGAAATTACATCTTCATAATCTAGCTCTAAATCTCCTTCCTCCTCCAAAAAAAAGACAGACCAAAACCTACGAAAAGGCGGTCTCCCACCCATTCTGTTTCGTTGGAGCCGCCACACAAAATTACTAAGTTGGCTACACCCTCATTTGCTCCACTTATTTTGGTGCTGACAGAGGTTAGCCTAGTGGAGCCATCAGCTTCGGCTCCAGGAACTTCGGCGCCGATAACTGACACTACATCTTGGAGCCGGTCATCTGAACTCTGACTGGTTTCCCCAACTCTTAGGTCACCTACTTTCCAGCGATCTAGATCCCCCACTCTATCTTCCAGGTCCTCTAGGAGCCTTTCTGATGAGGACGTCGAGAGAGTATTGTGTAGACGCTTTAGACTTCGGCACTAGCAAATTTGCTTTCAGCTCTGTTCCAGTTGGCTCCGGAGCCTAATGTGCCCCCACACCTGAACGATATTCCTCCTCCGAGCTTCTCTGAACCTTCGAAGCCAGAGCTGTCTGTGCCTCCAATTGTGGATAAGGCGGTTCCAGCTACCTCAGTTCGTCTCTCAGTTCCGATATCTGCTCCGAACCTTTCGGTGCCGTTCCTGGGGTCTAGGGTCCTCAGCTCTCCGGTCAGGCCCGAGGGAGATGCTTCAAATCGAAATTCTTCGGTTCCGAGCCTACCTCTCGGTACTTCAGCCCGGGTGAGCTTGGACACCACATCTGCCTCGGAACCCATCTCCTGGGTACCGAGGGCTACTTCTGCATCTTCGAAGAGGAGGGCATCCTTGGAGCTGGGAGGATTGGCCTTCGAGGTGATGAGGAGTGTGCTGTCCAGGTCTTCAGCTCGATCCAGAGGTACCGACACTCTTCACCCTAAGGCACCGACTTCAGTCTCAGCTCCCTCTTTCTCCCAACACAGCAGAGACCCGCAGCCTTAGGATACCTCCATGAGTGGTCCCCAGTCTTCCGAGGTCTCCCCAGAATACTTTTCTGAGGAACCACCTAGGAAGAAAACTTGTAAGAGGAAACATGCTGACTCCCCTGATGAGTCTGTTACATCAGAGACTGACCTCGAGGAGTAAGAAGGGTCCCTCAAGTCATCCTCTGATGATATCTCATTCGTAGATATCCTTGAGATCCTGAAACAGAGAGGCGGCTGGCCCACCACATCCCCTTCTGATGAAGAGTCAGCATACCTGAAGGCTTTCGGGTCTCAACCCTCTGCATCTTGGGTGTCTCCTCCTTTCGACGAGCTACTGGAGTTAGTGAGTCAAAAGGTGTGGGAATCTCCTGATTCTGTGAAATCAGTTCCTAGATGACCAAATAAGTTTTTGTCAACACGCCAGGGCAAGGATTTTCTTACTAAGGGTGTTCCAGTAGATGCCATGGTGGTGGCAGCAGCCACCAAAAGGGAACTTGCCGAAACTTCCTCCACTGTCCATCCACCGAACAAGGAGTCTTGAATGATGGATAGGTATGGGAAGCGTGCCTTTTCTTCAGTGGCTTTTACACTTAGATCACTGAACTGCCTGTCCCATTTCACTAGGCTCCAGAGAGATCTCCTAAAAGAGCTGGGAGATACTCTACAGGATAAAGCATCTGATGTGGTATCTCAGAAGGTCAACGCACAGATATCTAACCTTAATTCTATTGTGAACTCCTCCATGAGGCTAATTTCGTATGCAGAGGATGGAGTGAGTAGGGCAGCGGGTTCAGGAGTTTCTCTCAGAAGACACTCCTGGATGCATTTGTGTAACTTTGCGGAGGCCTTTAAGTCTACATTTACCAACGCCCCCTTTGACGGATCCTCATTGTTCAGAACCAAGGTAAAGAACACACTCACCAGGTGCGAGCAGGAAGGAAATACCCTGTCTGCCGTGGGAGTCCGTTTTTCCTTTCCTTCTAAACCCTATCCTAAAGGGCAGAAAGGCGGCAAAATGTGGTTCAGAAAATTGCAGAGGTTTTTTGAGGATGCACAAGGTGATTCTTTCTCCAGAGGCAGAAGAGGAGGAAATAATGGTAGACGCCACCCTAGAGGTAGAGGAGGCCCACAGAACCAGGGAGACCATGATTCCTTTCGTGGTCATCCCTATCAGTGCTCCTGAAAGGAGGCCCGACTGTGCGTCTCTGGTGCCAGTCAGGGGTTATATTTCTTTATACCCAGAATCCTGGCACGACATCACTCAAGACAAGTGGGTATTAAAGATAATTACCACAGGTTACCATATTCCCTTCTCTTCTCCACCCCTTCAGACCAGACGAATCCCAAATGTGCCACCCAGTCACAGGGATTCAGCAACTCTAGAAATCCAAAAGTTGCTTGTGAAGAGAGTCATCCAACCCGTCCCCACAGACCAAGTAGGATTAGGGACTTACTCCAGATTTATTTTGGTGCCAAAAAGAATAGGGGATATGAGACCCATTTTGGATCTCAGCAAATTGAACGAATCTGTACAGAAGTCTATGTTCTGAATGGTCACCTTACAGTCGATATTCCCGTTGTTAGGGAAAGACATCTGGATGTGCTCCATAGACCTCCAAGATGCTTAATACCACATCAAAATGGACAGGGCATCGAGGAGTCACTTAAACTTCCGGCTTGGAGTCGATCATTATCAGTTTTGCGCCCAGCCCTTTGGTCTCACCACAGCCCCCAAGATGTTCACCAAATGTATGGCAGTAGTTACGGCTCACTTGAGACGTCAGGGATTCCAAGTGCTTCCATATCTGGACGACTGGCTCCTGACTGCCACCACCAGGCATCTACTGTTCCAGTCCAGGGACGCTACCATTTCAACTTGCCTGCATTTAGGAATTACAGTAAATTGGCAAAAATCTGCATTGTAGCCCTCTCAGCATGTGAATTTTATTGGCGCCGAAATAAACACCGTCTCAATGAGAGCTTACATTACCGTGGAAAGAATTCAGTGTCTAAGGGAACAAGTCTTGAGCTTACTTCCTCTAAGAAAAGTCAAAGCAAAGGTGGTGCTCAAGCTATTAGGGACCATGGCTTCCACAACAACACTAGTTCCATTAGCCAGACTGCACATGAGGGTCCTGCAGTGGTTACTCTTTGCCCAGTGGTCACTGCAGTACCTTCCTCTGTCTCATCCCATCCTGATAACAAATTTGTGCAAACAGGATCTTTGTTGGTGGACCCAGACTAGCAATCTAAACACAGGCAGACCATTTCCCCCTCCCTCCCCCAGTTGCCACTGTGACCATGGATGCCTCCCAGATAGGGTGGGGGGGGCATTATCTAGGGAGAACAGTCCAAGGCACATGGCAAGGTCATGGGGCTCATTTGCATATCAGCGTCTTGGAGATGAGAGCAGTTCTTCTAGCATTGCAGGCACTTCACAGCTTTCTCCCTCTATGGACAATTGCAATTCACTCGGACAACATGTCGGTGGGATGGTACCTAAACAGACAAGGAGGAACCAAATCTTACCCCCTCTGCAGAGAAGCCCATTGAGTATGGGAGTGGGCAGTGTCTTCCCAGCACTTTCTGATAGCACCGCACATCCCAGGGAAATCCAACATCATAGCCGACAGGCTCAGCAGGGCTATTCTGATGCCTCACAAGTGGTCTCTGAACACATACATTGCGGAACAAATTTTTCGCAAATGGGGTCAGCCTTGCTGCGATCTGTTTGCCACCCCTCTCAATGCCAAATGCGGCAGCTACTTTACCCTGATTCTCCTGGAAGGGGAAGCACCAAGAGATGCACTCATTCACTATTGGCCCTCGGGACTTCTCTATGCTTTCCCTCCCTTCCCCCTCATATCAAAGGTAATTCAGAAAGCAATATCCTCGGGAAGCAGAATGATCCTAATTGCTCCTTACTAGCCTCGATAGATTTGGCTTCCCTTCCTCATACCTCATCTAAAGGACGAACCGTGGACTCTGGATCCAGTGCCAGATTTACTGACACACATGTCAGGGGTGTTCCATCCCTCTCTCCACACCCTCAGCTTGACAGCTTGGCTGCTCCAATTCCATCCCTAGTCAGGCTTCATGACTTTTCTCGCGAGGTTGTACACATCCTGTCATTTTATTTTATTTTATTTTATTTATTTATTTAACATTTGTTGACCGGGAATGTCCGACTAGGTTCCACAGATCCTGTTTTCAGCGGAGGCCCGGGGAGAAATGCTCCAGATGCATGTCTTTGTCATCTTCTCACAAACTTTCTACCAGGAAAATTTATACCAGTAAAGGAAGAGATTCTCCTTTTGGGCCCTTGAGAGAAACCATGATCCTTACACAACTCCCATTTCTGCCATTTTAGACTTCCTCTCGCAGTTATTCAACCAAGGTTCAGCAGCGGCAACTATCAAAGTCCAGTTGGCATCCATTTCCACCTTTTATGTTGCTAACGAACCTAATCTTATGGCTCATAGGCTTTGTAGAGCCTTCCTCAAAGGGACCACTTTGCTAAGACCCCCAGTCATGGATCCCGTGGCTCCATGGGATTTGAACTTTGTTCTCCATAAACTTATGTCAAGTCCTTTCGAACCTTCAGCAACATGTGACCTCAAGTTTTTAACTTGGAAAACGATATTTTTAGTGGCTATCACTTTTGCAAGTAGGGTCTCTGAACTACAGGCTCTTTCCATTAAGCCCCCTTATTTGGTGTTTCATAAAGATAGGGTCTCTTTACGTAAAAACCCTTCCTTTATTCCTAAGGTTTCTTCTCCAGCCAATATTAATCAGTGTATTGAATTGCCTGTGTTCTTCCCTAAGCTTTCTAACAAGGCAAAGTACAAATTCCACCAATTGGATGTGCGTAGACAATTGTGTTTTCATCTGGACAGAACTAAAGGTTTCAGAAGGTCAGATCAGTTGTTTGTCTCCTTTTCAGACTCTAGGAGGGGCCTTCCAGTTTCTAAAGTCACACTATCTCACTGGATTTCCAGTTGCATTTTATTTATTTATTCCTCCTGTGGTAAAGATCTTCCTTTCAAGGTGAAAGCGCTTTCTACCAGGTCTCTCTCTATTTCGGTAGCTTTTCAGGCTAGAATCCCAATAGACCACATTTGTGCTGCAGCAACATGTGCTTCACCTCACACATTCATTACTCACTACAAATTGGATATGGCTTCTAGGAACGGGTCTTCCTTTGGTTCCACAGTACTCAGGAGCATTTTCCAATGAGCCACCCAAGATGAAGGTGCTAGGGACGCTGTCCCAAGTGTAAGAATGAAGGCGAGATAGGACTACAGAACCTAAAGAAGTTGTGTACTTACCATAATGTTCGATGTTTGTAGTCCATCTCGCCCTTCATTCTTACGAACCCTCCCTCCTGCCCCCTCCTTGAGGACCTGGGGGTAGAGTGCCTTCTGCTTTTTTGTTAGTCCTTTCAATTTGGTTTGTTCTTTGTCTCTGTATTTTTCTCCTTGCAGCAAACAAGATCTGGGGAATGGTAGTGATGCATGATGGGATACTGCCTAGCCACTAGCCAACCAGAAGTTTTTGAGCTACAGTATGGCTGAGTTGGAGCTGAGGTTTGGTTCTGATCCCAAGTGTAAGAATGAAGGGCGAGATGGACTACAAACATCGAACGTTATGGTAAGTGCATAACTTCTTTTTTTAGAAGGGCTCCTCCTGCTAAGACTTCCTTGACTTGTAATAGTCAGAAGCCTCCTTTTCCAGACAAGTCAGGTTTTGTCTGATTAACTTCTTCCCTCCCAAGTCAGATTTCTTTATCTTTTCATCTTTCCCTGTCTCTTCACAACTTAAGGATCATTCAGGATTACTCAGAATTCTGGGGTTCTGTCCGTCATTCATCAGGGGTATTACAATGTTGGAAATCCCTTCCTCCTTTTTTAGGTATTCTTCAACCTCCTCAGGAACAGCTGCCCTTTTTTCTAGATGTACTTCAGAGCCTTTTGTCTCAAGGCACCATCCAAACACTTTCTGTTCCTCAAAAGGGGAAGGATTTTTTATTCCATAATGTTTTTGGTTCACAGGAAAGAAGGCACGTGGAGACCTATTCTGGATCTTTCTCAGCCCAGCACCTTTTTTGTGGTTCCTTCCTTTCAAATTCTGTCCCTTCAGACCCTGTTTCCTCTTCTTCTACCTCAGGCTTTCCTGGTCTGTCTGGATATCAAGGATGCCTATCTCCATAATCCTATTCATCCCTGTTTCAGTAAATGTTTACATTTCTCAGTTTCATCTTTGCATTTTCATTTCTGTGTTGCCCTTTGGCCTCTTTGCTGCCCCATTGGCCTTCACCAAATGCCTAGCTCCTGTTGTTGCTTTTTGCAGGATGAGGGGGATACAGATCCTTCCTTAACTTGACAATCCGCTCATTCAGGCTTCCTCTCCAGAGACCTTACTTCAGCACCTTCACTATGCTGTTTGCCTCTTGCAAAGCCTATGGTTTACAGTAAATTTCCAAAAATACTTCCTGTCTCCTCCTCAGGATCATGTTTTTCTCGAGTGCAAGCTCCACACCATTCCTGTGCTGGCATCCCTGCCTTCTCCCAAGGCTTTGCCTATGATTACCTTTTTACATTCCCTTGTTCCTCTGGTCTGAGTTATAGCCAGGGAGTTTCTAAGTGTTCTGGAGTACATGGCTTCCACCAGTCCTATGATTCCCCTAGCCAGGCTTCATATGAGAAAGCTACAGTGGTTCTTAAAGTAAGTCTAGCTTCAACATTCTCATCCTTTGGACTTTCCATTTATTCTTCTTCAATGCCTTAAACTAGAGCTTCAGTGATGGATTCATCAACTGTCTCTCAACCCAGAGCTTCCTTTTCACCCCCAGGTCCCCTCTCAGGAACTCTTTTTAGATGCCTCAGAGTGGGGTGAGGAGCTTCTTTCGACCCTCTGAAGGTTCAGGGCTTTTAGTCCCTTCTTCAGAGGGCCGACCATGTTAATATCTAAGAGATGAGAGCTCTCCTCCTTGTTCTTCAGGCTTTCCATGCTCTCTTCCTTCCATAGCCTCTCAAAATCTTTACAGACAATACCACAGTGATGTAGCACATCAACAAACAAGGAAGGACTCAATCTTATCTCTTGTGCAGGCTAGCTCTTCATTCTTTTGGATCTTGCTGTCCAGTATCAGGTGATACCAGACAGCCATATCTGAAAGGCTGTTTATATGCCTTCAGAACAGAACTTGGTGGTAGACTCTCTGAGCAGGTCCATAACACAGTCTTATGAATAGATGCTTCACAGAGATGCATTTCTGGACATTATCCACCAGTGGGTACTCCTCAGATAGATCTTTTTGCCTGCCTTCTGAACAGCCAGCGTCCTCTCTTTTGCACCAGCATTCCATGTCCTCTGGCCTGGAAGGTGGATGCACTCTCTTTTTCTTGGAAGAGGATGTTTCTTTATGCCTTTCCCCTCATACTGAGGATTCTGTTCAATATAGAACAAGACTGTCCCAAAATCTTGTTGGTGACTCCCTTTTTGCCCAGACAGCATTGGTTCCCTCTTCTTTTGTAGCTAGCCAAGGGCAGTCACCACAAGCTACCTCAGTGGGTGGACCTACTCGCAAAATAACCAAGAGGTCTCTCATCCATTCTCACTTGTCCATTCTTCACCTGACACTATGTGTGATAGGATTTTGATCCCTTTCAGACACGTTTTTCTGAGGACTTGCTTTGGGTTCTTCAGGAGGCCAGGAAACCCACTACCAGGAAATCTTATTTGTCCAAATGGAAGAGATTTTCTGTTTAATGTCGTACTCGTAACCTGTAGCCCCTTTATGTGGAAGTTCAGTTGCTTTTGTCTTATTTGTGTGAATTGCTTCTTACTGAGTTGGCATACTGTTCAATTAAAGGCCACCTTTCATCTATTTCTGTTTGTCTGCCTTTGACTCCTCTGTTGGCTTCTGGATTTGAGGTAAAACAATTTCTTAAAGGCATATTTCATATCAGGCCTCCCAGGAAGCCTATTCCTCCTTCCTGGGACCTTAATTTCTTTCTTGAAAAATTGACTCGGGCTAGCTTTCTTACAGCACTGTACTTGAAAGACTGTTCTTCTTTTAGCCTTTACTTCAGCTAGAAGGGTGCCTGAACCTCAAGTTCTTATGGTTGCCCCTCTTTTTTTAGTTAGGATGTCTCTTCATACTAATCTTTCTTTTATGCCCAAGGTGGTTAATGGGTTGTTTCTTAATCAGTCTGTTCATTTGCCCACTTTTTTCCCTTGTCCGCAGTCTGCTAGTGAGATGGTTCTTCACACCTTGGATTTGCATAGACAACTCAGATGTTATTTAGATAAGACTAAAGCCATCCATAAATCTGAGAAACTTTTTGTTTCCATTCATCCTAGGTCCCTAGGTTTGGCTGTTTCTAAGCAGACAATTTCTTCTTGGCTCCCTATGACCTAGTTTTGTTACTCTCTTCATGGGAAAAGACTTTCTACTTCTGCAAAGGCTCATTTTGTCATGATGAGAGATTTTGCCAGGTATGCCTGGAGAAGTAGGGCAGTGGACGTGTAACATATGCCAGTACAGCTAGCTGGAATTTTGTAAAGAATTATATGTCATTTGTATATCAAACTGATTTGTGCAGATGTTTGTATTGAAAATGTATTTGTAAAGCTGCATGTGTTAAACGTGTACCAACAGTGTGTCATGCTGGACAGAGGAAAAAATATATATGCAGTATTGTAACTATTGAAATAAATATATGTTAACAGAGGGTACTGGAAGAGAAGAGGTTAATCACAGTCCGGCTGCAGCTAACTTTTAAAAATATTCTGAAATAAAATTACTGGGCCTAGGCCATAAAGATGTTATCTTACACTTCTCAATGCAGCCAGAGACAAAAATCTGTACTAGGAAGCTTTCTGCATTGTCTTTAGGTTCAACTAATTGCTACTCTGGAAGGCTGGAGGTTTGACATTTTTTATGACTTCCAGGAGCTGCAGCAGATCTTAGCAAGGCTCTCTGTTTGTGTATTACTGACCGATATGTAATAAATCCTAACAGCTTCTAGCCAAGGGCGGTAGCATGGGAAACAGAAGTCAGATGACCAGATGTATCTGATGTCATTCTGTAATCTAGGACAAAAATGATATTTAATACCAGATGAGAGAGAAGTCTCAGAGCAGTCTTTTTTTGTAACCTGAGAAAGAAGGACCCCTCACCTACTTCATCTTGTCTTGCTCTAGTAAGTGAACCAGGCAGTAGTAATTATTTAGCTCAGTCAGGAAAATATAGTGAGATTAGATAAGTACTGTTTTTCTGTCTCTGTGTGAATCTGTTCATCTGTGTTATTTTAATATTTCTTGTGGCTGAAACTCTGGTGTTTATTGTAAATAAATATTTAGTATTTTCATGTTCTTTTACTATTTATTATTAAATATATTTAATTTTTTTATTGTGGCTGGTCCTTTAGAGAATATTTTAACCTTTGGGAATACTCATATCTATTTGGTGATTCTGTGGCCACGCCTGAAAGCCTTATACTGCATTGGCCAAACACTTTCGCTCAGTGTAATTGGGTACCTTTGTAAGAGCCTTAGAGTAGCTGGCTTTGGAGTGTCTGGTGGCAGTCTAACTACCTTATAGTCTGGGCTGAAGGGGGCATACCTAGTAAATCTGTTCTAGCCTTTCCCGTGTGTGTGTGTGTGTGTGTGTGTGTGTGTGTGTGTGTGTGTGTGTGTGTGTGTGTGTGTGTGTGTGTGCGCGTGCACGCGTATGTGTGTGTTTGTGTGTGTGCGAGTGTGTGTGTGTATGCGCAAATCAAATCTAAGAGAATGTGTGTGTCAGCTGCTTGGAGCAAGGATATGAAGCACTGGTTTCACAGAGAGGGTGCTGGAGGACTTGGTTGAACATCTGGTTGAGGACTCAACTCTACAGCTGTGCAAGTGGGGAGTCTCATGGGGGCCCTGGAGAGAGAGCTGCATCTGGAAATACTGCATGCATCTGTTGTTCAAAGTGAATGCTCCTCTCCAGTGTCAGTGGTGAGGATTTAGGATCATTGATGACTGGCCCAGAGAGGAGACATCACACATTCTACAGGGCTGTGGCTTCCTCTGGAGCTTTTTTCAAATGTTTATTTACCAATTCTGTCCTTGAGGCAGCTACATAGACTTCTATTCATACTTTTAGTAAACATTACAAGCTGGATGTAGTTTCCAGAGCTAGAGCTGGGTTTGCCAGGGCTATCCTGCCTGGCTTTCTTGAGGGCTCTGCTGGATCTTCCTCCTGCCAGTTTTCTTCTTGAGCTTTTTTACTGTCTGTAGAGTAAGGAATACTGTAACCGTGACATGGAAGGCCATAGTACGATTTTGTAAAATCTTACCATAACAGTAGATGTTCTTCCAATCCTGTTGCAATGTTCACTGTGTTCCTCCTTCCTCTTTTCATTATTCCTTTTTTCCTTTTCTTCCTTATGGATGCACATGTTTCTCCTTTGCTCCTTGGACTGTTGTTCCTAATGGGGCTTTTCAGTTCTGAGGTATGTACGTCTGTACGTCACATTTGTGCCCTACGCTGTGAGCAGGGAGCATGCATGTTGATGTACAATGTACTAGTAATCCTAAGGCTTTGGTATACTGGCCAGACATCGGGCTGCCCATGGCAGGAGATCCCTAGAGTACAGAATACTGCAACAGTGAAGGGAAGGACATCTAGTGTTATAGTAAGATTTTACACAACTGTACTTTCTGTAGTGTTATTAATTATTTGTGGTCCCTGTGGTTCATTTCTGTGTTAATAATGTTGATGTTGTATTAACTACATAGGTAGTCCTTAATAATCATGTAATGATTTTGTGCATTTGCTTAAAGATAGAATGTGCAGTTATTCTTATATTATGGGATAAACTGGTAATCTTAAACAACTGTATTTGCATTTATTAGTTAGATCTTCAGTTGCTTAAGAAAGCTAGTAAGATTATGGATTATATTTTTGTGAGAATGCATTCCAGGTAGTAGGCAGTAATTTGTATAAAGCCTTGTATTGATTTTTATGTTCTTAATTCCTATGGGGTACCCACAGTGAGCAGTGTGATTTTTTTTGGGGGGGAGGGTGATAGTGGTTATTTACAAGTTTGCAAATCATTAAATTTAGCAGAAAGATTGATATAGCCTCTGCTGGTTGCCATTGATACCATTAAGACATAAATGTTTATACTTGCATTAGTAGTAAAAATATTTTGGCTGATATACGTTTTAGTGCATTATTGATGACTAATTTGAAAAGATGCATATTCTTTAGACTTGTAGAATGGTCTGTATTTATTTGGGTTAACCTCTGCGCATGGATGATGTCGAAATTCTGTTCACTGCTTTATTTTATGTGCGTCTTCCACTTTTGTTTTTACAGATTCAATTGTTCAAACTGCAGATGAGTTGAACAGACAGCATTTTATCTGCATCCTTGACGTCTGCCATCTTGGAGAAGCCACAGTTGAAGTTTTCTTAAACCAGCTTTACAATCCTTTGCCTATAGCCCAGGCAGTATGAGTACAAGCATGCAATTAAAAATCACATTGTGAGAGCTTATAGGAGATGCTTTCCTACAGAGGAACAGTTTATTTCACTGATCTTGTGTATTGCATTTATTGATATCCAATCCTTTACGCAGTGTTAGCAATCTCCTTGCCCTTTCTTCCATCGTCAGGAAATGTTGCAGATTTACTGGTGTCTAGGGTTCAAGTCTGGAACAAGTCACTGTCCATAGAACTGCATGACTTTTGGAGGGATATGTACCATATGACATAGCAGACAAAGCTGTTGCCTTTGGGTACTTCCTTGCCTCATTATTTTGTGAAACCTGTTTTCAGTATTTACTGAAACAAATATATTGCAGACAACGCTCAAGAAACTAAACAACACGTTTACATTTAGTGTCACTGTTGCAAGTGGAAGTATATTTATTTTTTGTGCTGTACAGTACAAGTTTGTAAAATTAATTTTATAAGCATATATTGTTAGAGTTGTAATGCATTTTTTAATTTTAAATATAAAAAAATAAATTAACTATAGGCAATTTGTTTCCTGTTTTGTTCACTTCTCTGAATTCATAACTGGAGCATTAGTTTGATTAAATTAAAATCTTTTGCTAATAAAAAGTAACAAATTCTATTTGAATGCAGTTTATGGGAGACCTACCTTGGAAAAATACTTTAGTTTTAGGTAACTTGTTTTTCTAATCTTTTATGGAGGCATTTTTTAGAAAAGAGGCCCAGAGCTGAAAGGAACAAAACAGCTGCAGCTCTCTCAACAGTGACAGAGTAATATGACTTCTCCATGTTTCTACCAATTGAAGGCTTATTTTTATCAGTAAATAAGTTGTAGTGTGGGAAGGCTTCTGGTACTATGTCAAGTAGAGTAGCAATGGATCACCGGGTTATCTGTGTGCACCTGTTCTGAGGCATTAAAGGATAAAGCTCTCACTATGGCATAGGCAATCTGAGTTTGGTTAGCAACTTAGGTACGTGTATGGAGCTGACAAAGAGAAGAGAAGAATGATTAGACTTAAGCTTGCTATTTGAGTGGGGGGGGGCATGCTAAGATGGGTGGACTGTTCTTAGTAGTCCCCATCCAGCACAAGGACTACTAAGCATAATTTCCTAAGGGTAGTACAGTGATATCCCTTGACCACGTGTCATGGCATGCAGTGGCCTATCAGGTTCTCCTTAGGAGGCAGAGGAAGATAGGACATCAATTTAGAGTTAAACCGATTTATGCTGTGAGAGACCATGGCAGCTCTCCAGTCCTTTCACCCACTAATTCCATTCACCTCACCAGCTAGGCAGGGGCCTGATGATTCTAGACAGCTGGGTTACAACTGATTAAGGTTTGATTGGGCTCATGGGGGGGGGGGGGGGGTGCCACACTGCCATGGTGCATGGGGTTTTAAATTGGAATAAAAAAAAAAAAAGACGTGCCTGTATGCAACCATAGTCCTGCCTAGCTGAGGACACGGGATGTATTTTGTCTAAAACAGTGAGGAAAAGCAAAATATCTGGTATGTATTTGGGTATTGTGTAGAGTTGACATACTGTCCTGAAACTGATAGGCTGAAGTTACTTGCTGTGAAGAATAAAAAAAAAAATTTCTGAGCTTGTTTCCTGCCTTTCCTGTAAGTCGTCTAGTCCAGATACAGATTTGCTGTGTCCAGGACTGTTTGTAAGCTCCTGAGCCCCCAAACCTTTCTGTGTTGGAGGGAAGCCTTCTAGCTTAATTTTGTTTCTTAGAACTAGCCAGTTTTCTAGTTGCAGCACTCAAATCTGTTTCTTTGAGCTCAGCACTTGTTCAGAAGTCATTGTAAGCACTAAATAAGCTACAAATTACTACAGCACTCAACTTTCCTTACCTGTCTAGAGGTAAACAGTTTTTAGTACTTAATAAATAAGCACCTATCCAGGCATGTCTAAGGGTCAGTTCCCGGTGTTTTCTCCTATCTACCTGATGAATCTGGGCATTTTGGGGCAATGTAGCAATTGCCTCATGTACACAAACAACCCTCTCCTCCTACCACCCAACACTAAAACCTGTGAGAGAAGCACTTATATAGCCAAACTGAAAGCAAAGCTCTCTTCACCCAAGACTGGACTAGACAGTCAAGAGGAGAAGGTAAACACTTGCACCACGCCACACTCATCACATAGTCCCTCAAAACCTACACCACCAAAACACACACCTACATTCGCGGAGGCTCTCAAAAAAAATCTACCCAAGCAACAGGGACCTCCAAAGCAGAAACGCAAGCAACCTCCATCCCCCCAACACAGCCCAAATGACACATAGCCCACAAACTCAGTGTGCCACTCAACCACAGCCCATAAGGCATAACAACGTACCCAACACTTTAGTCATAGGTGACTCTATAGTCAGGCACACTGATGTTCCACTCACCAGGCTAAACAAGGAGAAAGTTACTGTCAGCTGCCTTTCAGGTGCCAGGATCTGCCACATAATGCATGCACTCAGGTCACTCCACAACAAGTACAAATATGACTCTCCCATTGTCCATGTTGGTATGAATGACCTGAGACATACCTCCCTGGACTACATGAAGAGAGACATGGAGGAGCTGTCCAGTCTTGTAGCCCAGGCAGGTATGACCCTAGTCCTGAGTAGCATCTTGCCATCACCCAGAATGATACCACAGTACAAGGACAAAATGATTGACTTCAACAATTGACTAATCTTCTGGTGTCATTCTAAGGGGATCCAGTATCTGTCTGCCTTGGATGACGTGATCGAAAAACCACGATGCTTTGCCAGAGATGGCCTGCACCTCTCACCCTTGGGATTCCGGATACGGGCTAAGGCTCTTGCCATCCCTATAGTGCCTTTTTTAGGCAAGATTCAAATGACAAATTCACCATCATAACAGGTACAAGCAAGCAAAATATGAGGGTAATGCTACTTAATGCTAGAAGTCTAAAGCTCCAAATGCACTCACTTGAGGCAATCCTTAAAATGGAGAACATCGACATCTGTGCAGTGACAGAGACCTGGTTCAAGAATCCAGAGAGCACCCCTGCATTACCAGGCTATAATTCATACCACACCTTTTGGCCACCTAACCTGGACCAAAGCACTAAAGGTGGAGGCATGTCCATATTCATTAAGGATATCCACACCTCTAGTCTAGTTTCTCAGTATAATGCATCCGAGATTATCCAAGTGCATCTAACCCTGGGCAAGACTGCAATCCAAATTGTAGCATGCTACAGATCCCCCACCATAACCCAGGATTCCCACTCCTCATTTCTTGATACACTGGAAAATATTAGGGTACAACCTAACACCCTAATAATGGGCGATTTCAACTACCCCACCATTAGCTGGGAAAACTACTCATGTACCAACTCTTGTGCTCAACGTTTTCTGGAATTCATAAATTCCAATGCCTTGGATCAACTTATCCACACCCCCACCAGGGGCAGCAGTACCCTAGACCTGGTCATTACCAACATGGGCAACCAGTGATCCACACCAGAGGTCAATTCCTCGTTGGTCAGATCCGACCACAAGCAAATCACCCTAGACATCCACATCCCACCCCCAGCCCCATTAGGAAAACCACTGTAAAAAATTTCTCCAAAGCCAACTTCATGCTTCTTAAGACAGAAGTGGCAAACTTCACGACACCCATGCTGAAGGACAATAGAGGTATGACTGCTGAATCCTATACAATTGCACTTTATAAGCGCTTGCACGAGTGCTTGGATCTTGCAATCCCTAACAGAACTAAGATGCTGTCCTTCAAATAAAGGAAGCCAGTCTGGTGGTCCCCGCCATAAACAAACTCTACAACAGAAGAAAGAAACTGTTGCAAAAAAGAAAAAAAAATCCCATGATTGGAGGAGCTCCATGGTCAGCCTCAGTAAGAAGCTGAGATCTCTCATATAATCCTCCAAAGCTAGTTACGAAAACAAAATCGCCACTGATTCTAAAGACAACCACAAAGCATTCTATAGCTATGTCAAGAATCTCAATGGCAACATTCAGATCTGCTCTGAGTTACAGCACAATGGCAATAAATATACAGAACCAACTAATATTGCCAACATCCTGGCAGATAGGTTCATTGCTAACTTTACCCCTCTCTCATCCCCTAAAGGGCCCATCTCTATACCGGAAGAATGCAAAGTTCCTGTAATCACGGCTGCACAGGTAAAAAAACACACTCTCCAAAGCCAAGAACACAGCATCCATGGGACCTGACAACATCCCAGGCTGCGTTCTACATGAACTACAGAACAAACTGGCACCCCGCCTAAGTACCATGTTCAGTCATAGCTTCATCTCAAGCTTTGTGCCCACTGAATGGCACACAGTAACGGTTATCCCACACCACAAAGAGGGAGCCACCACGGACCCTGGGCACTATCACGCCATTAGCCTGACAAGCTTGGTCTGCAAGGCTGTGTTCCATATGTATCATCATGGAACTTATAAACAATGACATTGGTAATCTCCAAACTTTGGACCCTACCCAATTCGGGTTTGTAAAAGGCAGATCATGTCTCCTAAACCTGATAGACTTCTTTGAAGCGGTCACCAAAGGCGTAGATGAGGGTAAGGTGGTTCACACAACCTATCTAGATCTCGCCAAGGCTTTCGACACCATCCCCCACTCTGGAATTATAGATAAACTCACTAAACTAGGTATAAATCCTTATGTCACAAGATGGGTTGCCAACTGGCTCACTGACAGAACCCACACTGTGAAAGTAGCAGACTCTAAATCCAACTTCAGACCAGTGGCAAGTGGAGTACCACAAGGTTCAGTCCTAGGTCCTCTCCTGTTTGGTATCTACTTCTCTGAAGTACAGGCTAACACAGAAGGTCTTTAGCTAACAAAGTTCACAGATGACTGCAAACTAGGAGCCATAATCAAAACTCCTAACGATGTGGACATCCTACAAAAGGGCCTCACTGAGACAGATGCCTGGTGTCAAAGCCATGGCCTCAAGCTCAGTGCCAAAAAGTGCATTGTCATCCCTTTTGATAAAAACTCTGTACCCATGAACTACCACAAAGGCGGTAGTCTACTTAACACCAAAAGTGTGATAAGAGACCTTGGGACACAGGTGGACAGTAATCTCTCCTTTGAAAATCACATTGCCACAGTAGTCAGAAAATCCTTTTACGTGGCACACCTCATCACAAATGGTTTTTCATCCAGGAAAAAAGAGGTCATTGTTCCCCTCTACTCGCTCATTAGACCCATTATAGAGTGCAATGCCCCTTTTGGTATGTACCTCACAAGACATCTACAACAACTGGAAAGGCTACAGAAATACCTCACAAAGAGGATTACAGGCCTCAAACAGATGCCCTACGCAGACCATCTCAAAAAACTTCAGCTTTACTCTGTCTCATATCGCCTACTCAGAGGCGATCTCTGCCTAACATACAAAGCTGTGTCAAACCCAGAGTTGTTGGACATGCTGCACTTAAAAAAATCCTAATTCCTCCAAGCAACACGCTCTAAGGACTTAAGCCTTGTCACCACAATAAACAGAACATGCTGGAGGGATAGATTCTGTCCCAGAGGCTTCCCATACTCTGGAACAAACTACCTATCTATATCAAACAAAGCTCCTCATTAGCACTCTTCAAGAAAAATCTCGATGATTGGATGGGAGATAGGAAATTCACCCCGGGGATCACTTCTGTGGCTCTTCTTGACAGGGCACAGGAAAATAATTTTCTTGGGTGGCAAAAGCCAGGGTACTGTTTGGCTAGGCTTATATAGGCCCTAGGGCCAATAGCCTAGTACCTACCTGTGAACCTGATTAAAAAAATGGTTTGCACTTAACCCTAGTAAATTTGCACCCCTTGTCAGCTATTTCTGCTTAAAATTTAAAAAGGTGAGATTTAGGTAGCAAACTTTTAAGAGAGTCTAAACTTTTGTTTTCAGATAAGGCCCGGGAAGAAAAGCTCCACAAATAATAGAGCAGAAAATACATTTACATAGAAGAAAACTGACATCATATTACAATATACTGTAAATATATAGATTAATACAAATATTACCACACATGACGTATAATAATACACATATACCATTTTTTAAACAAAATAAATACTGTACAATATCATGAAGCATTGAAAAATGCTGACATGTTATAAGTGTGAATGTTCATTACTCACTCATAAAGCAAATGTTAGAGTGGAAAAATTCAAATAGTGGACAAGTAGGAGAGGAAGAGAGAATGAGAAAAAATATTTGTTAGAAGTAATGATTAGAGTAGTTATGGGAGGCAGGAGAAATAATGAGTAAAGCAAATTTAGAAATAAGAGAAATGAAACCAAGGAAAAGGAGAAATACAATGTGTATAGGTTTTAGGGGAGAAGGATCTAACATTTTAACTAGGAGAGCAGCAAGTGCAAAGTCAGGAGTCGAGGACCTTTCTTTTAGTTGCAGCTTAAATTAATGAATGCTGTGTATTGCTCTGATTGGTGCGTATCGCATCATATTCCAGACTTTTGCTACACAGTGTGAGTGTAGACTTTGAACGCAGTTTTTATAAGGCTTAGAGTTGTAAAGCAGATTTTTGCCAGAAGGTCGAAGGTGATGACTTGGAAAGTATTTTCTCCACAGACAGACTTACTTAACTATTTAATTGTGCAGTCAGACATTTGAGAAAAGAAAAAAAAAAGTCAGTCACTGCTTCCATTCAAGCATAAAAACACAACACTGACACTCTGTAGACCGTATAATTTTCAGTCAAAAATGATTCAGACTAATGTGATGAGATTGTCAGTTTTGTTCAGTCCACAGTGATTTAGTGAAATGTGAACCATTCAAAAGAACCAGTACCATATATGAAGAAGTGTATGTATTTAACACTCCTGTGTATTTTACTGTTTGTCTTTAACTGTTGACATTTGTGTGTGCATTTGAATTTTACAGATACCATGGTTTGTGTGTATATAGGATTAAACTCTGCTACTATTATCTCATAATATTGTTTTCTGCCTTCATTCACTATGGCAATTTCCTATTGCCTCCTTCATATTTCCATCTGTTTCATATACTTTTATATGTATATCTACCATCATGTTATTGCGTAGTATTTTTAGTATTTCTACATTCTGTAAATAATTATGTAATGTTTGCTTTTCATAAGTAATTATGTCACTATACTGGAGTTTTTCTCCTTGGGTCTCTGCTGAAAATGGGCTTTTTTTATCTTAGCTGGACTAACCCAGTTAACAAATGTCAATTAAAATAAAATAAATCTATATATATGTATATATATATATATATATGTTGTTTGTCTTTTCGGTTTTTCCCGGTAAGGGGTCGCCACAGCGGAACTCTAGTCCGCTAATGATTGGCAGGAGATTTTTATGGTGCCGAGTGGCCAGCCCGATGCCCAACCTACAGCGAAGGCACGCCCATTCACACATGTCTTTCGGAGGCCACTCGACTGCGGGGAGGACATGCAGACTCCACACAGAAGGCACTCCCCGCACACTAGCTGAGAATTGAACGGGAGAACCTCTTGCTGTGAGGCAGCAACACAACCGCTGTACCACCGTGGCATATATAGATATATATATATATATATATATATATATATATATATATATATATATATATATATATAGATATATATATATATATTATATATATATATATATATAGATATATATATAGATATAGATATATATATATATATTTATATCTATATATATATATATATATATAGATATATGTATATAGATATAGATATATGTATATAGATATAGATATAGATATATATATATATATATATATAGATATATATAGATATATATATATATATATATATATATATATATATATATATATATATATAAATAACACAGCCATACAGCTGCTCGACTGCATCTTGCACCGAATCCCAATTTGGTGAGCATACTTGCATGAAAGTGCTGTGCACTGAAGCAGCACTTTCACACAAGTATGCTTATTGTCCCGGTCATACTACAGTGAGGTAAGGGGAAATTCCCTTTTCTCCACTGTAGTGCGACTTCAGAGTGAGAAGATTAAAGTAGGGAGGTGTGGGGGCATAGCTCCCCCACATCGGGGGTGTGCAGGGGGGGCTTGTCCCCCTGCATTCAAGTAGATTTTGTGTTTTTTTTTTTTTGGAACATATTTTAACGAAAGCGCTTTTTCGATGAAAACGCTTTCATTAAAGTGTGTTCGGTGGTAATGGATTTGGGCTTTTGATCTTTCAATCAAAAGCCCTAGATCCATATATATATAGTATGTATATGTGTGTATATACATATATATATATACATATATATATATATATATATATATATATACATATATATATATATATATATATATATATATATATATATATATATAGAGTGAGATGATTGATAATATTCTGAGTAAATTTCTATACATTTTCATGGGGGAGATGCAGTACTTTCATAGTTAATGTATTTGGATACTTCTGGAATGCCAGAGGGTGATGACATTAGATTTTGTCCATTTTACATGGCTGACTGTGATTATACCTTTTCTTTCCTTGGAAGTACGATGGATGTCATGGCATCAGATAGCAAAATTAAGAAATTAAGACACCGGGGGGCTCATGGCTAGCATAGCATAACTGTCAGCCCATTACTTTTTGTTAAGCCTCCTTTTCTATTGTCTTTTGTTCAAAACCTGAGTACACTTTGGGAATCCTGATATCTGCAGTCCCCTTTCAGATAGTATGACTGACATTTCCTGAAGTGCAACTCCCCTCCTATCAGAAGCAGTCAGGTTCATTGTTACTCAGCTGTTTTCACATATTATGATGTTCTTCGTGTTTCACTGTTGCAGTCATTACATTTGGGTTATCTGCTTGCAGGTAGCCCTCAGTCGGCCTGATTATCAAAGTCTAGGGTCCTGCGTTGGTTGTTGTCTCATCTTCCATGATGTCAGGTAGTCAGGGGCATAAAGCATGCAGCCAACACCATTGCATCAGTCTTTCTTGCCGTGCGGTGCCTGAAGCAGAAGCACTTCGCAAGTACCTGTCGGCTGACTCCTGAAATTTTCATTTTCGAGTTTCAGAACCGAAGTTTTCAAAAAAGCTAAGTATCCTGTTGGGGATCCTTTTTCTTGCTCTAAACCAATGTCAGTAAAAGTTAACAATTGTAATTCTTGTGGAAAGCAAATACCTCATAAAGATTTTCATTTGTACTGCATTCCTTGCTTAGGCCCAGATCACGACGTCCCTCGCTGTCAGTTGTGTGCCTCATTCAATCCTCGAACTATTCGTCGTCGTTCATTTTTGCTTCTAACTACTTCGGTACTCGGTTTAATTATCCAGAAATGGCTTTAGTAAGCCATCCGACTACCGACATTCCGAAAAAACGTAAAGATAAAGAGAGAGACAGACCGAGTAGGTGCAAAGCTGCCAATGACGCTTCCGTTAAGCTTAGTCGCCAGTTTGCCAGTACTCAGTGAGGCACTTTTGCAGCCCCCGATACCCGCTACTTCAGATTCGCAGGCCTCTACTGAAACCGATTCGGAGTACGGTATGCCGTGAGATGCTTCTTCGACTATGGAAACTGCGGATCTCTACCTTGGATGGGTCCAGAGCCACTGTGCAGGCATCGGCTTCTGAGGGTGTATTCAGGCCTATGGACTTGCTTATCAAACTGACGCCATTTTCTTCTTCAAAGCCTAAAAATCAGTCCATGCCTAGAAAACAGACGTCTAAACCACATGGTCAGGCCCATATGCCTAAAAAAACAAATGATAAGAATGGCTGAAGACCTTATTACTCTAATTAGGGGAAGCCAGCCTTCTCCCTCTAAGAGACCTAGAACTGATTTTCCTTCTGATTCTTCTGATCAGGATTCTGAAATTTCTGTTTCTTCTGATGACCAGGATTTGCCCTTATCTACCTATGAGGATTCTGATGCAGAGGACTCCGTACCCTCTGCTTCCCCTCCAGAAGGTTTTTCTTTTGGTGAAACTTTGCACACTGTTAGGGAGCATTTCCGCTGAAAAAGCCAGCATTACTCTGACTCCAAAAAGAGACTTAGGGAATTCTTACTCCTACCTCAACACAGGCCTTTAGCTATCCCTCCTGTACTGGACATTGTAGGTGATGCCTTCTTGGAATCTAGCCTGGCCCCAGACACTCTACCTTTGGCTCCCAGGAAACCTGACAGGTATTACAGAGTACCTGACTCTCGCAAGTTTCTCTTTAAGAATCCCACTGCAGACCCAGAGACCATTTCACAGGGACCCAAAGGTATTAAGGCCACTACTGCCAAAAACCCTACCCCCTCTGATAGAAATTCCAGGACCCTAGTCAGATGGGGTAAGAAGGTATACACTTCTGCTACTTTGGCCATTAGGGCCTTAAACTGCCACTTTCATATGTTAAAGTATCAGCAGCATATTCTTGAATTACTTAAACAGAAAATGATGTTGATTCCTGACTGTGCTGAAAATAAAGAATTACAGGATTTAATGCATTCTGCTGAACAAGGTGGTAAACATACTTTGTAATGTGGTTTTGACTCCTTAGAGGCATCTTGCAGGGCTGCTGTCACTGGGTCTGTTCTTAGAAGGCATGCTTGAGTTAAGGGGTTGGGGGGGGGTGCCCTAATGGTTAAGGTGTTTGCCTTACAAACACAAGGTGCAGGGTTTGAATCTCACAAGGGATAATTGGCTAAGCTTAAAATGGCTCGCAAAGGCAGTTAGCTGAGTACTAACCTATGAACCTAAGGAGCAAACTTTGTCAGATCATGTTAAAGCTAAATTACTGGATGCTCCCTTAAACCAAGACCGCCTGTGTGGCAACAAAGCAGAAGAAGTACTTAAAAAGATGGAAGAAAAAGCTAAATCTATGGAAACTGTTAAAGATTTCCTGCAAGTACAGCCTCCCAGATTTAGTAGGCATTGGCCTTCTAAGAATTGGTCCTTTCCTGCCTCTTCCAGGCCTTCTCAGTCCAAACCCAGGAACAGCAGACCACCTAGGCTGCAGTCTCAAGGTACTCACAGGCCTAAGCAGTGGGGGCTCCCACTCCCAAAGCTGGAAGTAGTAAGACACCCCCTATGGTAAACTGTCACAATGACTTAACCTTAAACCTTCCAAGCCCTGCTCAACTGACTGCTCCTTTAGGGGGAAAGATCGCCCTGCATGCAAAAAAACTGGGAACTCATTACAAAAGACAAATGGGTTTTAAATATAGTTTACCCAAGGATACAGATTCCACTTCTACACCTTACCAACCCCAAAAGGTTGGCCAGACCTACCCCCAAATCAGTTGGCAGAGGCTCAACAGCAGGTTATTTCTTTCTTTTAAGTATCAGGGCTATTCAACCTGTCCCAGAAGAGGAATTGGGGACAAGGTTTATACTCAAGACTTTTCTTGGTACCCAGAAAAGACAACTCCTGGCGTCCTATCCTGGACCTGTCTATCCTAAACACCTTTTTGGTAATCCCAAAATTCAAAATGCTAACTCTTCATCAGCTGCTTCCCATGCTAGGCAAAAATGCCTGGTTGGCAACACTGGACTTAAAGGAGGCTTACCTGCACATCCCAGTAAGGGAATATTGCAGAAAATACCAACTCTTCAGAGCAGGCTACATGCACGGTCAGTTCTCTGCACTGCCCTTTGGCTTATGTACTGCGCCAAGGGTATTCACAAAGTGCCTAGCTGCAGTCATTGCATTCTTCAGGCAAAGAAATATTCAAATATATCCATACCTGGATGATTGTCTAATTCAGGCAGAAAGCCAGGACATACTATTAAATCATCTGGCATTTATAAAGAAACTGCTAACCTCACTGAGGTACACCATAAACAAAAAGAAATCTCACCTAGTACCCTGCCAACAAATTGTATTCCTGGGAGCAAGCTTGAATACAACTTCTCAGATGGCCTACATCATGCCAGAGAAACAAGTTTGACAGCTTACTTCAAACTACTGGCCACAAAAATCCAGCTATCTACAAGGAAAATACTGCAAGCTCTGGGATTTATGGCTTCTTGCATTCTACTAATTCCATCTGTAAGACTTTATATGAGGAAACTACAGTGGTATCTAAAAAGCCTAGGGTGTCAACATTCTTAGGACCTGGAATCAATGATTCCTATCATTCCTTGTATAAAGACAGAGTTCCTTTGGTGGGCAGTAGCCTGCCACCACAACAAGGGACTGCCATTCACTCTACCCCCTGCCACCCAAACCCTAACAACAGACGCATCAGACTATGCACGGGGGGGGGGGGGCTCACTTGGCAGGGCAGTGCCTTCAGGGCAAATGGAACCCGAGTCAAATGCACCTGCATATCAATCAAAAAGAAATGTTAGCTGTACAGAATTCTCTGACACCCTTCAAGGACCACATTCTTCCAGGACAATTATTGGTAAAGATGGACAACACCATTGTTATGCGATACATAAACAAGCAGGGGGTAACCCACTCATACCCTCTCTGCAGACTAGCCATGGCTCTGTGGAACACAGCATTGAGCTACCAAGTGCACCTACGAGCTCATTTCCTGCCAGGCAAGCTAAATTCACTGGCAGACCTAAGAAGAAATCTCATGGACCCACACAAGTGGAAACTGGAACCAGAGATTTTCAACATTTTGAGAAACAAATGGTGGAGCCCAGAGATAGACCTGTTTGCCTCCCCTCAGAACTACCATTTGGACAAATTCTGCACAAGGACTCCCCACAGACAAGCTTGGAAAGTGGATGCCCTCTCCTTCACCTAGGAAAGCTTCTCAGTTTATGCCTTTCCCACTCTGCCTCTCCTCTCGAAAGTTCTACTAAAGATCAAACAGGACAAACCAAGGACAATACTCATTGCACCAGACTGGCCACGCCAACACTGGTACCTCCTCTTGCGCAGTATGTCACTGCTGGAAGCATAGCACCTGCCTCAGACCCCTTCCCTGCTGTCCCAGCAGAAGGGCCAGATTCTGCACCGCCAACTTCAAACCCTAAACCTGGCAGCCTGGCTAATTACCTGAGTTCTCCAATACCACCCCTCAGCAAGCTAGTGCTGGATGTCATCCTGGAGGCAAGGAAGCTTAGTACTAGAAAATCCTATGCTGAAACGTGGAAAGGATTCTGTTCCTGGTGCCAGACTCAGTGGCTGGGCACTCAGTGCCCAGTTTACCGCATATTCTTCAATACTTAACAGAGATGCTTCACAAGGGCCTTTCCTTCTCTTCTATTAAAATTCATGCCTCAACCATTTCAGCACATTATAATACTGAGCCACTCCTCTTCTCTCACCCCCTGCTGAAACAATTCCTCAGAGGGGCCAAAAATTTAAGACCACCCAGGAGATCCCCTACTCCAGCCTGGGACCTTAACTTTGTATTTGTAAAGCTTAGTCTACCTCTTTTTGAGCTAGCTGCAACTGCAGAGTTGAAATTCCTTTCTTGGAAAACAGCCTTCCTTCTAGCCATCACTTCAACAAGAAGGGTGTCTGAATTACAGGCCTTCATGGCAGTGGAGCCCTTCATCATCTTCCATGCGGACAGGGTGTCCCTCAGGACCACTCCTTCCTTTATGCCCAAGGTGGTGTCCAGTGTGGCCCTTAATCAGTCCATTCATTTGCCAACCTTCTTCTCTAATCCACAGAACAAAGGAGAATGAATGCTGCACTCCTTGGATGTGCACAGGCAACTTAGATTTTATTTGTACAGGACTAAGCCTCTCAGGAAATTTGAACAGCTGCTAGATGCCTTTGTTGCAGGGGCAGAGGGAAAGGCCATTTCAAAGCAAACCATTTCTGAGTAGATAGGCCATTGCATTCTTTTCTGTTATAAGCACCATGGAAAACCTACCCCACAGGGGATAAGATCCCATTCCACCAGGGCTGCATCTACTTCTACAGCCTTTCTCAGAGGTGTTCCTACCAGGGACATCCTAGAAGCTGCTACCTGGAGTTCTGTACATACCTTCATCTAGCATTACCACTTGCCAATGTTTTCTAAATCCAGAGCTGGTTTTGCCACTGCAGTCGTGCAGGCCCTAATAGCTGGTCCTAATGCTCTCTAATTGCCTCCTCCCTTCCTTAGCTTTGGGAATCTGCCCAAATGTAATGACTGCAACAGTGAAACATGAAGAACATAGTACAGTTGTGTACACTTACCATAAATGTAGATGTTTGAGTGTATTCACTGTTGCAGTTCTGGTTACCCTCCCTCCAGCCCCCTGACTTCTATTGACTATACCTCTCTTCTTTACTGTATTTAAGCTTTCTGGTGTATTTGCTTTTGTTGGAGGTGTAACCTTTTATATAATTGCTTCCCATTATGGGGGCACCTGACATCTGGGGCAAGAAAAACTGATGCACTGGCGTCAGCTGCATGCTTTATACCCCTGACTACCTGACGTCATGGAAGATGAGACAGCAGCCGACGCAGGACCCAAGACTTTAATAATCAAGCCGACTGAGGGCTACTGCAAGCAGATAACCCAAATGTAATGACTGCAACAGTGAAGACACTCGAACATCTACATTTATGGTAAGTGTGCACAACTGTACTTTTTCTGTAGTCATTCATATGCTTCAAGTTTGAGTTTCTGAATGACTGAGGTTTCATTCCATCACTTCAGAGTAAATGGTGCAGTGTTCTCTTTTAGTATATAGTGTGGGCAAGTATATGTGCAGGAGGAGAGCATCTGTCTGTGTGTGTGGGGACGAGTATGAGCTTGTGTGTGTGTGGTCGAACATACATGCATGTGTGAGCGCGAGCATATGTGTGCTTGTGTGTGGGTGAGCGTGCATGTTTGTGTGGTGGGGTGAGCATGCATGCACGCATGTATGTGTGTATGTGTGGGAGAGTATGCATGTGGTGTGTGTGTGGGGGGGGGGCAAGCATAAGTGTGCATGTGTATGTATGTTTGGGCAAGCCTGTGCATGCATGCATGTGTCTTTGTGTGTGTCTGTGCAAAAACGGGAAAACAGCAGATGTTATGTGATCCTATCTCGCCTACATTCTGACTGATGGTTCGGAGCCGATCCCTCGGCTCCGATTCGGCACGCTTATGCCAAAGAGCGAAGTCTCTTATTGGCTGAGCTTACTATATCCCAGGATGCACCACTACCAATCCCCCAGATCTCGTTTGCCACTAACAAGCAAAGACGTGGTCTCGAGCTTGGCTGAGCTAAGTAGTATTTTTTCACTAACATTTCTGTCAGGATTTTCTTTAAAATTCAACAAAAAGCTGTTTTAACAGCTATCTAGTGGTTTTTTGTGCTTGAATGAGTATTTTCCTTGGTAAAATATTGTGTAGTGACTGTGTTTGACAGACTAGAGGTCCCATCGGAGTTGAAGGGCCTTCCCCTGTCAGTTCGTTGTTGGCTAATTCCTGTTATTTTTCAGGTTATTGAATCTACTTCTTTTGGTGTTGTGTTAGTCCTTGTTAAAAGGACAGGAAAGTAAAGAAGAAGAAGAGAGAGCAAGAAAAATTCTATAGTGTAGTCAGTGTTTCTTGTGTTTCTTCTTGGCTAGTTTTCTGTGTTTGGATTGCCATAATGTCACAGGCTCCTAGGCCTTCAGGATTTAAAAAGTGCACTAAGTGCAGTTTTAAGATGTCGATCACAGACGACCACTCTCTCTGTGTATATTGTTTGGGCGCCAAACATTTGCAGGAGTCCTGCAGCGTGTGTCACGCGTTTTCCTCGAGAGTCCTCCAAGAGAGGAAAAATAAACTTATTTTGAAAGGCCTTATCAAACCATCTTTTGAAGAAGCTTTAGCATCCTCTCCTTCTCCTGCTAAAAAGAAAAGGGCGTCGGCTCCGACCAGTCCGTCGGACCCGACCGCCAAAAGACATAGGCAGGCTTCTCCTTCGGCTCCACGGACTTCGGAGCCGAGGGTGGAACGGTCTGCCTCGATGCCTCCAGTCTCGACTCCTCTGGTCTCGGAGCCGACGGCTGGGGCATCGAGAGGCGGGTCACCTTCATCGGCTCCACTGACCTCGGAGCCGATGAAGGTTGTCCGCTCAGACACTTCCTCCTCGGTGCCGAAGTCCTCTTCGGCACCGATGGAAATTGGATTGGACACTCCATCGGCGCCGATAGTTATCAAGTCGCCTCGGAGCCGGTCCCTTAGTCCCGTGGAGCCGTTGGAGAGACCTACTCGGACCCGTTCGGTCTCTTCCAGGTCATCAAGGATGTCAGATTCGGACATAGACAGGGTGCTCCAAAGACTGTTCCAGTCCCCAGTCTTTCAAAAATTTGTTTCGGCTCCGACCCAATTGGTTTCGGAGCCGATAGCCCGCTCCATTGCCATTCCTCCTCCGACCGCTTCGGCTCCGTCGGAGCAGGTGGTGATGGAGCCAGTAGAGATCCTAGGGTCGGCTCCGACCCTTACTCCAACCCCGGCCTTCGGGTCTGAGTTTAGCACGCGGACTTCTTCGGCTGGACCCGGGGTGACGTTTCGGGACCAATGCTGTCGGTTCCGAGCCTCCTCTCGGTGCTTCGGCTGCGGGACTTCCGTCTGCTATCATGGCTCCGGGGACCGGACACTCCCAGGATTCTGGGGGTCCGGCTTTCAGAGCTATGAGGAGTGCCTTGGCCAAGTCTTCTTCGCCCATCTCTACGGCTTTACCGGCACCTTCCCTGGGCATGGAGACTGGGTCTTTGGCAGTTCCCCTGTCTCTAGGCAGCGGAGCCCCGGGGCCTGAGGTTACCCCCACTGGGGGTTCCCCTCCTCCTGAGGGTTCTTCGGAGTTGTCTTCGGAGGAGCCCCCAAGAAAGAGATGGTGCAAGAGGAAGCACGTGGACTCCCCCGAGTCTCTTACATCGGACACTGATCTTGATGATGCGGAGGGGTCCCCAAAGTCGTCCTCGGATGATGTCTCATTTGCAGACATTCTAGAGATCCTTAAGCAACGAGGCGGCTGGATTTCCAAACCCCCCTCCGCTGATGAGTCAGTGCTTCTCAAGGCCTTTGGGGCTCAGCCCTCCGCCTCCTGGGTGTCTCCGCCCTTCGAGCTCCTGGATTTGGTTTGTCAGAGGGCGTGGGAACATCCAGATACTGTGGAACCAGTGCCTTCTCGCCCTAACAAATTTTTGTCTGCCCCACCCGAGAAGGAATTCTTGACGAAAGGCGTGGCTGTAGATGCCATGGTGGTGGCATCTGCTACACAGCAGGACGTGGCAGAGGCTTCAACGTCCGTCCATCCTCCTAATAAGGAGTCTAGGAGCATGGACCGCACGGAAGCGCACCCTGACTTCAGCGGCCTTTACTCTAAGGTCCCTGAATTATTTGGCACATTTCACCAGACTACAGAGGGATCTGGTCAAGGAGCTGTCAAACTCCCTCTCAGGTAACCTACCTGAGCAGCTAGCCCAGTCGGTTAGCTCTCAGTTGGCTATCCTTACCTCGATTTCTAACTCGTCCATGAGGCTCATTTCATATGCGGCCGAAGGGCGGAGAGCGCAGGCACAGACATGGCTCACGGAGACAAGCCTGGCTCCGTTTGTGTCATTTCATGGAGGCCTTCAAGTCTTCCTTCGCCGACGCTCCCTTTGATGGGTCCTCTTTGTTTGGACCCAAGGTAAAGACACTCTTACCGCTGTGAGCAAGAGGAAAAACTTTATCTGCCAGAGCACGTTATTCCACTCCCTTCGGCCTTATCCCAAGGCTAAAAGAGGAGGGAAGATGTGGTTCCGCAAATCACAGAAGTTCTTTCCTCAACAGCAGGAAGATTCCCCTTCCAGAGGCAGAGGACGGGGAAATTTTTCTGGGAGACGCCGTCCCAGAGGTGGCAGAGGGCCCCGCAACACTGGAGACCGCGAGTCCTTTCGTGGCTCTTCAGCCTCCCACACTTCATGAGGGATTGCCCGGCTGTGCTGCTCGAGCCAGTCGGGTGCCGTTTTGCCAAGCACCTAAAAGCCTGGGAGTCTATTACTCAGGACAGATGGGTGCTTCGGATTATTGCCGGAGGTTACACCATCCCCTTCACACACTCACCCCCACCGTCCAAAAATCCCGGACCCACCACCCAGTCAAAGGGAAATTGCAGCCGCAGAAGCTTCAAAGCTGCTAGAAAAGGAGTCATCCAACCGGTCCCCACAGACCAGATCGGATCCGGAAATTACTCAAGGTTCTTTTAGTGCCAAAAAAGACAGGGGACCTGAGACCCATATTGGATCTCAGCAAACTAAACCAGTCCATCATGAAGTCCAAATTCAATGGTCACTTTACAATCCATTCTCCCATTGTTGGAGAAGGATGTTTGGATGTGCTCCATAGATCTCAAGGACGCCTATTATCACATACCGATACATCAGGCGTCCAGGAGGTATCTGCGCTTCAGCCTGGGAGACAGTCATTTCCAATTTTGTGCACTGCCCTTTGGTCTCACCACAGACCCCAGGGTGTTCACCAAGTGTTTGGCAGTAGTGACTGCTCACCTGAGGAGTCTCGGATTCCAAGTGTTTCCCTATCTGGACGACTGGCTCCTGACTGCCACCACCAGGCATCTACTACTAGACAACCTACAAGCCACCATCTCCCTGGGTGCTTCCCTGGGAATTACATTCAATTGGTCAAAGTCTGTCTTGCTGCCCTCTCAGCGCATAAGATTCATAGGAGCAGAGATAGACTCAAAATTGATGCGCATCTTCCTTCCTACCGAAAGGATTCAAACATTACAAGGTCAAGTCCGAGCCCTGCTTCCAAGATCCAAAGCCCCAGCCAGGTTGGTCCTGCAACTTTTAGGTTCAATGTCTGCCACGGTTCTCCTAGTTTCGCTGGCAAGATTGCACATGAGGATTCTTCAGTGGCTGTTATCGACACAATGGTCTTTTCAGGATCTCCCCCTCAATCATCTCATACTGATTACAGAAACGTGCAAACGGGACCTCCGCTGGTGGCTTCAGCCATCCAATCTGAATCAGGGAAGACCTTTTGTTATACCCCCTCCGGTGGCCACCTTGACAACGGATGCCTCCCAGACGGGGTGGGGGGGGCATTGTCTGGGCAGGTTAGTTCAGGGTTCTTGGCTTCCAGACAAAACTTTTCTCCATATCAATGTATTGGAAATCAGGGCTGTACTTCTGTCCCTACAAGCCCTCCACAAGTTTCTCCCTCAAGGCATTATCGCTATCCACACAGACAACATGTCGGTGGTCTGGTATCTAAACAAACAAGGAGGGACCAGATCTTACCCCTTTGCAGAGAGGCCATGAGGGTGTGGGAATGGGCAGTAGCTACCAACCGCTTCCTGGTAGCGACCCACATTCCAGGAAAATCCAATGTATTGGCAGACAGATTAAGCAGGACGATTCTCTCTCCTCACGAGTGGTCCCTGAACGAAACAGTAGCAGCTCAGGTTTTCAAAAGATGGGGGACCCCTTGCTGCGACCTGTTTGCAACACCACAAAACACAAAGTGCAAAAGGTTCTTTTCCTTGACTCCGTCAGGGGGAGGCAGCTACGGATGCTCTAGTCCAACCTTGGCCAACAGGACTACTTTATGCTTTTCCTCCGGTTCCACTCCTCCCCAAAGTCATCCAGAAAGCTTCCCAATTGGGGTCCACAATGATTCTAATTGCTCCGTACTGGCCTCGTCAGGTATGGTTCCCCTACCTAAAGAAATATGCTCTGGACGGTCCTTGGTTTTTGGATCTAACCCCGGACCTGCTGATTCATCAGTCGGGTCGACAGCACCAGTCCCTTCACACTTTGAAATTAACAGCTTGGCTCCTCCACTTCCGACCTTAGTCAGAAATCACACCTTAGACCCGGAAGTTATTCACATTTTATCTTCAGCCCACAAACCCACCACTAAGAAATTGTATCTCAGTAAGTGGAAGAGGTTTGCTATCTGGGCTCAACTCAGAGGCTTAGACCCTATTACTGCCCCGATACCAGAGGTCTTGAAATTTTTGACATCCTTGTTTAATCAAGGATCTTCAGTCTCTACTATTAAAGTCCAACTAGCAGCTATCTCCAAATTTCACGAATCCATAGACCCACCGTTGATGAGCAGCAGATTATGTAAAACTTTCATGAAAGGTGCTGTGCTTTTAAGACCCCAGTTTTTCATCCTGCCTCCGTGGGATCTTGATTTGGTACTTCGTGCCTTAACATCTTCCCCTTTTGAACCGGCTGCTACATGTGAGTTGAAATATCTGTCTTGGAAAACTGCCTTCTTAGTTGCAATTACCTCTGCAAGAAGAGTTTCAGAACTTCAAGCCCTATCTATCAAACCACCGTACTTGATTTTTCACAACGATAGAGTATCACTTAGGCCTAATCCATCTTTTGTTCCAAAAGTTTGTTCTAGTGTCTGTCTCCAACAATCTCTAGAGCTACCAGTTTTCTTTCCAAAATTTTCAAATGAAGCGGAATACACCTTGCATAAATTGGATGTTCACAGGCAATTGCGCTTCTATCTAGACAGGACTCAACAAATTCGAAAAACAGACCAATTGTTTGTGTCCTTTTCAGATAATAAATTGGGTAAAACCATCACTAAAGCTACTATTTCCAAATGGATTAGAGATTGCATAACTCAGGCTTATTCCTCTTCAAATAAGCAACTTACAACATCTATCAAAGCTCACTCTACCAGAGCTATGGCTACCTCTATTGCGTTTCATTCCAAGCTCGCTATTTCTGAGATTTGTGCAGCAGCTACTTGGTCCAACCCGCACACTTTCATTTCCCACTATAAATTGGATGTGGCATCTAAAGGGCGAGCATCATTTGGTTCCACGGTACTCAGGAGTGTTTTCCAGTGAGCCACCCAGGATTCAGGTGCTAGGGACGCTGTCCCATCAGTCAGAATGTAGGCGAGATAGGATCACATAACATCTTTTAGTTATGTACTCACCATAACTTCAGATGTTTGGGATCCATCTCGCCTACATTCCTAATACCCACCCTCCTTCCCCCTGCCTTGGTGATCAGAAGAGATGGAACGGTTTGAGTTCTACTATTTTTATCTTGTATCATCTGTCGATGTTATATAAGCAGTGCGTGCGTGTGTGCATGTATGCGGACAAACTAGATCTGGGGGATTGGTAGTGGTGCATCCTGGGATATAGTAAGCTCAGCCAATAAGAGACTTCGCTCTTTGGCATAAGCGTGCCGAGTCGGAGCCGAGGGATCGGCTCCGAACCATCAGTCAGAATGTAGGCGAGATGGATCCCAAACATCTGAAGTTATGGTGAGTACATAACTAAAAGTTAATCTGGACACATTAGCATGCAACACTCTTTTGTAGACAACTGGCCACTGCATCATGGTCATGTGACATTCAAGATATGTGTGTGTGATTGTGCATAAGCATGTGAATGTGTGTATACTTATTGCAGATATGGAGTAACAGAACTGTGGAGCAAAGCTGGATTAACACTGGTTTGACGCTTTACTTGGAGGATAATTGTGTCAGTGCAATGGGCTTGATGCAACTTCTGTTGATATGTGCCAATAGTTTTTGCACCTCTTACCCATTACACCACTGTTTTGGGGAGAGGGAGTCAAAGCCCCACTGTTCACCAACATGTATAATGTGCGCACATGCACTAGTCAAAGAGCAGTGGACGGCAAGATTTGCAACTTGTCATAAGACGTTAAGTTTGGAGTTGAACAAACAGATTTGCCCATATTAACCGCATATCATTTTGTGTGTGTGTGTGTGTGTGTGTGTGTGTGTGTGTGAGATGTAAAAGAACTTTGGAGCAAATCTGTACTGACACCTGCTTGCTGCCCTACTGAGGGGTACACTTGTGTAAGTGCAGTCTTGGCCTGACATCCATCAATTATTTTTGTTTGCCAAAGCCTTTACAGCAATGTTTTGCAGAAGGGAGGAAAAGCCTCAAAGCTGACTGTATATTCTGTGGGTGTGGGTGGCTGTGTGTTTGTGGGGGAGTGGAGATGTGCGTTTGTAAATGTGGTGTGAATGTTATGCATTGTCAGATGAAGAGATTGAGTAAAATATTTTTCTGAGTGCACTGTTTGGAGTATTGTATCACTACTACAGCTGTTGGTACTGTTTCAATACATGTATGTCATGAAATATGCACATACGTGAATGATTTGGGGGTAGTTGCAGTGGAGTACAGATGAGGAGTATTAGATTGCTTATCAGCGTACCCCACAAGTGTCCCTAATTTTGGCTTACACTTTTACTGTGACATACTATAATCTGTAATGTTTTTGAAAAAGGTGTTGGGTTCACATGAACAAATAATGATGTTCATTGCACTTAAAGACTTCTTTTTTTTCTTCAGAAAATAAATGCTAATTCTTGTAGTCTTATTTTGTGAGCTTACTAAATCATTAGTATTGCTGTTTTCAAAAGTGTCTGATCTGGAAGCTTTCTCATTGAGTTTGTTGCTGAGAGAATGAGAGATAATACTACAAGTATACAACAGTGAGCAGCATTCTACCTTCTCCGAGACTGATGCCACAAAACAAACGTAAGAGGTTGTACTTCCACTCCATGTACAGAAAGTAGTGGGTCACATCAGAGGTTTGGGAGGTCATTGTTAATAAAAAACTAAGAACTGTTTCATTATTAGGTAAAGCTTGGTATTAAATACCGTAGTTCAGGTTATGCTGTAACAACCACGTGAGCAGCCAGAGTGCAATTCAAATGGAAAATTTTACTGTGCACATTTTCAGAAATGGATATATTGACCTAATGTCTGGACTGATGTGTGTGCTTTTTTTTTTAGGAAATAATTGCAGGGAAATGCTTTTCAAAAGTGAAGAGACATATGAGGGAGCAGTTTAAGTGGCACACCAGGCTGCGATTTGCTTGATGTCTATTGTCATGCAAAGTCACCTAATTAAAGGACAACAGTGGGATATTCATTAAAAATGCTCAACCTGTCTGCATCTTTCCTCCCTGTTCTTACTGTTTCACTGTTGCAGCCATAACATTTGGGTTATCCCTGCCAGGGTAGCCCTCAGCCGTCCCGAATACCAGAAGCTTAGTATTTCTGCGTTGGTTGCTGTCGCTTCAGGACTGACTTCAGGCCTTCAGTAGTATAAAGTAAGGCAGCCGACGCCATTACATCAGTCTTTCTTGCCGCGGAGGCCGAAGCAGAAGCAGTTCGCACGAGTGACAGTTGGCCGCTACCTGAGTTTCATCTTCCGAATTGAAGCTGAAGTCTTCTAAAGCTAAGTACCCCGTTGGGGATCCTTTTTTCTTGCACTAACCGATGTCAGAAAAAGTTAACAATTGTCTCGCCTGTGGAAAGGAAATGCACACTGAGACTTTCATTCTTATTGCGTCACTTGCTAAGGTCCAGACCATGATGTCCCCTGCTGTCGCTTTTGTGCTTTGTTCAACGCCAGAACTATACATCATTGGGCCTTTATTATAGCTAGATATTTTTGCTTACAGAACTCGACTTCTGATATGGCTTCGATAAGCCATCCGACAGCAGATCTTCCAAAAAAATGTAAGGATAAAGACAGACCACACAGGTCCAAGCCTACCGACGATGCTTCCTTTAAGCTATTCGTCAGTTCTCCGGTCCTCAGTAAGGTGCTTTCACAGCTCCTGATGCCCGCTTCTGTGGATTTGCAGGCCACTACCAAGACCTTTTCAGAGTCTGGTATGCCACAAAACTCTTCGACTAAATATCCTGTGGTTGTCTCTCCCTTGGATGGGTCCAGAGCCGCTGAGCAGGCACTGGCTTCCGAGGAAGTACTTTGCACTACCAATTCTCAACATAAACCAATGAATTCTTTTGCGTCTACCGTTCTTTCAAAAACGACAGAGTTTCTAAGGCCCAGGGTACGAACCACACCCAGGAAACTGACCACCCACTCTCAGGCACCTGTTTCCTTGCCTCAGTCTCAAATGCTTAAAATGGCGGAAGACCTTATCATGCTTATCAGGGGAAGCTAAGCTACCCCTTCCAAAAGAAAAAGAAGTCTGTCCCCAGTAGTTTTGTCTGAACAGGAGTCTGATTACTCTGATGCATCTGAATATGAAGACATGCAAACCCCTTTCTGCTTATGAGAATTCTGATGCAGAGGATTCCATTCCCTCAGCCTCTCCACGCGAGGACTTTTCCTTTGGGGAAACCCTTCATACCTTAAGGGAGCATTTCCAATGGGAATGTTAGGACTACCCTCAGTCTAAAAAGAGACTCAGGGAATTCTTAGATCTTCCACAGCACAGACCCCTGGCCATTCCCCCAGTTCTAGATGTTGTAGACTATGTTTTCCTGGAATCCAGTTTGACTCCTGACACCCTACATCCTGCACCCAGAAAACCAGAGTCCCTGACTCGCACAAATTTCTTTTCAAAAATCTTACTGCTGACCCTGAGGTAATTTCTCAAGGGCCTAAAGGTATTAAAGCAACCTCTGCTAAGAATCCCACTCCCTCAGATAGGGATTCTCGAGCACTAGACGGATTGAGTAAAAAAGTATACACCTCTGCTACTTTTGCTATCAGAGCAGTAAATTGCTAGTTCCATATGCTAAAATTTCAGCAACATACCATGAAACTCCTCAAACAAAACGTGTCTTTGTTTCCTGCTTGTGCAGAATCTAAAGAGTTACAAGAGTTAATGCATTCTGCAAGTCAAGTAACTAAGCACACCTTACACTGTGGATGTTCTTTGTGTTTCACTGTTGCAAGACTCTGGTATTCAGGCCGACTGAGGGCTACCTGCAGGCAGATAACCCAAATGTGATGACTGAACAGTGAATACACTCGAACATCTACATTTATGGTAAGTGTACACAACTGTACTTGTACACTGTACTTTTTGACACCCTAGAAGCTTCTTGCAGGGCAGCAGCCACTGGTTTTGTCCTTAGAAGTCATGCATGGCTTAAGGAACAGCCCTTGCCAGACCATATTAAATTTAAATTGTTGGATGCACCCTTGCAGAAAGACAACTTATTTGGCACTAAGGCAGAGGAGGTCTTAAAAAAGATGGAAGGAAAAAGCTAAATCTATGCAGACAGTTAAGGATTTCTTACAGGTCTAGCCACCCTGGTTCAGTAGGCATGGCCCCTCCAAGCACTGGTCCTTTCCTGCTCCCACCAGATCAGTTCAGCCCAGACCTCATGGAAGCAGACCCCCTAGACAGCAGCCACAAGGAATGCAGAGATAAAAACAGTGGAATTCCTCCACTTCAAAAACAGGGAGTTCTAAGCCACCCCCTCATGGTAAGAACTCACAAAGACTCTCCTCCACCAGCCCCTCCCTCTGCCCACCTTCACTTACCCGTAGGAGGAAAACTCTCCTTTCACGCAAGCACCTGGGCCATCATTACCAGCGACCGCTGGATCCTCAACATAGTGTCCCAGGGATACAAACTTTCTTTCCACACTCGTCCAACCCCAAAAGAGTTCCCAGATCTACCTCCAAACCAGTGGGCAGAGGCACAAAAGCAAGTCCTTTCACTGCTCTCTATGAGAGCAATAGAGCACGTTCCCGCAGAACAGAAAGGCCAAGGTTTCTACTCCAGACTTTTTCTGGTACCCAGAAAAGAGGGCACCTGGTGCCCCATCCTCGATTTATCCATTCTAAACACCTTCCTGGTGATACCAAAATTCAAAATGGTCACCCTCCAGCAACTGCAACCCATGCTTTCCAAGGATGCTTGGCTAGCCCCCCTAGATCTAAAAGAGGCCTACCTTCACATTCCTATCAGGGAATCATGCAGGAAATACTTACGTTTCAGGGCAGGATTTCTGCACTTTCAGTTCTCTGCACTTCCCTTTGGCTTATCTACTTCTCCCAGAGTTTTCACAAAATGTCTGGCTCCTGCCATTGCCTTTTGCAGACAAAGGAATATCCAAATTTACCCATATTTAGATGACTGCCTAATTCAGGCAGACAGTCAGGAAAAGCTGCTTAAGCACCTGGCCTTTGTAAATTCCCTACTGACCTCCTTAGGGTACACTATCAACGAAAAGAAATCCAAACTAGTAGCCAGCCAAAGGATTATATTCCTGGGAGTAAACCTGGACACAGCATCCCCGATGGCATTCCTTACACCAGAAAAGCAAACTTACCTGACAGCCTACTTCTCTGAATTAGCCACCAGACCCCAGTTATCTGCAGGGAAAATCCTGCAAGCTTTGGGGTTCATGGCATCTTGCATTCTATGCATTCCATATGCCAGACTGCATATGAGGAAACTTCAGTGGTACCTAAAAAGCCTTTGGTGTCAAAACTCGCAAGACCTGGAAACTCTTATACCCATGATACCTTGCCTCAGGAAAGATTTTCTTTGGTGGATAGCAGCATGCTGCCACAACAAGGGACTACCTTTCTCAATCCCCCCCCCCCCCGCCACCCAGACCCTCATCACAGACGCGTCAGACTATGCCTGGGGTGCACACCTGGATGGCAGGTGCATACGGGCCAATGGATCCCACAGCAAATCCATCTGCACATCATCCAAAAAAAGATGTTAGTTGTCCACCATGCGTTGACAGCTTTCAGACCCCTTCTCTCCCCAGGGGCTCTCCTGATCAAAACAGAAAGCACCACTGTGATGTGGTATATCAACAAGCAGGGAGGGACTCACTCACACCTACACTGTATGCAGGCTGGCCATGACCCTTTGGCACTCAGCCTCTGCCATGCAACTACACCTGTTAACACAATTCCTGCCAGGTTCTCTAAACTCTCTGGCAGATCACATAAGCAGAAATCTTCTGGACCCACACGAGTGGCAGCTAGACAAAAGAACCTTCACCCTAATAACTCAGAAATGGGGCACCCGAAGGTCGACCTCTTTGCCTCCCATGCCAACCATCAGCACAACAAATTCTACACAAGGGAGCATCACTGCATGACTTGGAAAGTGGATGCCCTGTCCTTCCCGTGGGTCAATCTATCGGTCTACTCCTTTCCTCCACTACCTCTCATTACAAGGGTACTGCTCAAAATAAGGGAGGAAAAACCAAGGACAATTCTTATTGCTCCAGACTGGCCTTGCCAGCTCTAGTACCCACTGCTGTGCAGCTTGTCCCCACTGCCACCTTGGCATCTCACTCAGACCCCAACCCTCCTGACCCAGAGCAAAGGAGAATTCATGCATCCCCAATTGCAGACCCTCAATTTGGCAGCTTGTTTTTTCCCTAACCTGCCAACCTCAGTAAACAGGTTCTAGATGTTATACGTGAGACCAGACACCCTAGCACTAGAAAGTCTTATGGTGACAAATGGAAAAGGTTTTGCACCTGGATTCAGGCTAAGGGAGCCGATACGGCACAGCCCTCCCTCCCCCTTATCCTGGATTACCTAGCTGACCCTGCTACACAGTGGTCTCTCTTTTTCCTCTATTAAAATTCATGCCTCTGCAATCTCTGCTCATTTCCCCACCGAGCAGCCCCTTTTCTCACACCGTCTGATCAAACAATTCCTAAGGGGTGCTAGCAACTTGAGGCCATCCAGAAGAGCACCTACCCAGCTTGGGAGCTTAACTTTGTGTTAGAAAAGCTCACCATGCCCCCTTTTGAACCAGCATCTTCAGCAGAGTTAAAATTTCTCTCCTGGAAGACAGCTTTTCTTCTGGCCATCACTTCAGCCAGAAGGGTCTCCAAGCTACAAGCACTCATGGCTGTGGAGCCCTTCATCATCTTCCATGCTGACAGGGTTTCCCTCAGGACTAACCCATCCTTTATGCCCAAAGTGGTGTCCAGTGTGGCTCTCAACCAATCCATTCATTTGCTCACTTTTTTCCCTAACCCACAGAACAAGGGGGAAAGGATCTTGAGCTCTCTAGATGTGCACAGACAGCTCAGAGTATATCTAGACAGGACTAAATCATTCAGAAAGTCTGATCAATTGCTGGTTAGCTTTGCTGCAGGGGCAGAAGGCAAAGCCATCTCCAAACACACAATTTCTAAATGGATAGCACACTGCATCCATTTCTGTTACAAGCAACATGGAAAGCCTCCCCCTAAGGGGGTCAGACTCACTCCAGCAGAGCAGACTCTACCTCTGCAGCTTTCCTCAGAGGAGTCCCCACCAGGGACATCCTGGAGGCTGCCACCTGGACATCTGTTCACACTTTCACCAAACATTACCAGCTGCTTATCTTCTCCAAATCCAGGGCAGGCTTTGCCACTGCAGTCCTGCAGGGCATCCTAACCAGACCCTAGTCTCCATGACTGCCTCCACCCTTTTCCTCAGCTTTGGAAATCAACCCAAATGTGATTACTGCAACAGTGAAACACAAAGAACATAGTAAAATTGTGTACACTTAACATAAATGTAGGTGTTTGAGTGTATTCACTGTTGCAGTCTTGGTTTCCCTCACTCCGTCCCCCTCTTCTCTTTCTCTCTCTCTCTCTCCTTACAAGGGACATTTTGGTATTTACTTTCTATTGATGGGGTTCTTCCACCATAACCTGGCTCCCTCTTGGGGGCTCCTGACAGTTAGGGCAAGAAAAACTTATATAATGGCATCAGTTGCCTTACTTTCTACTACTGATGACCTGATGTCAGTCCAGAAGCAACAGCAACTGATGCAGAAATGCTAAGCCTCTGGTATACGGGCCGGCAGAGGGCTACCCTGGCACGGATAACCCAAATGTGATGACTGCAACAGTAAATACACTCAAATGTCTACATTCATGGTAAGTGTACATGACTGTACTTTTCCTGAACTGCCCAAAAAAATTAGAAGTACTGCTTTAAAAATCTATCATTTCTTCTGTTTTCCTCAAAACGAACAGTGCCTTATTGTACTGTTTTGGTTTCATTTTGAAAATGAATTATTGCGCCAGTGAAAAACTTGCTATTGTCTGTTAAACTCTTAATATCAGAACTGCTACAAATCAGCAGTAGTTCTCCTGAAGATTCCACTCTCAAACTGACATCAGCCTGACAGTATTTGCATTTCATTGTAAAAAATATGCCAGGACCCACCCATTATGTGACATCAGAGCTCTGTAGTCCTTCCCAGGCCTGTAATGTGTTAAAAGGGGCAGCAGTAAGTGAGAAACCCCTTTTCTTTGTTGATGTATCCTGTGGAGCGTATTTGTTACTGGACATCCAAGAATGCTTCTCTTCTTCATTCAATATCTCCTAATGCATTGTACTAAAAGGTGAGCTTTAAAACTGATATTTGTTGTTAGCATTCTGTTGTTAGCTGTACAAATTGAGAGCCATGTTCTCTTGATGCTATGTGGACACTTTTTTCAAACACAGCCTTAGATAATTTACAGCTTTCTTTGAAAGTTAGCATGTGTTCTTTGCATTATCTGTTAGTACCATGTGCTTTACGTCTCTTTGCTATCTTATTTTAACTTTATTTTCCAAACAGAAATACCGTGGTGGTGGTGGTGCTGCGGTAGCATTGTCGCCTCACAGCAAGACGTTGTGCCTTTCGATTCTCAGCTAGAACATCTTCTGTGTGGAGACATGCGTGAATGGGTGTACCTTCGTTGAAGGTTGTGCATCAGGGCTGGCAAACTCGGCACGTAAAAAAAATCTACTGCCAATCATTAGCGGACCGGAGTTCCACTGTGGCGACCCCTAACCGGGAAAAGCCGAAAAGATACAAACAAACAAATTTTCCAAACAGAAATGCAAAGCACATGATACAACTTAATATGCCCAAAACTTGCAAGCATGACATCTCTCTTCAAAGCAGTATACGATCTAAGGCTGCTTGTGAAAATGGTTGGTATGGCATTGAGTAACAAACTTATTGGTGTATATATTTTTGTCTACTTTCTTCAGTCTCCTGTAATAGCATCGCCATACTCCAGCCTTGATTTGAAAAGTGCAGCACAGTGTGTGTTTGCAGTACAGAATCAAAACCCAGTTCTGTTAATGTTTTGGCAGCATTTGTTTGGAACCAGGTTTAGATCATGCACTGTGTTCCCATATGACATGGCATGCTGTGTGTACTCCAAGGTTACCATGTGTTTAAATGTATTGTTACTTTGGCCTTTTTCAGTGGCAAATTTAAGCTATGGCAGGCGGGGCACACTTCCTCCTTTTAAAGAGATTGTGCATGTGCAGTCACTTAATTTAAAGATATCCTCTTCTGTTCTACTTCTCCATATGCTGCTGTGTTGTTTAGACTGCAATACGCATGATGCAGCCAGCCCATCGGTAATCCATAGTTTCCGCATAGTATTGGTAGGTACCTTTTTCTTTCTGTATACAGTATTTGTTAGCCTCGCCAGACCCTTTTCCAAGATTTACTGATTCACGTTCTGTTTCTCGATTGGAAGAGAGCAGGCAGACAGTATTTTTAGTCACTTAAAGGGACAATCACAGTGTTTAACTTTTGTACCAAACGAAACTTGTCCTGAGACCTTCCAGTTGTTCCACCTACTTTACCTTGTCATCGTTACTTTAACATCTGGTGTCACATTTACTTTATGCAGCCTGTTCCCCTCAGAGACTCCAGTCCAAACACTTTTTTTAGATTACTATTTATTTGTGCCCAGTTTAGCTCCATCCAACAAGTGCTTAACACTAAGTTTAAAAAGCATCTTTATCTGTTGCAGCTGTTGTTTCTGTTTACGTATTCTCCATAACATAATAGCCAGCAGTTGTTTGTCTTTTCGGCTTTTCTCAGTTAGGGGTCACCACAGCAGAACTCTGGTCTGCTAATGATTGGCAGTAGATTTTTGTGGTGCCGAGTTTCCAGCCCGATGCCCAACCTTCAGTGAAGGCACGCCCATTCACACACGTCTTTCGAATGCCACTCGACCATGGGGAGGACATGCCGACTCCACACAGAAGGCACTCCAGCCGAGAATCGAACAGGAGAACTTCTTGCTGTGAGGCAACAACGCTACCGCTGCACCACCGCGGCTGCTATAACATAACAGCCAGCAGTATAGGTGAAAAAGTTTGCAGCTGTAGCAATACATACTAAGTGTGCGATTGCACTATCTTGGCACATTCTCCTTATTTCAGAGTACAGCAATCTTAGAATTAGTATGTATGACAATTAAAATTTCAGGTTCTTTACAGTCCATTTCTAACAGTGATTTTTCTAATGTACTGGATGTTCTTCATTCCACATTGCTGCAGTCCTAACTATTGGGTAGTCCGCTGTCCAGTCGGCCCGAATACCAAAGTATATGGCTGACGTCGGTCAGGGCGCATTAGACTGACGTCAGTATGTCAGGGTACTAATGCGCATGACCGACGTCATATCCTCAGTCTTTTTTGCCGCATGGTCCGATGCAGAAGCAGTTTTGCGAGTGCAGGTTGGCGTTCTGAAAGTTTCTGAAGTCAGAGTTTCAGACCGAATCAAAGTTGGCTAAGTTGGGGAATATTTTGTTTTTTTCTTGCCTCAGTATTTAACCGGATGTCAGAAAAAGTGAATAACTGTATTTCTTGTGGGAAACAGATACCTCATAGGGATTACCATACTTTGTGTATACCTTGTTTAGGGCCTGAGCACGACGTTGTTGGATGCCGCTCTTGTGCTAGATTTAACAAACGCACTATTAAGAGAAGGTTAGACTGTGCCAGGTTAGTTTTTGGGAAGCGTTGTAATTATAAAATGCCGTCGGATGCTCCGGCCGCTTCGCCAAAAGCGCAAGGACAAAGCAACAAAGCCTAGAGTGGAAGAACCGACAGTCCCGGACGTCGGTTCTTTAGAAGGCTCAGTGGAGCCGGAGGTTCTGCCAGGAGTTTCTTTGGAGTCTCAGGGAGAGACTTTACTGTTACAGGATGTGTCCTCTCAGGAAGTAGGCCAGGCTGAAGGGGCTTCTCAGGTGGCTGTTCTTCCCTCTCTTCCTAAGGTGGTTAGGGCCTCCCCTTCTGTTTCCAAGGCTTCTTTAAGAGGCAGGCCTAGTTTAGCTTCAGTGGGGGTTTCTCCGAGTGTTTCAGGGTCTTTGCCTAAGAAGCATATGCTAAAAATGGCAGAGGATTTGATTACTATGATTAGAGGTTCTATGCCCCCTCCTGATAAGAGGCCTAGGGTGGAACCTGAGTTTGAGAGTTTTGAGCAATGTTCGGAGGCTTCTGAGTCTTCGGCTGAGGACTTGCAGGAGTATCCTCCTTATTCTGATTCTGATGTGGATGATTCTACTCCTTCAGCTTCGCCTCCTGAGGATTTTTCATTTTCAGAGACTCTGCATTCCATGAGGGAGCATTTTAAATGGGAAGGTCAAGATTTCTCTGATTCCAGGAAGAGGCTTAGGGAATTCTTGTTTTTACCCCAGCATAGGCCTTTAGCTATACCTCCTGTTCTGAATGTGGTAGAAGATGTTTTTGCAGAGGCTTCCCTGAATCCTGATTCTTTGCCTCCTGCCCCAGTTAAACCGGATAGGTACTATAGGGTGCCTGAAGCCCATAAGTATCTTTTTAAGAGTCCTAGGGCAGACCCGGAAACTGTCTCTCAGGGGCCTAAAGGTGTGAAGGCTTCTGTTGTTAAAAATCCTGTTCCTCCTGATAAAGAGGCAAGGGCTTTGGATAGATGGGGAAAGAAAGTGTATACTTCTTCCACTTTAGCCATGAGGGCGTTGAATTGTCAGTTTCACATGTTAAAATGTCAGATTTATCTCCTTTCACAATTGAAGTCTAAGGTGGATGCTCTGGCTGAAGGTATTGAGTGTAAAGAGTTGCAGGATTTAGTTCATGTGTCTGAACAGGTGGGTAAGCATTCCTTGCAGTGTGGTTTTGATGCTGTGCAGGCCTCCTCGAGGGTGGCTGCCACTGGTTCTGTTCTTCGTAGGCACGCCTGGTTGAGGGATCAGAATTTAGCTGAGCATGTTAAGACAAGGATTTTGGATGCTCCTTTACAGTCTGATGTGTTGTTTGGTTCGCCTGTGGAAGCAGTTTTAAAGAAAATGGAGGACAAGGCTAAGTCTATGCAAACTGTTAAGGATTTTTTGCAGGTGCAGCCTCCGAAGTTTAGTAGAAATTGGCCTACTAAGGGATGGACATATCCTGCTTATGATTCCCAGTCTAGGGGTAGGTCTAGGCGTGGTAGGGGCAGAGCTCAAGGTTCTTTTAGGCCTAGAACAGGGAGTTCACCTGCTCAGACTTCTGGTGAGGGCAGGGGTCAGTCCTTTCGTAAACAGACCCAATGACCTGCCTTTTCAGCTGCCAGTACATTCTCGCCTGGCAGCACCTTTGGGAGGAAGGCTGTCTCTTTTCAAAGAAAATTGGGATTTAATTACCCAAGACAGATGGGTTCTGGATGTCATTCACCATGGTTACAGGTTTTATTTCCATACCTTGCCTCCTTTCAAAGGCATGCCAGACATTCCTCCTCTACAAAGAAAGGAGGCTCACAAGCAAATTTCTCTGTTGCTCCAAATAGGGGCCATTCAGCCAGTTCCTGTGCCAGAAAGGGGCCTAGGATTTTATTCTCGCCTGTTCCTAGTACCGAAGAAGGGGAACACGTGGAGACCAATTTTGGATTTATCTATCCTCAACACTTATCTGGACATTCCCAAGTTCAAAATGTTGACGTTACAACAGCTTTTACCTCTGCTGGGCAAAGATCACTGGATGGTAACTTTAGATCTCAAGGAAGCTTACCTTCATGTGCCTATCAGACTAAGTTGCAGGAAGTATCTGCGTTTTCGAGCTGGAAATTCTCATTATCAGTTCTCTGCATTGCCCTTTGGCTTATCTACTGCCCAGAGTATTCACAAAGGTTCTGGCTCCAGTGATAGCTTACTTCAGACTAAAAGGAATTCAAATCTATCCTTACTTGGACGACTGCCTGATTCTGGCTCAAGAAAAGGAAGACCTTTACAGCATTTGGAATATGTGATAGCAGTGCTAAGATGCCTAGGGTATTCTGTGAGCGAAATAAAGTCCAGTCTAGTACCCTCTCAAGACATGTGCTTTCTGGGTGTGAGACTGAATACAGCAGCCCAGATGGCCTTTTAACCCCGGACAAACAACAGAATCTTTCCAGTTACTTCCATCACCTATCTCTTCAGTCCGGGCTGACTGCAAGGACAGTCCTTCAAGCCTTAGGGTTCATGGCATCTTGTATTCTGGTGCTTCCCAATGCCAAACTGCATATGAGGAAGCTGCAATGGTATCTCAAAAATGTATGGACACAGCACTGCCAGGATTTGGACACTGTCATTCAAATAATACCTTGCATTCAAAAGGAATTTATGTGGTGGGCTCAGGAATGCCACCTAAACAAGGGACTCTCTGTGACCCGGCCAGAGGCGAGTCAGATTCTAACGACAGATGCCTCAGACATTGCTTGGGGAGCTCATCTAAATGGAAAGTGGATACAAGACAAGTGGCCTGCCAGACTACAGCATCTACATATCAACATGAAAGAGATGTTAGCAGTCCAGTTTGCATTAATGGCTTTCAAGGAGTTACTTCTTCCAGGGCAGGTGTTGATTCTAACAGACAACACAACTGTCATGTGGTACATCAACAAACAAGGGGGAACACATTCTTACCCATTGTGCAGGCAAGCAGTGATTTTATGGGAGACTGCGCTCAGCTTGCAACTAACTCTTCAGGCAAGGTTTCTGCCAGGAGCACAGAACTCCTTAGCAGATGTGTTAAGCAGACAAATCATGGATCCCCACGAGTGGAAACTGGATTTTCGTGTATTTCGAAAATTGACAGTGTCATGGGGAACTCCAGACATAGATCTGTTCGCTTCTCCACTAAACCACCAGCTGCCAAAGTTTTGCACAAAGAGGTTTCATCACACAGCTTGGAAAGTGGATGCTCTTTCTTTCAGTTGGAAAAATCTTCATGTGTATGCCTTTCCACCTCTGCCTCTTCTCCCAAAGGTGCTCCTGAAGGTCAGACAAGACAAGCCAAGGATGATTTTAATAGCTCCAGATTGGCCTCGGCAACACTGGTACCCATTACTGAGGAGTCTGGTAAGGAAGCCTCCATGGCCTTTACCTTTGATTCCACACCTGTTGTCTCAGAGGGACGGTCACCTGCTCAATGTCAAGCTCCACTCTCTTCATCTAACAGCCTGGCATATTCTGTTTTGAAACACAGCAGGTCTCAACTTCCTCAACAAGTTTTAAATGTGATTATGGAAGCCAGAAGACCTAGTACAAGGAAAGTGTAGCAGAAAAATGGAAGAGATTTTTATTTTGGAGTGCAGCAAACAATTTGGAGATTTCTGAGCCTAATTTGAGTGTGGCTCTTCAATATCTTACTGAGTTATTGGACAAAGGTTTGTCTTTCTCTTCCATTAAGATTCATGCTGCAGCAATTTCAGCTCACTATGATTGTGACCCACCATTGTTTTCGCATCCTTTGTTCAAGCAATTTCTTAGAGGGCAAAGAATATAAGACCCCACGTGAGCTCCTACTCCTGCTTGGGATCTCAATTTTGTGTTGGAGAAACTTACTCTACAACCTTTTGAGCCTGCGGCTACTGCTGAATTGAAATACTTGTCATGGAAGACTGCTTTTTGTTGGCCATTACTTCTGCAAGAAGGGTTTCTGAGTTGCAGGCCCTTATGGCGGTAGAGCCTTTTTTGATTTTTCATAAGGATAGGGTATCATTACGTACTAATCCTTCCTTTATGCCTAAGGTGGTTTCTAGTGTGGCTTTAAACCAAACTATTCATTTGCCTACTTTTTATGCAGATCCCCAAAATAAAGGGGAAAAGATTTTGCACACTTTAGATGTACACAGGCAATTGCGTTATTATTTAAGCAGGACTAAGGATTTTAGGCAGTCTCAGCAGTTGTTTGTTTCTTTTGCTTTGAGTTCAGGGCAAGCCTGTGTCAAAACAAACTATTTCTAGGTGGATTGGGTTTTGCATTGCATTTTGTTATTCCCATCATGGCAAGGAGATTCCAGCTGGGATTAGGCCGCATTCCACTAGGGCTACTGCCACTTCAACAGCATTTCTAAGGGGGGTGGCAACTAAGGATATTTTGGAGGTAGCTACTTGGAGTTCAGTGCATACTTTCTCTAAGCATTATCACCTTCCTCTCTACTCTAAGTCTAGGGCTGGTTTTGCCACAGCTATTTTGCAAGGCATGTTGTCAGCTCCTGCTTCCTTATGATTTGCCAGCCTCCCTTACCTCTGCTTTGGGATTCTACCCAATAGTTAGGACTGCAGCAATGTGGAATGAAGAACATAGTACAGTTTTGTACCTACCATAAATGTAGATGTTCGAGGATCCACATTGCTGCAGTCCAATTTACCCTCCCTCCTTCCCCTCTGTGTTTAGGGGTGGTTGTGTAGGTGAGATTATATTCTGGTAATTTTGTATATATTGTACATATTTTTGGTGCAGGTATGTTTGGAGTTTTTGGTTTTGGCCTTGTCTTTTTAGGGTCTTCTGACATCTGGGGCAAGAAAAGACTGAGGATATGACGTCGGTCATGCGCATTAGTACCCTGACGTACTGACGTCAGTCTAATGCGCCCTGACCGACGTCAGCCATATACTTTGGTATTCGGGCCGACTGGACAGCGGACTACCCAATAGTTAGGACTGCAGCAATGTGGATCCTCGAACATCTACATTTATGGTAGGTACAAAACTGTACTTTTATAATACATTGCTTGTTTCTGCACGGGGATTGGAATGTGCAAATGTCTAACGTCACTTAACTGTACAGATTTTTGCCAAATGCCCAAATTTTGCCACATAATTTGGGGCCCGATTTTATAAAAATGTGGTTATCTGGCAAATTAGTTGCAAATCATTAAAAGACTGAAATTAGAAAATAATGACTGACACTTGAGTTTTATACTTCTTGACCTTCAGAAGTTTCATACTTATGCAAAACCTGCTATTCTGTAAAATTTCTAAGTTTGCAAGAGCAAAATAAAAAAAACTGTCCCTATTTTCAGTGCATTGTCCTAAAGGCTTTGTCCAGATTTCTTAGTCTAAGAGGATGTATAGGTATGTGTCATTCACATTGCATTTCCCTGGTGGTTCGCGTGTTCGTGTATGTCCGTCGGAGTATGCGAGAGTGCGAATGTGCAAATATGTATGGCACAGATAGAGATGAGAGGGTGGTGTGTGCACATGTGGGGAGAGGGAGAGAAGGCCATCCTAAAACTGTATTTTTTTTTCTTTTGTTACTTGGTTCACTTACTTGACAAGCAGTTTTGGACAGAATGAAAGTGAATAGCTCTGTACTAAATTATGCGTAGCAGTTAGTGCAGTGGATTAGGTTCATAGGTTCATACTAGGCTATCTGCCCTAGGGCATTTATAAGCCTAGCCAGAGTGTGTGTGGCTTTCACCACCCCTTAGGATGAGAATACTATACCCATTAATTTGCTGTGCCTCTGTCCAGCAGTGATACAGAGATGATTCCCGGGGTAAACCTACGATCTCCCATCCACTCGTCAAGATTTCTCTTGAACAGAGTCAGTGAGGGGCTCTGCCTCACATGGACTGGGATTCTGTTCCATAGTGTAGGAAGTCTCTGGGTGATGAATCTGCCCCTCCAGCACGTCCTATTTATATCCGTGTTGAGGTTTAAGTCTCTTGCTCTCGTGGCTCTGGTGGATTTGGATTTTTTGAGGTGGAGCATGTCCATTAATTCCGGGTTGGACATGGCCTTGTATGTCAGGCACAGATCACCTCTGAGCAGACGGTATGCGACTGAATAGAGCTGGAGTTTCTTCAGTCGGGCATCGTATGACATATGTTTGAGCCCTTTATCCTTTTGGTGAGGAACTTTTGGGGTCTTTCCAACTGCTGCATGTGTCGGGTAAGGTACATTCGAATGGGGCGTTGTACTCAATCATTGGTCTGATAAGTGAAGAGTACAGGGTACAATGACCTCTCCTGATCTGGATGTGAATCCCTTCATGATCAGGTGGGCAATGTAGAAGGTCTTCCTAACCACTTTGGCAATGTGAGTGTCAAAAGAGAGGTTACTGTCAACTTGGGTCCCCAGGTCCCTGATAACTTCTTCCGTGTTTAATGGATTACCACCTATGTGGTAATTAGGGGTTACCTTGTTTTTCCCAAAGGGTATGACTATACATTTTTGGCATTTAGCTTAAGGCCATGGCTCTGGCACCAGTTATCCATTTCTATGAGACCTTTCTGGAGGATGTCTGTGTCTGATGGAGTGTCAATTATGGTGCCCAGTTTGCAGTCATCTGCAAATTTTGTCAACCACAATCCCCCTATGTTTGCCTGCACTTCAGAAAAATAAATGCCGAACAAGAGGGGCCCAGGACTGAGCCCTGTGGGACACCGCTCGTGACCGGCTTAGAGTCTGACATGGCACCAGCAACTCTAACCCTGTGTGTTCTGTCCTTGAGCCAGTTTGCAACCCATCTTGTGACATATGGGTTTACATCTAAGCTGGTGAGCTTTTCTATGATGCCCGAGTGGGGTATTGTGTCAACGCTTTTGCTAGGTCAAGGTAGGCTGTGTGAACTGCCTTACCCTCATCAATGGCCTTAGTGACTGTTTGAAAAAGTCGACCAAGTTCAAGAGGCAGGATCTGCCCTTGACAAAGCCAAATTGGGTAGGATCCAGTGTCTGTAGGTCCCCAATGTCTTTATTTATGAGTTCCATTATGATCCTCTCCATAGCTTTGCAGACAAGGCTCGTCAAGCTTATGGGGCGGTAATTTCCAGGGTCCGTAGAAGCACTGCCTTTGTGGAGTGGGACCACAGTTGCCGTCGCCATTCTTTGGTGCGTATCCTGTAGTAAGGCTAAGATTAAACAGCAGCCTTATGTGTGGGTTTAGTTCCTCATTGAGTTCGTAGCACACATCCGGGGACACCGTCCGGTCCCATTGATGCTGTGTTTTTGCTTTAGAGAGAGCAGCTCTCACCTGGGCATCTGAGATGTTTGGGAGGCTAGACTCTGGTGGGATAGATATTTCTCCTTTTGGGGGGGACGGAGGGGAGAAATTTGCACTGAACCTGTCTGCCAGTATGTTGGCAATGTCTGTGGGTTCAGTGATTTTTTTATCATTTTGGACTAATTCTGAGCATATCTGGGAGTTTCCACCCAGGTTTCTAACATAGCTAAAGAAGGCTTTATGATTGTCTTTGTGTCATTAGCGATTTTTCTCTCAAAGTTGGCCTTGGATGATTTTATGAGTGATCGTAGTTTTTTGCTAGTATTGATCAGAGATGCCTTCCCATTTAAGGATTTTGCTCTGTCATGTAGTAACTTTCTCCTCTTGTTGTAGAGTTTGTTTATGGCTGGAGTCCACCAGACCGGGCGCCTGCCTTTGGTGGAAAGGGTCTTGATTTTATTAGGGATTGCTTGATCCATACATTCCTGGAGGTGCTCGTAGAAGGCATTTGTAAGGGTTTCAGCAGCGTGGGTTGCGGTTTCCACTGGCTCGGGGGCCTTGAAGGATACCACTCCAGTCTTAAGAAGTGTGAAGTTTGCTTTTGAGAAGTTCTTCACTGTGGTCTTTTTTGCTGGGAGCGGGATGTGGATCTCCAGTGAGATTAATTTATGGTCTGATCTCACCAATGAGGGATATACTTCCGGTGTGGAGCATTTTGTCCCCATGTTTGTGATGATCAGGTCTAGTATATTTTCTCCTCTTGTGGGAATGGTGACTAGTTGTTCCATAGCATTTGAGTTTATGAACTCAAGGAACCTTTGGGCTAGGGTGTTGGGGCTTGAGTAATGTTCCCAGTCTATGTTTGGGTAGTTGAAGTCACCCAATATGATGGTGTTTGGAGAGACATTTATACTCTCCAGTGTCTTCAGGAAGGCTGTGTGGGTTTCCTGAGTTTGAGAAGGTGGTCTGTAGCATGTTACAAACTGTAGGGCAGTTTTACCTATGGTTAATTGCACCTGGATGGTCTCCGATGCTTCTTGCGTTGCCACTAACCTGGAGGTGTGGGTATCCTTTATGAATATGGATACTCCCCTCCTTTTGTGGTTCGGTCCGGATTTTGGGGCGGAACGCATGATATGAGGTATAACCTGATAGTGCTGGGGTGCTCTCAGGAGCCTTGAACCAGGTTTCAGTCACAGCACAAACATCGATGTTCTCCATACTGAGGAGGGCTTCGAGGCGTGCATCTTGAGGTTTAGACTTCTGGCATTGAGCAGTATTACCCTTAGTTTTTCTCCATTTTTGTTTTCTAGGGCGGTAGGTTTATCATTTGAGCCTTGCCTAAAAAGGCACTATGGGGTGGCAAGAGCCTTTGCCAATATCCGGAAGCCCAGGGTGACAGGTGCAAGCCGTCCCTTGCGAAGCAGCGTGGCTTGTCAAGCATGTCATCCCAGGCAGACAGACATTGGATCCCCTTAGAATGACACCAGTAATTAAGCCAATTATTAAAGCTGATCATTTTGTCTCTGTATTGTGGCATCATTCTTGGTGAGGGTAGGATACTGCTCAGGGTCAGGGTCATACCGGCCTGGGCTACATAATCTGAGAGCTCCTCTATGTCTCTTTTCATGTAGTCCAGGGAGGTACGTCTCAGGTCGTTCACACCGGCATGGACAATGACTGAGTCATGCTTGTACTTGCTGTGGAGTGACCTGAGTGCTTGTGTTATGTGGCGGATTCTAGCGCCTGACAGGCAGCTAACTGTGATCTTTTCCTTGTTCAGTCTGGTGAGAGGGACGTCAGTGTGTCTGACTATGGAGTCACCTATAACAAGTGTGCCTGGCATTGTGTTTGGCCTTAAGGGCTGTGACTGTTTAGCACACTGACTTTGAGAACTATGTGTTGCATGTCTTATGTCTTGAGGTGGCAGTTGCTTGGGTGTCTGCTTTGGAGGCCTCTGTAGTTTTGGTAGATTTTTGATCAGTGCCTCCCAGTATGTCTTTGTGTGTTTATGTGTTTGTTTTGCAGTTGTGATAGTTCTATGTGAAACTGGGTTTGTGGTGTGTGTGGTTTCCTTCTCCTCCTGTCTGGTCTTGCCAGAAGATTACTGGCTGTTAATGAGCTGTTAAAATGTTAATGAGTTAACATTTTAAACTGTTTATTTATTTGGTATTTTACTTGTTTTCTAGTTTATTAGGCTGATTGGGATTGAGGTAGATAGTAACTCAATTACAGCGTGCCTCTCAACTGTTCTTGATTGTATTGTACATATGTCCCTTGCAAATAGTTTGATTTTTCTGGTTAATTACTGAGGATTACAGCAAATCAACAATACCATATATTATTCAGTGTAATACATTTTATAATTAAATGTTTGTACATAAAAAAAAAAAACTGCTATTCAGGTAAGCCCACTTGACACAGGTGTCCTTTATCAGGTGTTACTCATGAACACTAGCTGGTTAAGTGGTTTGTTCTCTTAAACAGTAAGCAAATGAAGGGGTAAGGACTCAGCCTTTTGTCCTTTAGTTACAGGGCACAGCTCATTAACAGCCAGTAATCTTCTGTGCTAACTGCCAACTTGCGAAACCTTTTAAGTGAATTACAGTAAAGGAAATGTCACTGACTGTTGGTCTTTGGTACCCAATGTAATACTACAGAAACCCAATGTAAAGGATCTTGTCTAAACTTGATATCTTACTTAGCAATGACTAGCCATATCTAGGAGGGTCATAGGTGAAATCCCCTGCAGGAATTTATGGTTTCCCATCCAGTCATCCAGGCTATGCTTAAACAGGGTCATAGGGGGGCTATGTTTGATAATAATTGGAAGCCTATTCCAGAGTAGTGGCAGCCTGTGATAAACATGTCAGTCTGTCCAGCTGGTCCTGTTTATGTCATAGGCCAGGTTAAGGTAACTGGAGCAAGTGACCCTTGTCCCATTTGACTTGCAAATGTGCTACATTTCGATTAGGGCTGGATCCAAGATTGCTGTGTTGGTCAGTCACAAGTCTTCTCTGAGTAGTCTGTACACTACTGAGTAGAGTGACAGTGACTACAATCTGTCAATGTAGGACACGTGCTACAGACCCTGAATTTTCTTGGTTAGAAATGTCTGAGGGTCTCTCAAGTTGCTGCAAGCACCTGGAAAGGTACACACCAAAGGAAGCATTGTGCCTTAGGGACTTGTTTCAAATGGAATAATTAGCTAGGCTTTAAATGACCCACAAAGGCTGTTAGCTTAGTGTTAAGTACTAACCTATGAACCTGTTTGGTGTAATTATTTAAACTGTAGATGTTTTAATTGTTCTTAAAATGTTTTTGTAATACTCAGGAACATTTCTCCCCAGGCAACTGCTAAAATGGGAGCCTACCCAAGCGGACTTTCCTGGTAATCAAATGTCTACAAATAAATAGTCAGGGTGCATTATTCATTATAGATGGTCATGGCCCACCTTGGAACTGTGGACCCCAGGCAACCACCAGTTTCATCTGTATTATAATCCACTATTGCTGGGGCTGTCTGTAGTTACAAATTAACTGATCGTCTTGTCATTCCATGGAGGTGCTGATGTGTACCTGGACAGACTAAGGGTGTTTGACTTTGTTTGTGTTTGTTCTTGTTGAACTCTGGAAAGGATGGCTTGGGTAAATGCTCCAGTCTTATGTTTTGTGTACTTTCTTTGTCTAAATGTTATATTTGGACAGAGTACTACAGTTGTAATTTTTGTAAATTTGTCAGTTTCATTGGTTGCACAAGTACTGAGGTACACACAGGGCATGGGCCTTATTTTAGTCCTTCTGTGTATGGAGATAGACTGCTAAAGTGATACCCTGGGGGAAAAGTCTAGTTGTAGTGCTTGGTCAAGTACAGTTGGACACAGTGGGGGTGAAATGCTTCTTTGTAGTGCATATGTGTACTATAGAAGTGGTACTTGTTGAGCGAATTGTTACTTGATGCGTAGGCCTCCCGGCCTCCTTACTTGGACATGGCACTCTAATTATCCTCTGGCAGATATTTTATGCAGGGACAGACCAAAGTGGTAATTGGCACAAATGTTCATTTTGATTGATTTAACACTGTGTGCCTCTGTGGGTGATACTGTCTTATTGTAGAGCTTGTGTGTGAAGGGACAGACTACTGATGGAGTAGTTGTGGGACTTGCAGTCAGCTGGTGCTTGTGCCCATCTACAAGGACATAAAACAATAGTGAACACCAGGCAAACTGTTTCATTTAGCTTCTGTTATTTACTTGCATAAACAGCAGTCACTGTTGCTTGGATAATTGATTCCTTTTAGTGATTGTTACAGTTTGGGACAAATGTATAAAAGGATACAATACTGAATTATATAGACCAGGAATGCAGTTGATTTTGGTGATTGTGTTTGAGGAACAGTTTTGGTGAATGTGCCTTTTCAGTGTTCTGGGACCACATGATACATGCACTATGGCAAATGTTTCCTTTTAATATTTGTACACACTACTGTTGGGCTTCCTTGAGTAAACATTTTGTTGTGGTATTGGTGTGACTGTTTAGGGGCTCTCTAGGGGCTAATGTTCCAACTGACCATGGCAGACTCCGTAAAAGGTTACTTGGGTGGAAAAATTGTCAGCTTTGGTGGTTTGGTGTAGGTTAGACCAATAAAGTGGTTGCTTGAGGAAGTGTAGGACTCTTTGGGAAGGCTTGTGTAATTGTAGTGCATGTGTTCACTTGGACAAACTATTGAGGGACTCATTGGGTGCTAATGTTTGATTCCAGTCCTTTATTTCCTTGGACAGGCTACTGCAGGGGTCTTTTGGAAAAACTTTTTTTTTCCAGGACTGATGAAGTGTCCGCTCTGGTAACTGTTTTGTTTCAGTGCCTGTGCAACTAGTCTCGGACTCCTTTTATAGTTGTATGTACTTGCACATACTAAAGTGTTAGGTTGGAATAAGGGTCTATTTGGTGCTTATGCATACATGTATAAACTACTCATGGATTATTTGTAGCAAGTATTTGATTTTAGTGTGCCTCTGTACGTGTTGTGACTTCTGAAGTGCTTGCCTCGGGGGGGGGGGGGTATAATTTTAGCACTGGTATGACAGTGAAACACAATGAAGGCAAATGTTTCATTGTACTACTTCTGTGTACTGGGACTGACTATTGAAGTAGTAGTTAATGTTGAAATTGATTTTCAGTAAGTGATTGTGCCTACTTACAGGGATATAATGCTGAAAAGTTACCTTTGGGAATTATTTTTATTGGTGCTTTGGTGAACATGGACATAATGCCTGCAACTGGGGTAAATGGGTAAATTTTTCATTTTGATCAAAGATTGCTTGGAGAATTTATTTATTTATTTTATTTCCAGTTTGATGACCAGGGAAGTCCACTGGGCCCAGGGAGCCCATTTTCAGTGGAGGCCCGGGGAGAAAAGCTCCAACAATAGCAAACATTGCAATATAGAAAACAGCAAAATATGTTCAGAATATATACAGTAGATAAGAAATACAATTACTAATATTTACATATCAAAGAATAGTATTTACATAATTGTTCTGAGAAAGGCAGTTGTCATTGTTAGATTCTAGACAATATTATGTCTGAATGACTTTCTTATAAAAACTAACAGTAACAATCTAGGAAGCAGTTAGTGATTTTTAAAGAAAGTTATTATAAGAAAGTGGAAAATAAGCTTAGAAATAGAAGAATTTAAAGGAGGGATGACTTAGGTTGGTAGGATGCAAGTACATTTGCGATTCAAAAGTAGAAAGAAATGAAGTTGGGTTTTAAAGTTTTCTATGTTCAGCAAAGATCTTGGGGGGGGGGGGTTCCATTTTTTGGCGAAGGAGAGGAGTAGTTGTCCGGCTGAATGGTTAGGTTTAGCGACAGTGATTAAGTTTTGGTGGGCAGACCTAAGAATTCTGTTAGGGGTATAAGGGAGAAGGATGTTTGTAAGGGCAGGGCATTTTGATGGGTTAAAGATTAATCTATGAGCTGGAGGGTAATTCAGATAGTGTGGAAGTTCTAGCCAATGTCGAGAGTGAAGGGCAAGGCAATGGTGTGAGGAGTTTTTAGATTTAGTGGCAAATTTGGAAATTTTGTTATAGCAAATTTCTAATTTGGAAGTTATAGATGCAGATAGATTGGTTAGAAGAGGTGTGCCATACATTAGAGAGTGCAAGAGGAAAGTGGATGTGAGAGTATGTCTAGTATGGGGATATAGGAAGCAATTGTTCCTATACAGCATCCCTAGTTTTTGATGTTTTTTTTTTTTTTTATGTTTTGGAGAATCATCATCTTCTTTCGGCTGTTCCCGTTAGGGGTCGCCACAGTGGATCACCTGTTTCCATTTCTTCCTGTCCTCTGCATCTTGCTCTGTCACACCAACCACCTGCATGTCCTCTCTCACCACATCTGTAAACCTTATCTTAGGCCTTCCTCTTTTCCTGTTACCTGGTAGCTTCATCCTTAGCATCTTTTTCCCAATATACTCAGCATCCCTCCTCAGCATATGTCCAAACCAACGTCATCTTGCCTAATCCTGTCCACCATCGTCACACCCAGTGCAAATCTTAACATCTTTACCTCTGCCACATCCAGCTCAAACTCCTGCCTTTTTGTCAATGCCACTGTCTCCAACCCATATAACATAGCTGGTCTCACTACCCTCTTGTAGACCTTCCCTTTCACTCTTACAGGTACTCGTCTGTCACAAATCACTCCTGGCACTCTTCTCCACCCATTCCATCCTGCCTGTACTCTCTTCTTCACCTCTCTTCCACAGTCACTGTTACTCTGAACTATTGACCCCAAGTATTTAAACTCATCCACCTTCGCCACCTCTACTCCTTGCATCCTCACCATTCCTCTATCCTCCCTCTCATTCACACACACATATATTCTGTCTTAGTCCTGCTGACCTCCATTCCTCTTCTCTCTAGAGCGTATCTCCATCTCTCCAGGGTCTCCTTCACCTGTTCCCTACTCTCACTACAGATCACAATGTCATCTACAAACATCATAGTCCACGGGGACTCCTGTCTGATCTCGTCTGTCAACCTGTCCATCACCATTGCAAATAAGAAAGGGCTCAGAGCTGATCCTTGATGTAACCCCACCTCCACCTTAAACGCATCCGTTACTCCCACAGCAGACCTCACCGCTGTCACACTACCCTCGTACATATCCTGTACTACTCTTACATACTACTCTGACACTCCTGACCTCCTCATACAATACCACAACTCCTCTCTAGGCACCCTGTCATATGCTTTCTCTAAGTCTACAGAAACACAATGCAACTACTTCTGACATTCTGTGTTTTGGAGAATATGGTTGTCAAATTTCTGTTGCTCATTTATGGTAATGCCTAGCAATTTAGCATGGGGGGGGGGTGTGTGTGATTTCAATAGGCAAGTTGTTTTTGGGTTACCACTTTGAAAGAAATGTTGTGTTGCAGTGCTTCTAAGCGTACTGAGACGCACTTTACCATCAGTCCTGTGAAATAGTTAAGTGTGGTATTGAACAGTTTTGACATTTCAGCACTTCTGTCTGCTGGAATCGACTATTGGAGTAGTTGCTGCGGAAATCGATTTAAGTTCATGCTTGTGCCTAACTATTCAGAGATAATTCTCTATTGTTTGCCAGGGTACATGTTTCATCTAGGTGCTTCTGTGTACCTGGATAGACTACTAAGGGTGTACTTGGGGAAATGTGTGGTGTTGCTGCTTGAACGACTACTCATGGACTTGGAGGAAAGGCTAATGGTTGATTTTACTGTTTGTGTGTGTGTGTTCTTGTTCAGCGCCAGCAGGGGTGGCTTATGAAATTTTTATTTTTTTTTTTTTTTGTTCCTCAACAGACTCATTAGTCATTTCCTTGAGGAAATGTTGCATTTTGGTGGTTGAGTTTTTGGACAGAGTACAAAAATAATACTTTGGGTAAAAGTCTCACATTCATGTCTTGTGCAAGTACTTATGGACAAACGAGTGGGCATGAGGGTGTCCTATTTGAGTCCTTCTCTGTACAGGCATAGACTACTGAAGTACTTGCCTGGGGAAGAAGTTTAATTGCACTGCTTGTACAAGAGCAGTGGAACACACCGAGGGGAAATGCTTCCTTGTACTGCTTCTGTATACTGGAATAGGCCATTGAAGTGCTCACCAGCGATTGTATGACTACATTTGAACGCTTCATTGTACTGCTTCTCTGTACTGGGACAGAATATTGAAGTGGTACTTGTTGTGGGATATGTTGTTTAATGTGTTGATTTGGCCTGCTTACATGGAGATAACGTGACAAATTACTGGGAGCAAGTTGAGGCAATGCTACAGTAAGACGTAATTGCCCAAAGACCATATATTTCTAATTTCTTTTATTTTGCATCATGGTCAGTTTTGTAATCCAAACTGAACATGCGCATCACAACATTTTTATAGGAGACGTACTGTTGAGTTTAGTAAGTGATACCTCTGTCTTACAGTTTTGCTTTCACATGCATGTCATATTAGTAATTTATGTCCATTAAAAATGTTCTGTTTACAGCCATTTCTTGACGATTGAAGTAGTAAGCGAGAGGAGCAGTTTAGTTTCACACTGCATGGTCATCGCTAACTGAATGGCAATGTAAAATCTCCTATTCGGTATACCATAATAGTAAGAGCAATATATAAAAATTGGCGTTATTGAGGATTGTTTGGTACCCCTGTTATTCCCTGCTGTTCTGCAGATGTCTTTCTCAAGAGGTTTAGCTGTTTTATATGTTTTTTTGTGTGTGTGCTCTATATATATATATATATGGGTGTAGGTTAGAAGATCGACAGCTGGGATAACCAACAACGCATGAGCGGACGCCAGATGATCGACACTCGGAAGACCGACGCTACGGATGAAAATTCCGACGCCAGGGATAGTGAGTTGGAAAGAAGGCTGTGTGAGTATGCGGTGGTGACGGACGTTAGGGTGCGACTAAGGTAAGTGTGGAAAGTGACAGTCTGTGGGGATAGGGGTGGGTTAAGTGAGTTAGGGTTAGGGCGCGGGTTGGGTAAGTGTGTGGTAGTGGTATTTTATGGGTTAGGGGCGGGTTAAGTGAGTTAGGGTTAGGGCGCGGGTTAGGTAAGTGTGCGGTAGTGGCAGTTTTTTGGGTTAGGGGCGGGTTAAGTGAGTTAGGGTTAGGCGTGGGTTATGTAAGTGTCTGTAGTGGTATTTTTGGGTTAGGGGTGGGTTAAGTGAGTTAGGGAGCGGGTTAGCTGAGTGTGCGATAGTGACGGACCTTAGGGTAAGGGTTTGGGTTAGGGTTGGACGTAGTTGTGTGTGTGAGGTTTAGTGTGGGTTTGTGAGGATTTTGGTGTGCTTGTGTTCTGTGTGTGGTTTTTGGATAAGGGGATGTGTTTTGTTAGTTGATTGTTGTTATTGTGGTGTGTGCAGTGTGTGGGGTTTCGTGTTTGTGGACCGTCGGTTACTTGTTTGTCGGGCATGTGAGGTGTCGTGTTTATGGTTTGTCGATAATGTGGTGTCGATGTTTTTGTTGTCGGTGAGAGTGGCTGTCGATCTTATGACCTAGAACCATATATATATATATATATATATATATATATATATATATATATGTGTGTGTGTGTGTCTCTACTTTGTTTCTTTGAATCTCATTTCACTGAATGTCATTTCACCCCGACCACACAGCTGAAAACACAAATTACTGAATCTCATTTCACTGAACTGAACTTAGTATATATGGCACTGTGTAGAGTACTGTAAGGCAAGTAAAAGGTAGCTACCCTTTTCTCCACTGTAGTGTGATCCTGGAGTTAGTATATATAGTTAGGGGGTGGGGGGCACCACCTCCCACATTGGGGGGTTTGGGGGGCATAGCCCCCCACCTTGTTTGTTTTATATTGTATTTTACCAAAAACTTCAAAACAATACATTTTAAACAGCACACATGGATGGTTCTAACACTAAATGACTAACTCTCTTCAGAAGACAATCTGTACTGAAAATAAGGGGGAGGCTATGCCCCTCACACCCTCCAGTCCCCCCTAACTATATATACTTACTCCTGGATTGCACTACAGTGGAGAAAAGGGCATATACATTTTACTTGCCTTACAGTACCCTCAGTGAAATTATTTCAGTTATTTGTGTTTTCAGCGATGTGGTCGGGGTGAAATGAAATTCAGTGAAATGCGATCCAACAAAACAAAGTAGACCCATATATGTTATTCGTTTTTTGTTTTTTTTTTGTTCTGGTAATGTACAACTCCCCAGATGCCAGTCAACTCGCACTCAGAGCTGGATCCAGCAGTATGGCGCCTAGGGGGAAGGGGACCACTCTGGCCGGGAGGCTTAAACTTTTGCTTTAATAGGTCTCAAAAATAAATAAATAAAATGAAGTTCTTACTCCGCGTTGGCAGTGCCATCTGTTTTAAGGAGAACCACGTGTGTGCTGCATGCACACCACCATGGAAGTAAACAGTCTATACTTGCATGCCGATCTGTTAGAATAAAAGGTAAGTGTGTGCGTGTGAGAGATTTCAAATAGACATTTTTGTATCCAAGAGTAAGTGTATGTGTGTGTATGTACTTATTAATGCCTGTGTACTTAACTTATATGTGTTTGTGTATATATATATATATATATATATATATATATATATATATATATATATGGATGTAATGTAAACTAGCTAATGTTATGTGGTCCAATTTAGCCTACATTCTTACTCACGGGTTCGGTGCCGAACATCGGCTCCGACTCTGCCAACTTATATTTTTCTAGCACAAAGTCTCTAATTGGCTGGGCTAACCTGGTATCCCATGTTGCACCGCTCCACAACCCCAGATCCCGTTTGCCGCTCATGGAGCTAGGACGTGGTCTCACTTGGCTGTGACTGAGTAGATTTAAAATTTCTTTTCTCACTGAAAATTGTTCTTTTTCTTGACAAAAGCTATTTGCTTGGTTTTATCGTTGTTTTTGTGGTGTGAGTGTTTGATTTGTGGTATCCCTCCGTTCCTACAGGTTAGGCCTGTTTAAGTTAGAGGACCTAGTCCTCCCTCAGTGGTGTGGTTTGTCTGAGGAAAGCATTTGTCCCTTGCTTCGGTGTGTGTTTGTTGTCGTGTCAGAATCGTTTAATTTAGAGATTCTGTCATCTGTTGTTAGCGGTAGTTTCCCACCTTATCCGTTGTGGCTTACAGTCCTGTTTCTGTGCTGTTGTGTATTGTGGTTTGGCTGTTATGTCTAAGGATCAAAAAGAACACAAACCCTTCGGGTTTAAGAAGTGTTCTAAATGTAGCTACAAGATGTCCATAACTGATGGACATGCTGTTTGTGTATACTGCTTGGGGGCGATACATTTACAAGAGTCCTGTAGTTTTTGTCACGCTTTTAGCCCCAGGGTTCTACAGGAGAGAAAAAATAAACTTATACTGAAGGGTCTTCTTAAGCCTTCCTTTGGGGAGTCCTTGGACTCTTCCTCTAGTTCACAGTCTAAAACTAAGACTTCTAAGGCTAAGAAAAGATCTCCGGCTCCATCTGTTTCATCGGAGCCTCAGGAGAAGACTACCAAATTGGACTCAACCTCCTCGGCTCCCTTGTCATCGGGGCCACAGGAGGTAGCTGTGATTCTGGAATCTGCCTCAGCTCCTATCCTCTTAGATCCCATTCGGAACCGGTCTACTAGTGTCAGACAAGGATCTCCAGATAGGAGATCACAGTCACCTTCTATCTCCTCCAAATCCTCCAGACTCTCTGATTTGGATGTGGATAGGGTGGTCCAGAGGCTCCTGCAGTCCCTGGTTTTGGCAAAATTATTTTCGGCTCTGACCTAGTTGGCTCCAGAGCCGGTCCCGATGAGTGCACCCATGTTTCCTCCTCTGAGCTCCTCCTTGTCTTTGGAGCTGGAGTTTTCTGCTCCGGGTGATGTTCTGCCAGCTCCGATACCTCTTAAGGCCTTATCGGTGCCGACGTCGTCGGCTCCATCCTCTGGTTTCAGAACCCGGGTTTCCTCTGTCGGGCCCGAGGGGGATACTTCGGGACTTTTGTCGGTTCCAAGCCTCCCTCTCGGCACTTCGGCTCGGAGAACTTCGGTTCCGATCTTGGACACAGAGGTTGGTAGATCCTCGGATTCGGGGGGACCCGCCTTCGAGGCCATGAGGAGCGCACTGGCCAGATCCTCAGTCACATCACCCGGATCAGTCATTCCATCCCCTTCCATGCCAGCGAGAGCCTCTAATGTCCCCCTATCAGTTGACAGCAGAGCCCCAAGGTCTGGGGATACCCCAATGAGCGGTCCCCTACTTTCTGAGGGCCCCTCAGAGTCTGTGCCTGAGGAGCCCCCAAGAAAAGTTGTGCAAGAGGAAGCACATAGACTCCCAGGATGAGTCCCTCACCTCTGATACCGACCTCGAGGAATCAGAGGGGTCCCCCAAGTCGTCCTCCGATGACGTCTCTTTCTCCGGCATCCTGGAGATTTTGAGGCAGAGAGGCGGCTGGTCGTCCAAAACCCCCTCTGAGGAGGAGTCGGTATTCCTCAAGGCCTTTGGGGCTCAACCCTCCGCCTCCTGGGTGTCTCCACCCTTCGATGAGCTCCTGGATTTGATCTGTCGAAGGGCGTGGGAGACTCCTGACTTGGTGGAACCTGTACCAAGACGCCCTAATAAATTTCTGTCAGCTCCCCCTGGAAAAGAGTTCCTTTCCAAACTTTCCAAAGGGGTTTCTGTGGATGCCATGGTGGTGGCAGCGGCCACTCAGCAGGAAGTAGCCGAGTCTTCTTCCTCCGTTCATCCTCCTAACAAGGAGTCCAGGAGTATGGATCAGTACGGGAAGCATACCCTCTCTTCAGCGACCTTCACGCTTCGGTCTCTGAACTATCTATGTCACTTCACTCGGCTCCAGAGAGATCTCCTTAAAGAGTTAGGAGATACTCTGGCGGGTAACATACCTGAGGCGTTAACACGGACGGTTAACACCCAGTTGTCTACTCTTGGCTCGATTGTCAACTGGCTCATATCTTATGCAGCCGAAGGGGAGAGCAGGGCAGCTAGCTCAGGTGTAGCCCTTAGGAGGCAAGCCTGGATGTGCCTGTGTCATTTCGCGGAGGCCTTCAAGTCTTCCTTCACTCCCCCCTTTGATGGGTCCTCACTCTTTGGGACCAAAGTGAAAGACACCCTCACCAGATGCGAGCAAGAGGGAAAGACCCTGTCTGCCGTAGGGGTCCATTTTTCCCTCCCATCTAGGCCTTTCCCCAAGGCTCAGAGGGGAGGAAAAACGTCATTCAAAAAGTCACAGAAGTCTTTCTCTGCCGGTCAAGGAGAGTCCCCCTCCAGAGGCAGAGGAGGGGGTGGCTATTCTGGGAGACACTGCCCTAAGGACAGAGGAGGCCCTCGCAATTTGGGAGACAGTGATTCCTTTCGTGGGCCTTCCTATCATTGTCCCTGATGTATTGCCCGACTGTGCTATTCCGGAGCCAGTCGGGGGCCGCATTTCATTGTACCCAGAAGCCTGGGCAAGTATCACTCAGGATCGATGGGTGCTTCGTATAGTTACCAGAGGTTATTCCATCCCCTTATTGTCAGACCCTCCTCCACCCAAGAGAATCCCAGACATTCCACCCATTCAATGATATCACGCAACACTAGAAATTTCAAAGTTGCTGGAAAAAGGAGTCATCTAACCTGTCCCCTCAGACCAGATCGGATTAGGAACTTACTCAAGACTCTTTTTGGTGCCGAAAAAAAAAGGGGACCTGAGACCCATCTTGGATCTCGGCCGACTGAACCGCTACGTTCTAAAGTCCAAGTTCCAAATGGTCACCCTTCAGACTATTTTTCCGTTACTGGGAAAAGAAGTATGGATGTGCTCCATCGATCTCAAGGATGCTTACTACCATATCAAAATGGACAGGGCATCCAGGAGTCACTTACACTTCCAGCTGGGAGCCAGTCATTTCCAGTTCGTGCCCTGCCCCTTGGCCTCACCACAGCCTCCAGGGTGTTCACTAAGTGTTTGGCAGTGGTGACAGCTCACCTGAGACGTCAAGGATTCTGACTGGCTCCTCACCACCCCCACCAGGCATCTTCTCATTCAGGCCAGGGAAAAGACCATTGCCGTTTGTCATCAACTGGGAATTACCTTGAACTGGGGAAAGTCTGCCTTGCTGCCATCACAGTGTGTCACATTTATAGGCACAGAGCAAGACACCATTCACATGCAGGCGTTCCTGCCGCAAGAAAGGATAGAGGTGTTGCAGGGTCAGGTTCGCGCATTGCTACCCCTCAAGAAGGTTCAGGCCAGATGGGTCCTACAGCTCCTGGGATCCATGGCAGCCACCATTATGTTAGTGCCCCTGGCCAGATTACACATGAGGCTTCTGCAGTGGCTTCTTTCTGCCCAATGGTCCTTTCAGAAACTTCCCCTGTCCCATCTGATCCTACTCACCGATCAGTGCAAACAGGACCTCTGTTGGTGGCTGCATTCCACCAACTTGAACAAAGGGAATCCATTTATTCCTTTGACTCCGGTTGCCACGGTGACTATGGATGCCTTCCAGATAGGGTGGGGGGGGGGCATTATCTGGGCAGTACGGTCCAAGGCACCTGGCAGGATCACAAGGTACATCTGCACATCAATTTTCTAGAGATGAGAGTGGTGTTACAAGCGTTGCAAGCACTGCAGAGCTCTCTTCCCCTAGGGATGATTGCAATTCACTCGGACAACATGTCTGTGGTGTGGTACCTGAACAAGCAAGTGGGAACCAGGTCTTACCCCCTATGCAGAGAGGCCATGCGAGTGTGGCAGTGGGCAGTGTCTTCCCGACAGTTCCTAGTGGCAATGCACATTCTGGGGAAGGCCAGTGTGATAGCAGACAGGCTGAGCAGATCTATTCTGATGCCTTACGAGTGTTCCCTGAACCGCCGAGTTGCAGAGCAGATTTTCAACAGGTGGGGTCAGCCTTGCTGCGACCTTTTTGCCAATCCCCACAATACCAAGTGCAGCAACTACTTCACTCTGATCCCCCCAAAGGGGGAGTCACCCAGGGATGCTCTAGTCCACGATTGGCCTCCCGGTCTGCTCTATGCTTTCCCTCCATTTCCTCTGCTACCAAGAGTGATCCAGAAAGCCATTTCCTCAGGAAGCAAGATGATTCTTATTGCCCCACACTGGCCTCGCCAAGTCTGGTTCTCCTTTCTTCATCAGTATGCAGTGGACAGTCCTTGGACTCTGGACCCAGCACCAGACCTACTGACACACATGTCGGGACAGTCCCATCCCTTCCTGCGGACCTTCAGGTTGACAGCCTGGCTACTCTACTTCCATCCTTAGTCAGACTTCATCGTTTTTCACCTGAGGTAGTACACATTTTATCTTCTTCTCATAAATCTTCTACTAGGAAGATTTACTCCAGCAAGTGAAAAAGATTTTCAGTTTGGGCTCAGGCCAAGGGACCGGATCCTTTCACAGCCCCCATCCCTGCTTTCTTGGATTTTTTATCCACTCTTTTTCAGCAGGGTTCTGCTCCTGCTACCATTAAGGTTCAGCTAGCCGCTATTTTTAATTTTCATACTTCTTATGAACCTTCTCTCATGGCTCATAAGCTATGTAAGGCCTTTTTGAGGAGTACCTTGTTGCTTCGGCCTCCTGTGTCAGAACCCATCATGCCATGGGATTTAAATTTTGTGTTACAGGCCTTGGCATTATCACCTTTCGAATCAGCTGCCACCTGTGAATTAAAATTTCTGTCTTGGAAGACAGCATTTTTAATAGCTATCACATCAGCCAGACGGGTGACGGAGATTCAAGCATTGTCCATCAAATCCCCGTATTTAATATTTCATAAGGACAGGGTTTCCTTGAGACCTTATCTGTCCTTCCTTCCGAAGGTGACTTCTGCCGTTAACCTCACTCAATCCATTGAGCTGCCAGTTTTCTTTCCTCAATTTTCCAACAAGGCGAAGTTTAAGTTTCATCAATTGGACATACACAGGCAGCTTCATTTTTACCTACACAGGACAAAATAACTTCGTAGGTCTGATCAACTCTTGGTGTCCTTCTCAGAAAATATAACAGGTTTCCCTGTTTCTAAGATTACAATTTCCCGATGGCTTTCTGATTGCATCTCCTACGTTTACTCGTCGGTAGGCAGAGAGTTACCATTCCCTGTCAAGGCTCACTCCACCAGGTTTGTTTCAGCTTCAGTAGCTTATCACTCCAGACTATCCTTGGATGAAATTTGTGCTGCGGCCATGTGGGCTTCACCCCACACCTTCATTACTCATTACAAATTAGACATTGCTTCTAGTGGCTGGGCTTCTTTTGGTTCCACTGTTCTCAGGAGCATCTTCCATTGAGCCTCCAAGGATAGAGGTGCTAGGGACGCTGTCCCGTGAGTAAGAATATAGGTGAGAGTGGACCACATAACATCTACAAGTTATGTACTCACCATAACGCTTGATGTATGTGGTCCATCTCGCCTCACATTGTTACGTTCCCTCCCACCTTCCCCCCTCCTGGAGGATTTGGAGGCGACATTTGTTTCAGTACCCTTCGGTAGTGGTTATTTTTTTCTTTGCTGCCCTGGTTAATGTTCTACTCTTCTGAACTGTGGTTGTGCATGAGATGTGACTATGAGCTGCTGCAAACTAGATTTGGAGTTGTGGAGCGGTGCAACATGGGATACCAGGTTAGCCCAGCCAATTAGAGACTTTGTGCTAGAAAAATATAAGTTGGCCGAGTCGGAGCTGATGTTCGGTTCCGAACCCATGAGTAAGAATGTGAGGCGAGATGGACCACATACATCAAGCGTTATGGTGAGTGCATAACTTGTAGTTCTGTTCATATGAGAGAGTTTGTGTGTTGTATGGGAGAGAACATGTGTGTGTGTAAGTAAACTAGAGAGAAACTGCATTGTGTAGAGAGAACGTATGTGTGTGTAGAGAGAAAGTGAATGAGTGTGTGTGTGTGCACATGTAATTTAAGCTATCCTTTACATTTCTGTATGAGAGAGAAAGTGCGTGTGTCTGTTCGTATGAGGGATAGTATGTTGTGCGTTGCTGTGTGAGAGGTGTAGGTGTGTGTGAGTGTGTGTAAAATGTAAAGTAGACATTCTCTGTATGAGAGAGATGCTGTGTTTTGCTGTGTAAGAGAATAGGTGTGTGTATGTAAAATAAAACTGCAGCCCAAAGCTCAAATTGAAAGGATGGTCTTTTATACCACTGAATCCACACTTTTAGTTGAAACAGACACACAGTTGACTGCTCTTTTGCTATTTCCTATTATTTGTCCGAGTTAATTTTCAACTAGGTGTTCAAATGTGACAACTAGTGGGGTACTTGGGGGTATAAAAACGCTCCTACATCTTAGAGGCGACAGTGTTAACTGGATTATCAGTTCTACCATTGAACAAAAGTTTCAAATTAAGTTGCCTTGCGAACAGTTTTAAATTAATGAACAGCTTTGCTATATCAATTTTAAACTCTGGTACAAAGGTAAACTCTTTAAGTACAGCCACATGCTCAGTTTAAACAGAAATCACTCCGATTATAAGTTGTATTATTAATGTGACTTAAATGTGTCCTTGCATTTGTTATCATGCTATTTTTTTCATTAACAGTGACTGCATTCTCATTACTCAGCAACTCATTACAATTCAAACCAACATACATGTTAATGTCCAAATCACAACTCATGCCAAAAAATTAATTGTTTGTATCCAGGGTTGCTAGACGTCCCTATTTGGGCGGGACTGTCCCGAGATCAGCAGCCTGATCCCGAGTCCCGCCCTGCCGGTTTAAATCCCGGCCAGCCTCCGCTTTGTTTGTTTTTTTTTTTTTTTTGATTGTTCCGTATACCTTGCATACGGGCCAATCAAAAATTGCTAAACAAGGAGCTTCTTGTGTTCCGCATTAAACACGAGAAGCTCCGTGTTTAGCGATTTTTTATTGGCCCATTTGCCGGTATACGGACCAATCAAAAATCGCTAAACACGGAGCTACTTGTGTTGAATGCAGAACTGCAATGCATTAAACACGAGAAGCTCCGTGTTTAGTGCAGAGCTACTGAGCTACTGTTCTTTAATGTGGAACTGTGTTCCGCATTAAAGACCTTTTTTTTTTTTTTTTTTTTTTGGTCTTCACTTGCCGTGAGAGACCTTCTTTTTTTTTTTTTTTTTTTTTTTGTCCCTACCTGGGGGGCTGGAAATCTGGCAACCATGTTTGTATCTGAATAGTCATTAATAAAATCACAGTTCACATTTATGTTTACCCCCCTCCAATACTTCCCTGTGTTCTCTTGTCCCCTGTGTTGTCCCTGATGGGGAATCCTCATAGTCCCTGCTGCTGCCTTGGATTCATAAGGCACTCTGACCTCCTCGGGGGGGCGGTCCTGCTGGTCAAAAAAAATATTCCCCATCTTCATTAACAACACCTTCGTCTTTGCCAGCAGTATTTTCATGAGTTCCCCCTTCATTATTGTATTGAAAGTCTTTCCTGTTGATGGGGGGGGGGGGGGGGTTGGGGTAAACATTTTTATCTGCATAGTTCTTAGTCTCTCTGCTTAATTTCTTCTGTTTCCTTTTAATGTTATCGAGTGTAAATGTCTCTACATCCACAAAAATGTTATTGTACTGTGCAGTCATTTTTTGAAATAGCGAGTCACTAATGATGCTGTCATTAAGTCTTTTAATGTCTTTTTCAAGATTCTGTAACTTTCTTTTGCTGTCTCACATAATTATATGCATAATTTCCAACCCTGTCTTATCAAACAGTTCAATAAGGTCTGAATGCATTATAGAATTTTTCTCTATACCTACCGGGAATCTCCACAAGCGCAGACCCTTCGGTACCTGCTTCGAAATTGATTGAGTTAAAAAATTCATTGTCCAACTGCAGGAATTTGTATCTCCTGCCTAAATGTTCGAGAGATGCCATCTGCGTCTTCAAAGACCCCATTTCCATTCATTGGTTCAATTGTTGCTCATTCTCACATAAAGAGTGCCTTATGAATATGAATAATACAGTTGAATTAATAATACAATTTATAATCTGAGTGATTTCTGTTTAAATCGAGCACATGTGGCTGTACTTAACAACGGATCTGAAGTAGTTAACTTCATTTGGTCATCAACCTGTGGGTATCGGATCCGATCTGGATCCAAGCCGGCAGCTTTCCAAACTAGAGATCCAAGCTCCAAGCTCCTCCCCTTACCCATAATACCCTGCAACCTTCTTCCAATCCTCAGATCTCATTTGCCGCGGCTTTGTCAAGCACGAGTTTTCAAGCTCCTAGTGTTCAGGTGATTAGTACGTGTTTTTTTTCTATAAAAATCGATCTTAGTGTTAGTGTGTGTGATTAGTTTAATTTTATAGTTTAAACCCCTGAGTTTACTCCCTCGTTCCCTTGTAGCTTAAATCCTAGTAGGCCCCTCCTTTCCCTTAGGTGTTTGTGTGGGCATACGTGTGTTTTGTTTAAAAATCATGGCCGAGGCCCCAAAGGCCAACTTTTCTAAGTGCATTGAGTGTGGCCATAAACTACCCCCAGTGGATGGCCACACTCAGTGCGTCCTCTGCCTGGGGGTATCACATTTGACCTCGGGCTGCCAGATTTGCGCAGCCTTTAACCCCCGGGCCCTGAGGGATAGGAGGAATAAGCTGATTCTGGTGGGTCTCCTACCCGTGGAGTCGGCTTCTTCTGCCTCTCCCTCGGTGGCTACAGCCGCGGCTGCTCAGCCTGCTGTCCCCCCTCCCCTGGCTGGGACTCAACCTCCCACTTCTTCCCAGGGAGAGAGGGACTCAAAAAAAGAGAAGAGAGGGAGAAAGAGAGAGAGAAAGAGAGGCACAGAAGCCACAAGCAGTGGGCCGACTCAGCCCCCTCGGCCCCGCCGGCCAAATTGCTGTCTTCACCCCAGAAGGTCTCCAGGCCTTCCTCCCCTTGGCTCTGTTCTCCACGCTTCTCCCCGGAGCCGGAGGAGGAGGCCCGACCATCTTCAAGGTCATCACGGCGGCCTTCCTGGCCAGCTTAGGCGGCCTCTTCAAGGTCGACCCTTGGCCTCTCCGACGCTGATATGGACCGGATGATGCGTCACTTTCTCCAAACCCAACTGCAAATGGGAGTATTGCTGGAGTTCAGCCCCACTTTTTGCCCCGATAGCTCCTTCTCTGATCCACTGTCATGTTTCAGAGCCTTCGGATCGAAGGAGTCTCGGAGTCAGGGAGTCGGCGCCGATGGTTATCGCTACCTCGACACCGGTCATGCCCTCGAGTTTGTTGGATCCCTTCTCGGATCCAAGCTCTCAGGGCCAAGAGCCTGGATCCGTGGGGTCAGTGTGTCTTCGGCTCCGTTTTGGTCAGAGCACACTTCCCTCTTGGGTCCGAGCACTTCGGCTCCAACGCCGATCCCCACGCCGGATCTGAGGGTGTTAACCACGGAGCTCAGAGAAATTGGTTCACCCTCGGCTTTCGACATGGTAGAGAGGGTTCTCTTGAGAGGTTCGAGACCCCCTACTCTTTCTTCGGGATCCGCTCCCACTCCCTTGCAGCTGGGCTTGTCTTCCATTGTCCATTCCCAGGGATAGTCTGCGTTGACGCCCCAGCCCCGTTCCACTGGCGGAACATGACCCTGTTGGTGAGCCCTCTTCGGACAGCCCCATCGAGGAGGTCCATGACAAGCGTAAGTGTAAGAGGAGGCACTTGGACTCCCCTGAGTCCCTCACAGAGGACACAGATTTGGAGGAAAGGGAAGGTTCCCCCAAGTCACCCCCCAAAGACATCTCCTTTGGAGACATTATGGAAATGCTTCACCAAAAGGGGGGTGGTCAGCCCAAAAACCTTCCTCGGATGAGTCAGTGTTCCTGGAGGCATTCAATGCAGGCCTGTCTACCTCTTGGGTGTCCCCTGCGGCCGATCCCGTAGTTGACCTCATTACTACCAGGGCGTGGAAAGAAACGGACACTGTAGAGCCAATCCATAGGAGGCAGATAGGATTCTTAGTCCCCCTGTGGATAGAACGGCTTGGAGTAAGGGTTCCCTGATAGATGCCATGGTGGTGGTGGCAGCAACCAAGAAAGAACTTGCCCAGGATAGTTCTTTGGTCCATCCTCCTGATAAGGAGTCTCGAACGATGGATCATATCGGGAAGCGGATGTTTGCTTCAGCTACCTTTTCCATAAGGGCACTGAATTATTTGGCCCATGTAATTAGACTTCAGCAGGATCTGGTGAAAGAATACGCTGAGTCTCCCCCTGAGTCCATGTCTGCAGATGACAAACGGACTCTCTTGGCTCGCATGGCCACTCTGAAATCTGTTTCAAACACTTGTATGTGGCTACTTTCCCATGCCACGGAAGGGGCCACTAGAGCCAGTGGGTCCGGCATCACCTTAAGGCATCATGCCTGGCTCCGGCTTTGTGACTTTTCAGAACCTTTCAAGGTGTCCTCTGCAAACCCACCCTTCGACGGTTCTACTGTGTTTGGGAAGACCATCCGCGACACATTGGTTCAGAGCGAGAAAGATGGGAAGATGCTGTCTGCCGTCGGAATCCGCTTCTCGGCTCCTCAAAGGTCCTTTTCCAGGAACCAGATAGGACTAAAGAAGATGTGGTTATGGAAGTCTCAGCAGTCCCGTTACGCTCTGGACCCTTTGTCCTTCAGAGGCAGAGGGGGGCAAGGTGGATGCCGGCCCAGAAGCAGAGGGGGGCTGAAAAATTTTTGGGTCTCGGGAACTCTTTTTCTGACCGACCCACGCAGCAGCCCTGAGGGGTTGCCTGACTGCTACTCTCTGGAGGCAGTCGGGGTGCATTTCTCAAAGCACCTGGCCCAATGGGAGTCCAATTTTTTGTTCACCAATACCTTATTTAGGGACAAAGTCTCCTGGTACACTAGATACCAGGATGACATGTTCTGTATTTGGAAGGGTGACACTACCTTGATACCAGAGTTTATTGAACAATTTTCCCAAACTACTTGTTAATTAACGACAAGATCAATGCAAGATACAAAAGTTTAATATATAGAAAACCCACTTATTCGAATGCATTCTTACATTTTTCTAGCAACCACCCTTACCACCAAAAGAAAGCTGTTGTTAAGGGCCAAATGGTAAGGGCTGCTAGAATGATTTCTGGCAATATTGATTTTGAGTCTGAATGTACGAACCTCATGAATATGTTTTCGAGTAGAGGATACCCACACCATATGGTTAGGAATATTCAGAAAGAAGTGGCTTTTAAGAGGGGTATAGGTCATTTTGTACCCCTATTATACAGTAAAGAAAGGGGTAATAACATAGAGGGTTGTTCTGATAACAACAGTTTAGTAGAGCAGAGAAGAATAGATAACTTACAACATGCTGCCACGTATCATACTACTTTTTTGTGCACGTTCTCCCTTGATTATCAACTTATTAGAGATATTATCAATAAAAATTGGGAGATCATAAAAGGTGATGAAACACTGTTGAAAACTTTGGGCGCAAAACCCAAGATCACTTTTAGGAGGGGACGTAACTTAAAGGCCATTTTAGAAACTAAGAGGAAACCACAGACTAATAGGCCTATGGGTATGTTTAAATGTGGTTTCTGTTCCCAATGTAAATGTATTAACGCCACCAATAATGTATGCATTAATGACAGAATTTATAGGATTAATGGCAGGTACATTTGTGATACGAAGAGTGTCACCTATGTGGCTTTATGTTCTCAATGTAAAGTTTTCTATATAGGTAAAACTGAAAGAAAATTTAAACGACATATGTATGAACATTGTTATGCCATCCAGAAAAAAGACACTAACAATGCATTGGCTAAACATTGTTTAGACCACCCTGAACATAGTTTTAGGTTTACCATTTTACAGCACAGAGTGCAGGATATTAGAGGGCGACCTTGGAAAACTTATTTAGAAATAGATGAATTGATGTGGCAGATCAAGACTAGAGCCCATATATACCCTGGATTAAATGAGTATATCTCTATTAAATGTATTTTGAAATGATTAGCCTTTAAAAGATGACAGTTTATGTTATAATATACTTTATGGCATTGTTAAATATGGTAATGTGTTTTTTTTCAAATTCTGAATTTTAATATTAATGTTCAACCCATACAGTAATTATTTATTGAGTAGTAGTGTTTTTGAAAATAACAAGTTCAAGTTATAAGTTTTTAATGTTAGTATAGATGGTTGGATCATTGTTGCTAAAAGCGTTAAAAGCTGGTTCAATTACTATTTGACATTTTTCCGTGTGCTTTTGTTGTGTGTTGTTATTAAATACATAAGGAATATAAATATATATAAAAAATATTTATATACAAAAAATATTTATTCATGCTTCGTGAGAATTTCTACTTTGGTAGAAAAATTGAATTTTGCGTGTTTTAAAGACTCTAATATTTAAGTAATAATTGTTCCTTTATTATATTTTAAACTATAGTTTGGCTAGTTTCAATGTACCTTTAAATCACTAATTAAATGAGAGATAATTAATTTACGCAATTACTTTACTTATATGATATGGCTTGATTGATTTTATACGTATGTCTGAAGAAGGCGAGGTAAGCACCTTGCTGAAAGCGCTTACAATAAAATAAGTTTCATTGGATTTGCCGGCTCTTATCGATTCCTTTCGCTTTTAAGAAGTTACCAATGGGAGTCCATCACAACAGATCGCTGGGTGCTTCGAATAATATCCAGAGGTTACTCAATCCCTTTCATAAACCTACCTCCTCAGTTGAAGCTCCTCCCCGATGTACCACCCAGTCAGATGGAGGCTGCAGCTTTAGAGGTAAAAAAGCTGCTAGAAAAAAGAGCCATCCAGCACATCCCCCCAGGCCAATCCGGATTAGGCAATTACTCCAGGTTCTTTTTGGTGCCAAAGACGACGGGGGACTTAAGGCCAATCCTCGACAATGAACCTCTTCATTGCCAAGGAGAAATTCCGGATGGTCACACTTCAATCCATCCTGACCCTTTTGCAGGAGAAGGACTGGCTGTGCTCCATAGACCTCAAGAATGCGTACTATCACATTCTCATGGACAGGTGATCCAGGAGGTTCCTCTGCTTTCGGCTAGGGGACAGTCATTAGCAGTTCAGGGTCCTACCCTTCGGCCTCACCACAGCCCCCAGGGTGTTCACCAAGGTCATGGTAGTAAGGAATACAGGTTTTTCCTTACGTAGACGATTGGCTCCTTACCGCCCCCACCAGGCATCTACTCTGCTTAGCTAGGGATTGGTTCCTACTACTAGCATACCAATTGGGGATCACTGTAAACTTCCAGATGTCATCCCTTTAACCAGTTCAAGTCTTGGAGTTCATAGGGGCCAGAATAAACACGCTTCAGACCAAGGCCTTCTTGACATCAGACAGACTTCGCAGTTTGACCTTACACGTTTTAGCCCTTCTTCAGTCACCTGCCCTGTCAGCGGAGTTAGTCCTGAGAGCTTTAGGGTCCATGGCAGCAGCAATCAGTAGCTCGCTTGCACATGAGGGTTCTCCAGTGGACTTTGCAGGTTCAGTGGTCTATCCTTCACCACCCATTGGACTTACCGATTCCTCTCAGCAGAGTTTGCAGAAATTCCCTCATGTGGTAGCTCCAATCTTGAGAGCTTCAGGAAGGACGACCGTTTGTTATGTCGCAACCCCAAGCCACAGGCTTCTCGCCTTGGGGGGGGGGGGCATTACGCGGGCAGAACTGTCCAAGGTACGTGGACTCAGACAGAGACCGTTTTGCATATAAATATTCTGGAGATGAGGGCGGTGCTTCTAGCGTTGCAAGCCCTTCATGTCTTTCTCCCTCCAGGGACTATTGCAATTCAGTCAGACAACATGTCAGTGGTCTGGTACATCAACAAACATGGGGGAACCAGCTCTTACCCTCTTTGCTGAGAGGCCATGAGAGTTTGGGATTGGGCGATATCCACCAACCGCTTTCTGTTAGCAACGCACATTCCAGGTCAGTCCAACATCCTAGCGGGCAAACTGAGTCGAACTATCCTTTTGCCCTATGAGTGGTCTCTGAATCCCTTAGTAGTGAAACAGATCTTCTGCAAGTGGGGTCAGCCTTGCTGCGATCTCTTCGCATCGCCTTCCTACGTGAAGTGCAGTGAGTTTTTTGCTCTAATTCCCCCTCCGGGGGAAAGCCCCAGAGATGCTCTAGTCCATGCCTGGTCACCCGGTCTTCTTTATGCTTATCCTCCTCTTCTGTTGATGACAAAATTCTTACAGAAAGCTTGTCGGTTGGGGAACAAGATTATCCTCATAGCCCCATTCTGGCCTCGTCAAGCCTGGTTCCCGTGCTTACGGTATTATCTTATAGCTCCTCTCTGGATCTTGGATCCCATCCCGGATCTGATATCTCATCCTTTGGGATTGAGACCCCCTGAATCTGGTCGTTCTCAAGCTCTCAGCTTGGTTGATCCAGTTCCATTAGTTGCTAGGACTCCCGGTATCTCATCTGCAGTTAGATCTATCCTGGTTACGGCACATAAGCCTTCTACCAGGAAGGTTTACAGTAGTAAATGGAAGCGGTTTTCCATTTGGGCGTCTCATAGGAATTTGGACCCTTTCACTGTTCCCATCCCAGCAGTGCTTGATTTTTTATCTCATATTTTTCAGCAAGGGGCCAGTTCTTCTACTGTAAAGGTTCAAATGGCTGCCATCTCCCATTTTCACATTGGAGACAATCTCAGTCCTCTCGCTTCCTCCAAGATTTGTAAGACCTTTCTGAAAGGTACGTTTCTCTTGAAACCTCCTATCAGGAACTCTGCCCCTCCGTGGGATCTAACTTTGGTCCTTCAGGCTCTGACTGGACCATCTTTTAAACCTGCAGCTTCTGTTGATTTGAAATTCTTGTTCTTGAAAACTGCCTTTTCGGTAGCTGTTACCTCAGCTAGAAGGGTGTCGGAGCTTCAGGCCCTCTGTGTTAAGCCCCCGTATCTTGTTTTCCATAAGAACAGGGTCTCTCTCAGGACTAACCCATCCTTTCTACCCAAAGTGGCCTCCGAGGCGAACATCAATCAGTCCATTAATCTCCCAGTTTTTTCCTTAACTATCAAAACGAAGGTGAGTACAAACTTAATTTGTTAGATGTTCATAGACAGTTATGTTTTTATTTACACAGAACAACTGCCTTCCGCAAGTCTGATCAGCTCTTTGTTTCCTTTGCAAATCCCTTCTTGGGTAAGCCATTTTCTTAGGTGACTCTGGCCAGATGGATTTCTAATTGTATTCTGCTCACATACAAAACTATCTGGCCTACCAGAGCCTATAGGGGTTCATGCTCATTCTACTCACTGTATGGCTACATCTGCTGCTTTCTGGTCTAGAGTTCCCTTGGATGACATTTGCTCTGCGGCTACTTGGGCATCCTCGCATACCTTTATCTCTCACTATAAATTAGATTTAGTGTCCAGAGGAAGGGGGGCTTTTGGCTCTGCAGTGCTCCGGAGTATCCTTCCTTGAGGACCTCCCAAGTTTTTGGTAGCTGGGGACTCTGTCCCACTGGTTGATGACCAAATGAAGTTAACTACTTCAGATAAAGAAGTTATGTACTCACCATAACATTCCATCTGAGTAGTTAACTTCATTTGTCAGCAACCGACCCTCCCTCCTTCTCCCTAACCTGGCTCTTTGATTACCTGGACCCTAGGATGGTTTATCAGGTCCTTTGTTAATCCTTAGGTTAGGATTCTTCGGGTTGTTATTTTGTGATGATATAGGCGGGCAAACGCGATCTGAGGATTGGAAGGAGGTTGCAGGGTATTATGGGTAAGGGGAGGAGCTTGGAGCTTGGATCTCTAGCTTGGAAAGTTGCCAGGCCGGCTCGGATCCAGGTTGGATCCGATACCCACAGGTTGCTGACAAATGAAGTTACCTACTCAGATGGAACGTTATGGTGAGTACATAACTTCTTTTTTTACCTTTGTACCGGAGTTTAAAATTGATATAGCAAAGCTGCTCATTAATTTAAACCTGTTCACAAGGCAACTTAATTTGAAACTTTTCTTCGATGGTAGAATTGATAATCCAGTTAACACTGTCGCCTCTTTAAGACGTAGGAGCATTTTTATACCCCCAAGTACCCCACTAGTTGCCACATTTGAACACCTAGTTGAAAATGAATTCAGACAAATGATAGGAAATAGCAAAAGAGCTAAACTGTGTGTTTGTTTCAACTAAAAGGTGTGTGTGTATGTGTTGCTGTGTGAGAGCAGACATAAGTCTGTGTGTGTGTGTGTGTGTGTGTGTGTGTGTGTGTGTGTGTGTGTGTACCATACCTCTCAAATGTCCAGATTTTGCCTAATAGTTTTGATTTGTTTTTCATAAACTTTGTGGTTTTCTGGCAATGCACAGAGTACTGAAGTCATTAAATAATGACTTTAATGAGTTTCAGACTCCATAGCCTTCAGAAAAATGCATTCCTACACCAATCCTGTTATTCTAGCAAGTTGAAGTTCCTAAGTAAAAACGAGCAATACTGATTATCTATCTACAAATTTTGGGCCATAGTATCAACATTATTTTAGATTTTGTCCAGATTACTTGCAGTGCAAGGTTTGAGAGGTAAGTATACCTCTCAACTGACCAGATTTGTGCTTCATATTTTTGGCCAATTCCTCATGAAATGTGTGGTTTTCTGACTATTCACAGAGGATTGAAGTTGTACATATCCGTTTCAGATTACGTATGCTTAACAAAATGGATGCTAACACAAATCGTGGTTGCGAAGCAAGTGTGGTGGTAGGGCATTGCTGGATATTGTTTTATACATTTGTTGAGCAAGTAAAGCCATTGAACACAAGTGCCCCTTTTCAAGGCTGATGTGGTAGCATTGTCTAATTATTGCTTAGAGTCCGTCCATACAGTAGATGGAGGCGAAAGTAATCAAACCCTGCATGCTAGGCTACAGCGAGAAGCTTATTAATGGTCAAGAACTGTAGTCCACTGCTTTTAATATGGTTTTAGTAAAATTTTGAGAAATAGGAGGACCAGTAAAACAATTCAGAAAACAAACTATTTTGTTAATTCAGAATATAATCTTTTTGGGTTTGACAGCTTTCTTTTTTTATAAAATTGTCA